>NC_084795.1:162215830-162532595 GCF_963169125.1 Humulus lupulus
CTACTATTCGAGGTAGGGTAAATCATAACTCTAATCCATGATAATGATAAAAATCTTGGGGTTTGCTATCTAAGCAACTATAAGCCACAAGTGACTACAAGACATATTTATGCATATATACATAGCACATATCATAGCATATAAACATATCATAACACATCATATAAACACATATAATCTAACCTATTTTCCTTACCAAAAATCGGGATATTCGACACTCCTAAAACTAACAGTAAAAACCATAAGTTTCTAAAGAAAATGAGATGAAAAAGAGAACTAAACCCTCAAAGTAGAAACTTACCGATAACCTTAAGTTTCAAGAAACGTAAACACCTAACCAAAAAGCCATAACAATAAGTTATGATCTGAAAGAAAATGGAAGGAAACAAAAGAACTATGATGGATTAAACCTGAGGATAAGAATACCTTAGATGATCTAGAACTCCAATCTACACCTCGATACCGAAAAGACACTCTATCTTAATTCCCAAGTGTTTAGAAAAGCTTAGATTGGAAAAGCTTTTAACCCAAAACCCAAGTGTTTTCTCTCTAGAGTAATCTTAGCAGCTTGGATGTTCTGAAAAATGCTTAAATGATGAGTGAAATGGCTGAGTACTAGGTCCTATTTATAGATTTCAAGGAGTGAAACTAACTCCTTTTAAAGTGAATAAATAAATGAATAATAATTGAAAATATTTGAATTTTCGTTTCAACAGATACCCAGAACTTGGTCAAAAACGTTCAAGAGCAAGTCCAAGTGGTTGGGGGTTGTTTCTAATTTAAATCCACAAAGATTTAAAAATGGCTCCAGGAGCCGATATATCGCCTACCCTAGGCAATATATCGCACCTACCTATGTCCCGTGCTTTTGTGCTTTCGTTCGTACGAAGGCGACGTGTTTTTTGTATCTCTCGTAGGAGACATATCAGCCTATATAGCTGTGATATATCGGCATACGCTGATATTTTAAACACATTTTTGCACACTTTTAGCATATTTGAAGTTTGTTAAAACAACTTTGACTGAGTAAAACCTGATCCTAACAGTTGCTGGAAGGATCTAGAGCTTCTAGATTTGTCCTTTATTAAATTATTCATCCAAAATGCTTAAATCTGTAATAAACATGTTTGTGGCAAGTGTCACGTTCTTATTAATTCTATCTAAACCTTAGGTTATAATAAATAATATTTCTAGGACCAGCTATATTAGTCAAACCTTATGTTATAATTAATATTTCTAAACTATAGGTTAAACTTAAAAAATCTATAATTGTTTCTATGAGTTTCCAACTAAATCCCGGGTTGAACCAATAACCACAAAAACTAAAATACTAAAAGCTATGACTATACTACTACTACTACTACTCTATTCCAGATGAAGAATTGGCTGAGCACTCAATTCCATATGAAGGATTTGGGTGAAGCGAGTTATGTTCTAGGTATTCAGATCATTAGGATAGAAAGAAAATACTCTTAGCTCTATCTCAAGCTTAGCTCTATCTCAAGCAACTTACATTGATAAAGTGCTTGAACGTTTCTCAATGGCGAATTCCAAGAAAGAACGACTACCGTCCCATCATGGAATTCATCTTTCAAAGAAACAGCCTCCCAAGACTCCTGAAGAGAAAGATGCAATGAGAAAATTTCCTTGCGCATTGGCAGTAGGAAGTCTGATGTATGCTATGTTGTGTACTAGACCAGATATCTGCTATGCAGTGGGAGTAGTGAGCAGGTATCAGTCAAACCCAAGACCATAACATTAGATAGCAGTTAAGCATATTCTGAAGTATTTAATGCGAACTAGGGAATATATATTTGTGTACAAGGGTGGTGTTCTGAACCCTATTGGCTACACTGATTCAGATTTTCAGAATGATGTCGATGACATGATGTTTACTTCTGGAATGGTGTTTACTCTTAGGGGTAGAGCTGTGATATGGAGAAGCGTAAAGCAGTCTGCGATCTCAGATTCCACCATGGTGGCTGAGGATATAGCTACGTTTGAAGCAACTAAGGAAATATTCTGGCTAAAGAAGTTTTATTCAGATCTTGGTGTTATTCTAGATATGGATAAACCGCTTGTGTTGTTTTGTGACAACACAGGAGCGATAGCCAATTTGAAAGAACATCGAAGTCACAAGAGGAGTAAGCATATAAAAGGGAAGTATCAAATAATTCAAGAATATGTGGCTAGGGGATATGTGAAGGTTATGAAGAATGCATATGAAGACAATCTTGCAGATCCATTTACAAAGACACTACCAGAAGCTACATTTGATAAGCATATCAAAGAAATGGGATTAGTAGAATTAAGGCCTTAGTTTCAATTAGTGCAAGTGGGAGTTTGTTGGGGTTTTATGCCCTAATTAAAACTCAATTTCTTTGTAATCACATTTTATTATCTATAAAAGAATATAAATCAATTTTTGACTTGTTCAATCACTTTGCTCACATGTATTATTTTCATGATTATTTGTTTAATATAAACTTCTATTAAATCACGAACATATAGCTAATCGTATTTATAGTGACGTAATCACAGTGGAATATAAATATGATTATATGTTCAAACATAAGTTAGTCCTAAGATTAGTCAGTGCACATGATTTACCTTGACTTACCAATCTACGATATAATCTACTTACACATTGCAGTGTTATGTTCTTTCCATAACATTAGCAAAGTAGATAAGATCGAATGTATTTGTTACATCGGACTAGACCGATATTGACAGTAGATAAGATAAATAAACATACCGTTATTATCTATTCTAGTCATATCATATAGTTGACCATAGGTCAATTAAATCTCAATTCAAAGTGGTTAGTATTCTAACTGATTGTATTATTTGAGTTTATTGAATTGTTCGTTACTAGCTTACCATACGAACTAGCCCATACTTACATCTTGGGAACTCAGTAGTATAATTGAGTGGGAGTGTTAATCATAGATACGAACATCTATAGCTTCTAATGAAGAAGTAAAATGATGGTTTCCTTTTAGTTTGGTTCAAGGTTCTAAATGATAAAGATCGCATTTCAGTAATTAATATTAGTTTACTGAAATATTATTAACATGGAACTAAATGTATCAAGGATAAAATACAAGGAGGTGTAAAACGGTATTTTTAGTGCCATCTCATTGTAGACCGTCTATAGAGGATTGAGTGATAATTATGGTTGTAACAATGGATAACTAATAACGTATCTATTGGTTATAGAGCGTTCCATGAAATAAAGAGTACAATTCTGAGTCTTTAGTAGAGTCACAGGGAATTAATAAGTTAGCAAATTCATTTGTTAAATTTATGATAACTTATTGGAGCTGGATTTTATAGGCCCATGGTCCCCATTGTACATTGGATAAAATAATCTAGATAGTCTCAATTAATTGATTTAATTATTAGTTAGAATTATCAAAGTTGACTAGGTCAATTTTGGATAGTTTCACAGAGTTATACAATCTTGAGAAGAAAAGAGATTTTAGGGCAGATTGATTAATTAAGACAAATTGGTATCTAAATTAATAAATAAGTTTGAATCAAATTTCAAATTATAAATAATTAATTTGATAAAGGATTTAAATAATTATTTAATTAATTAATCACTGGAAAATAATACAGACCTTGATTTTAAGTACAACTGGGCTTACAATTAAATGGGAAATTTCACGAGCCTAAAGTCCATGAGAATTTCAACCTAATGGCTGATATTATATATTATTTTATTGATTTTTTAATTAAAATAAATTACCTAATTGAGCCTATAAAAGGAATGCGAAGTGAGAGTTGAAATGAGATAATTAGAAGATCTAGAGCAGAACAGAAGATCAGAAGATCTTGTTTTGATACTTTCGAGCTTTAGACTCTCTCTACAAAAAATTCCTATTCTAAGCCTCAATATTCTATTCTATTTGTATGTATTTCATGTGTTGATAATTCCACACTCTAGTCTAGGTTATTCTAAGGATACTTTGGAAGGTTCTGAAGAAATTTGAAGATCGGTTCAGTTTCTTGGTGATCTCTGCGACAGAAAGGATTCTAGTGTTAGAGAAATTGAATGAATGACTTATTTATTCCGTTGCATATAATGTAAGTGTTCTTATCATTATCTCTATTTAAATTCAATTATAGAAACATGTTCTAGGTTTTCTTATATTAATTTGTTTAATATATGATTTACCTTAAAATAAACATGATCATGTATAAACTTTCCCAACAGAAACCAATATGGTTGTTGGTGACACTAGTGACGATGATCCATTGTCTTTGAAATAGGAAATGGCTAGCCCTGATAAGGAACTATGACTCAAAGCCATGAAACAAGAAATGGAGTCCATGTACTCAAATTCCATCTGGGATCTTGTGGAAGCACCTAGTGACTTTAGAGTCATTGGGTGCAAGTGGATCTACAAGAAGAAACGAGATGTTGATGGAAATATCGAAACTTATAAATCTCGATTAGTGGCAAAGGTCTATACCCAAAGAGAAGGTGTGGACTATGAGGAAATTTTTAGTCCAATAGCCATGGTGAAGTTAATTCGCATCCTCCTATCAATAGATTTCGCTCTCGACTATGAGATCTGACAAATGGACGTCAAGACAACTTCTCTTAATGGGAAGCTTGACGAAGTCATTTATATGGATCATCTAGAAGGATTTAAAGTAGCTGGACAAGAAGGAATAGTTTGCAAGTTGAATAGGTCCATTTATGGACTTAAGCAATCTTCTCGTTCCAGGAACCTTAGGTTTGATGAAAAAATAAACACCTGTGGCTTTGAACAAAATATTGTTGAGCCTTGTGTTTACCAACTGAATGCAAATCAAATAGTGGTATTCCTGGTTCTTTATGTAGACGATATCTTACTCATTAAAACAATGCTAAGAATTTATTAGATGTGAGAATTGGCTGAGCACTCAATTCTAGATGAAGTATTTGGGTGAAGCGAGTTATGTTCTAGGTATCCAGATGATTAGGGATAGAAATAACAAACTCTTAGCTCTATCTCAAGCAGCTTACATTGATAAAGTGCTTGAACATTTCTCAATGACGAATTCCAAGAAAGGACGTCTATTGCCAGTCTCCTGAAGAGGAAAATGCACTGAGAAAAGTTCCTTACGCATTGGCAGTTGGAAGTCTGATGTATACGATGTTGTGTACTAGACTGGATATGTGCTATGTAGTGGGAGTAGTGAGTAGGTATCATTCAAACCCAAGATCGAAACATTGGATAGCAGTTAAGCATATTTTGAAGTACGTAAGGCGGACTAGGGATTATATGTTAGTCTACAAGGGTGGTGTTCTAAACCCTTTAGGCTACACCGATTCAGATTTTCAGACTGATGTTGATGATAGGAAGTCTACTTCATGAATGTTGTTTACTCTTGGAGGTGGAGCTGTGATATGGAGAAGCGTAGAGCAGTCTGCGATCTCAGATTCCCCCATTGAGGCTAAGCACATAGCTGCGTCTAAATCAGCTAAGGAAATAGTCTAGCTAAAGAAGTTTTATTCAGATCTTGGTGTTATTCCAGATATGGATAAACTGCTTGTGTTTTTTTGTGACAACACAGGAGCGATAGCCCATTTGAAAGAACCTCAAAGTCACAAGAGGAGTTAGCATATAGAAAGGAAGTATCACATAATTCAAGAATATGTGGCCATGTGAGATGTGAAGGTTATGAAGAATGCATCTGAAGACAATCTGTAACGACCCTCAAAACATACAAGACCAAAACATGCGGAAATTTAAAACTTTTTATTTTTAACTTATTGTACCAAAAATCTATATATAAAAAACTTTTAAAAAGATCGTGTGCGCACACTTTTAGTTTTAGCAAGCGAAATTAGAACTTCTCTTTTTCAGAGTTAAAGCAAAATAAATGTCATAAAAGAAATAACATGCTCCCAACGTTTTTTTTCAAAATAGTGTTCCATCAAAAACCTCCCCAGGTTGGGCCACATGAACATATCCACAAGCAGACTCTGGCGCTCACTGCTCCACTTTGATTTTACACTTACCTACAACATGATACAACTAGGTAAGCGAAAACGCTTGGTAAGAATAGCCTTGCACACAAATATACTAAACCCAGTAACGGGTTGCCCTAAGGTAGATATCACTATCGATCACAAGGTTATTGGAATAAATTCCAACCCTACCATACAATTCATAATGATATCCATACAGAATTCAAGAACATTGGTTGCGCCCAACAACCAATGTTCATAGATATCATATCAACTTGCACTCAAAAAAATCCCAGAACATTCAAGATATATAACTATACAATTTAAATCAATTCAAACAAACACAAAGGATCCTGGCTCCAACCCGGATTCACTCTTAGCGCCCTTGCTCCAACCTGGACTATATTACCGTGTCATGGCTCCAACATGAACTTTATTTTTACCATGTCCTGGCTCCAACCCGGACTAAAATTTTACCATGTCCTGGCTCCAACCCGGACTATAATTTAACCATATCCTGGCTCCAACCCGGACTATAATCTCACCATGTCTTGGCTCCAACTCAGACTATAATCTCACCATGTCCTAGCTCTAACCCGAACTATAATTTCACAATGTCCTGGCTCCAACCTGGACTATAATCTTACCATGTCCTAGCTCCAACCCGGAATATTATTTCACCATGTCCTAGCTCCATCCCAGACTATAATTTCACTATGTCCCAGCTCCAACCCAAACAGTATTATAATAAGGTTCTGGCTCCAACCCGAACTCACTTACCATTAAGTTGCAGAATGCATAAGCATTGCAAAGGTAGGCATTAAGCGTACCCTGGTCTTAACGACCCAAAAAAAACTAGTGTAATCTACTACTACAAGCACACACTAGTATATTCATGTTGTAGCTAAGAAAGAGAAAGGCTAACTTACTTGGAGTCCTTAGTTCCCAACTGGATCTTTTAACTCCGCTATCCGCTTTTTCCCTTCACGGTGACTGTAATTAATACAGTTTACTCAGATTAAACTATGACATACCCGTAAAGCTAATATTCTATGATAGCTACATTCAATAAAGTTCTCTTAGAGACTCTATTCTAAAAATTTCTCTTATACACTTTACAGTGTATAAGACCAGATTCCGCTTTAATCAATTTACATCTTCCTAAGAAAATCATCCTTACTGCAACATGCTCTTTGCGTTGTGCATTTTAATATTCTATCTCTAAATGACTCTCTCAATTGTATCACACATATTTTGGTTACTTATAAAGGGAGTTTTAAACAACTCTTAATCTTAGAAAACTACCCACTTTTTACTCAAGTACAGAGTTTAGCGTTTTCCATTCTTTACCCAAAAATACCGCGTTTCAACCTTTTACAATTTATTATCCGTTGACTATAATACTTTTTGATTTACATTTTTATAAAAAAACCAAATTCTCATTTTTACCATCTTTAATCCATAATGATCTTTATTATGTCATTTTTTAAAGGAAAGGGAAATTGGACCCCGTGTTTAGAAAATAATAACAATGAATTCTCAATAACCTTAAGCTAATTTAGGATTGGTTAGATATCTAAAACTTTAGCTATTTTTTAAAACAACTTCATCTCCAATTCATAACCTAACTTTTTCACTATTCATTTTAACGTGATAAAAATCCTGCTTTTAAGCTCATATTCTATGTTAGGTTCTCTAACCACATCCCCTTAAAATCATGTTCATGTATTATGTGTCCTAATGACAGGAACTAGGCGAAAGCTCACGTCAAAAATTCAATTTAGTTTAGTAGAACTAACCTCCCAAAACTCATTTTTTTGTTGAGGTTCGAAATTACTATTTTTCTCTGTTTTTAGAGCAACTTAATTTTAATCCAAAACATATTTTAATCCAAAATTTTACCAGGGCCTTAATACATATCTTAAAAAAATCACCAAGCAGTTTCATAATTTTTGGGATGGCAAACCTAATTAAACCATTTAAAGAAATCTGGGCAGTGCCTGCTGCCCATGAGTTTTTCTCAGATTTTTAGGGTTCTTTGAAAAATTATTTTTCTTACACTACAGCCCAATTTTTTCTAAAATTTTATCAGGATCTTTAATCATATATATTTTAGTGTCTCTCAAAATTTCATAATTTTTAGGATAGGGGAACCTATTCAAAAATCTAAGACAATATGGGCAGTGTTTGCTGCCCAGAAATTTCGTTTTCAGATTATTAGGGCAAACTTTGAAAATCTATTACTCTTTAACCATTTTTAATTTTCCTCTAAAACTTTTTGGTGATCCTTATACAAATTTAAACTAACAGTTTGCAAAATTACATAGCTTTTGGCTTGGTAAAACGTGTTCAATATTCAAAACAATCTGGGCAGTGCATGCTGCCCAGAAATTTTCCAGATTGTATCAAGATGCTAAAAAGTTCATAACTTAGGTTTGAAAACAACTTTTTTCAATTTACCAAAGCCTAAATTCAAGTATTCGTCTAGAACTATGTAACCATACAAATTATTTCCACAAACAGAGTTATTAGGGTACGATCTTACCTGTTTGAAGTCAGACCATGAAAACTTGGCAGCATGCATTTTTACACATTCTAGCAATATAAACACAACTAGCAAAACCCTAGCCACATGCGTGCATGCAAATCAACAAATCAACCAATCAAACCATCAAGCATAAAATAAATTTCAAAAGCCATCAAAATAACCTAGAAAACCAGATCTATATCAATAACCAAAAATACTCAAGAACCAACAAAAAATCTACCTTTGATGGTTCTAGCTTGGAGATGAGGTTCCCTTAGCCTTTCAAACTTCCTCCTTGTATTCTATACACTCAAACTGAGCCCCAAGGTTCCACATGAATATTTTTATAAAGAATTGTTAGGGTAGAAGATGGAGATGAGTGGAAAATTACCGAAACTCTAAATTCTTTACCTTTGTTCTCACTAAAACATCAACAAGCTTCAAATCTTTGAGATCTTCTTAGAACAACTTCCCTTTAGACCTAGAACAGAAGATCCATTCCATGCATGGATATTAAAATCTCATGCATGCATAGTAAAACCCCTTAGGATTTCGGGTTTGAAAGAAAAAGAGAAGGAAAAATGATGTACTAGGTTCGAAACTTACACTTTCCTAGTGTGCTCTTGGGCTTCTTCCTTCTTCAAAGGGTGAAAGAGTACTCTTGCCCCTTGGAGAGAAAATGGAAGAAATGGAGAGGGAAGAGAGAGACCTCTCATTTTTTGGGAGGAAAATGAAGAGATTTTCTCTTTTTGTTTTCTTGAGGAAAAAGAAGGAAATAAAAAAAATAATGATTGGGTGTGTAAGAGGAATGATTGGAGGGTTTGACAATGGGTGAGGTAGTCTCTTACTCTTCCTATGATAGGTGTCGTAGACACTTAAGTACACTAGGGCATAGCCTAGCTGCCCTTCACACCCTCTCTCCTCCTTTATAAATGACTAAAATGCCCTTGCCCCTTTTAACTCACTTCTAATGCACTCAAGGACCCTTTGGTAATTTCACTCTCCAATTTTTTACCTATAGCTTTTAAATATCTCCAATCGAAAATAAAATAAACGTGACCAAAAGTAGATTTTGTCACATAACACATAATTTTGGTAATTTACTCAAATTGACCAAAATGCTCTTAAAGGCTTGGGCAATAATTTCCATTCTTAAACCTGGTAGATTGGAATTAAATCCTCAATCATTTTTTCTTAAATTTACTGGAAAAACTATACAATCCCAGTTGCAAAATATTTTTATGCCATAATATTCCTCATTTTACCTAACCCGAGATTTTTCCGTTATTTGGGTTTGCCCCTCGGTCCAAGACAAATTTTCTTTGCATAGGCCTAAACCCTTTATCAAATTAGCACAACGGCTATAAAATTCACGAAATAACAGAATTTCACATAATATTATTCATCGAAATAATATTTCCCGAAATTCTTCACCGACTCCAACAGGCTACTATAACAGTGTTCAAAATACGGGATGTTACACAATCTTGCAGATCTGTTTACAAAGACACTGCCAAAAGATACATTTGATAAGCATATCAAAGAAATGGGATTAGTAGAATAAGCCCTTAGTTTCAATTAGTTTATGTGAGAGTTTGTTGGGGTTTTATGCCCTAATTAAAACCCAATTTCATTGTAATCTCATTTTATTATCAATAAAAGAATAGAAATCAATTTTTGACTTAGTCAATCACTTAGCTCACATGTTTTATTTTCATGATTATTTGTTTAATATAAACTTCTATTAAATCACGAACATATAGAAAATCATATTTATAGTAACGTAATCACAGTGGAATATAAATATGACTATATGTTCAAACGTATGTTAGTCCTAAGATTAGTCAGTGCACGAGATTTACACTAACTTG
Source organism: Humulus lupulus (assembly GCF_963169125.1). Classification (NCBI taxonomy): domain Eukaryota; kingdom Viridiplantae; phylum Streptophyta; class Magnoliopsida; order Rosales; family Cannabaceae; genus Humulus; species Humulus lupulus. Next base: position 162,226,194 of record NC_084795.1, read on the forward strand.
CCAATCTACAAAATGATCTACTTACACATTGTAGTGTTATATTCTTTCCAGAACATTAGCAAAGTAGATAAGAACGGATGTATTTGTCACATCGAACTAGACTGATATTAACAGTAGATAAGATAAGTAAACATATTGTTATTATCTATTCTAGTCATATCATATAGTTGACAATAGGTCAATTCAATCTCAATTCTGAGTGGCTAGTATTCTAACTTATTGTATTATTTGAGTTCTTTGACTTATTCATTACCAGCTTACCCTACGGAGTAGCCCATACTTACATCTTGGGAACTCGGTAAAATAATTGAATAAGAGTGTTAATCATAGATATGAACATCTATAGCTTCTAATGAAGAAGTAAAATGATAGTTTCCTTTTAGTTTGGTTCAGGGTACTAAATGATAGATATCTCATTTAAGTAATTAATATTAGTTTACTGAAATATCATTTACAAGGAACTACGTATTTTAAGGATAAAATACAATGAGGGGTAAAACGGTATTTTTAGTCGCATCTCATTGTAGACCATCTATAGAGGATTGAGATAATTATGGTTGTAACAATGGATAACTAATAACATATATATTGGTTATAGAGCATTCTATGAAATCAAGAGTGCAATTCTGAGTCTTTAGTGGAGTCATAAGGAATTAATAAGTTATTAAATTCATTTGTTCAATTTATGATAACTTATTAGAGCTTGATTTCATAGGCCCGTGGTCCCCAAAGTTGTATTAACCCGGAATTTTTTTTTATTTTATTTATTATGTTTTATGTAAATATTGTTCTGTGAATTATTTTTATTTTAAGAGTATGAGGAATAATTAAAATAATATTATGTGAATATTATTTTAATTAAGGATGTGTGAGTTGATCACTTTATGCCATAGTGTGGGAATTTAGATGTGAAATAAATTTAAGATGGAAATCTTGTTCAAAGAGTTTAAGTATATGATTTTATGTGTTTGGAATTCACATAAAATCTTATAATCATTTTAGACTATGATTTTGTGACTTTTTCACTAAGAGTCTATGAATAATTCAAGAGGAATTTTATCGAATTAAAGTTATGATTTTATGCTGAAATGACTCACATAAAATCATAGACATAAGTTAAACCAAAGTTGCATTTTTGGTGTTTAGACTATAGTTTATATTTATCATTCTTAAGCTATAGTTTTAATGTTTTAGTTTTTTGAGAAGCGTACGGTGTGTTCGGCTGCACACATACTTATTGGAGGGAAATGCAATTTGAATAGCCATGGCAGTTTTTAGAGGTTACCAGGGAGGGAATTAGAACCGTTGTCTTTCCTTATTTGTTTCATCCATCTTTGAACGTGAGAGAAAAACTGAGGGAGATTAGAGAAAGAGAACACATTGTGTTCTTGTAGTGTACGACCACTTCGGGTCCAAGAAGAAGAAGGTAAGGTGAGTCATTTTTTTGGTTTTTCCTTGGGTTATAGACCTTAGACACGTCCTTAGAACCTCTATTTTGATTGTAGAAGAAAGCAAGAGAAAGAAGGGAGTGTTATTGGAAGTTCGGTACAAGAATAATCAGAAGAAAAACGTAAGTCCGAACCTACTTTGCGTTAATTTTCCTCTTAGATTCTGAGTACCAAATTCATGTCGAATGATTTTTTTGTGTTCGTAGTGTTTTGGACTAAGTTGAGGAGAAGAAAGATAACACCAAGAACCGACCACATTAAGAGGTATATGTTTAAAGATTTCCTTCATAGTTTTACGTTTCCGTTTGTTCATTTTCGCTTCCTTATCGTGGATATGAATTTGTGGGCTGTTTTGTATTGATTTAATTAGTGTTTTGGGACTAGAAACATACATTAAGGGATTGGGGTAGTTTAATATATGTGTTCTTGAAGTTTGAGCTGATTTGGTGGTGGTTGAAGATGGGTGGTGATGGCTGGCCGTGCATGGGGGATACCACTTTGGGTGGTCACGCGTGGAGGTCGGTGGTGGTGATGGTGGTGCTAGTGGTGGCCGAAGTGATGAGCACGGTGGTCTAGGGAGTGAGGTCGTGGCTGCCATGGTGAGAAACCTTGGTTCGGATGGCCATGGCTGAATATGTGATGAGGTTGATGAGAATGGGGTCACGTGCATGCATGTGTGCATCACCAAGATGGTTACAAATGGTTAGAAATTTGTAACCAAAAGGACAAAAAGTGGTATTTGGTCCCGAAACTTTAGGAAGTTGCTACAAGGCTTGGGATTAGGTATTCTAAGATCAAAATCTGATTATTGAGAATTAAGGATAAAAATTCTCTAGTTAATTGTCTAAGTATAATAATTTACAAGCTAGGCTTGGGAATTATTAAGTATGCTTCAAGAAAAATTCTAAGTTTGGGAGTTAGTTTCAAAGTTTAGATTTGATGACTTAGAACCTATGAAATATTTTCAAGGACTTAAGTCTCAAGGTCAAGAGATGGGCTCGAGGCTCGTGAATTGGACTCGAGCATCAGAAAACGGAATTTTAAGAAATAATTTGAGTTTTGACTTCAAATTTTGAACATGGCCTAGGGCTCGGGTTGAGTTTGGGATTTTGAGAGGGGTATTATGGTCGTTACAAATGTACCTTGGATAAAATATTCTACATAGACTCAATTAATTAATTTAACGATCAATAAGAATTATTAAACTTGACCATGTCAATATTGGTTAGTTTCATAGATGTTATACAATCTAGAGATGAAAAGAAATCTTAGGGCAGATTGATTAATTAAGACAAATTGGTGTCTCAATTAATAAATAAGTTTGAATCAAGGTTAAAAATATAAATAAGTAATTTTATAAAGGATTTAAATAATTATTTAATTGATTAATCAATAGAAAATAATACAGACCTTGATTTTAAGTCCAATGGGCTTATAATTAAATGGGAAATTACACGGGCCTAAAGTCCATGAGAACTTCGACCTAATGGCTGATATTATCTATTATTTTATTGATTTTTTAATTAAAATAAATTACCTAATTGAGCCTATAAAAGGAATGTGAAGTGAGAGTTGAAATGAGATGATTAGAAGATCTGAAGCATTACAGAAGATCAGAAGATCTAGTTTTGACACTTTAGGGTATTAGACTCTCTCTACAACAAAAGTCTTTTTCTAAGCCTCAATATTCTCTTCTCTTCTTCTCTTTGTATCTATCTCATGTGTTGAGAATTTCCCACTCTAGTCTAGGTGATTCTAAGGATACATTGGAAGGTTGTGAAGGAATTTGAAGATCGGTTCAGTTTCTTGGTGATACCCTACGACAGAAAGGATTCAAGGGTTAGAGAAACTAAATAAAGGACTTATTTATTCTGCAGCGTATAATGTAAGTGTTCTTATTATTATCTGTTTAAATTTAATTATAGAAACATGTTCTAGGTTTTCTTATATTAATTTGTTTAATATATGATTTACATGAAAATAAACAAGATCTTGTATAAGTTTTCCCAACAGAAACCAATATGGTTGTTGGTGACACTAGTGACGATGATTCATTGTCTTTCAAATAGGCAATGGCTAGCCCTGAAGACTCGAAGCCATGAAACAAGAAATGGAGTCCATGTACTCAAATTCCGTATGGGATCTTGTGGAAGCACCTAGTGACTTTAGAGCCATTGGGTGCAAGTGGATCTACAAGAAGAAACGAGATGTTGATGGAAATATCAAAACTTATAAAGTTCGATTAGTGGCAAAGATTTATACCCAAAGAGAAGGTGTGGACTATGAGGAAATTTTTAGTTCGATAGCCATGCTGAAGTCAATTTGCATCCTCTTATCAATAGATGTCGCTCTCGACTATGAGATTTGGAAAATGGACGTCAAGACAACTTCTTTTAATGGGAAGCTTGACGAAGTCATTTATATGGATCAACCAGAAGGATTTATAGTAGCTGGACAAGAAGGAAAAGTTTGCAAGTTGAATAGGTCCATTTATTGACTTAGGCAAGCTTCTCAATCGTGGAACCTTAGGTTTAATGAAATAATCAAAGCCTGTGGCTTTGAACAAAATATTGTTGAGCCATTTGTTAACCAATTGAGTGCAGATCAAATAGTGGTATTCTTGGTTCTTTATGTAGATTATATCTTACTCATTGGAAACGGTGTTAGATGTGAAGAATTGTCTGAGCACTCAATTCCAAATGAAGGATTTGGATGAAGCGATTTATGTTCTAGGTATCCAAATCATTAGGGATAGAAAGAACAAACTCTTACCTCTTTCTCAAGTAGCTTACATTAATAAAGTGTTTGAATGTTTCCCAATGACGAATTCCAAGAAAGGACGTCTTCTGTCCCACCATGGAATTCATCTTTCAAAGAAGCAGTCTCCTCAGACTCCTGAAGAGGAAGATGCAATGATAAAATTCCTTACACATTGGCAGTAGGAAGTCTGCTATATGTTATGTTGTGTACTAGACTAGATATCTACTATGCAGTGGGGGTAGTGAGCAGGTATTAGTCAAATCCATGACCGAAACATTAGATAGCAGTTAAGCATATTCTGAAGTATTTAATGTGGACTAGGGATTATATGTTTGTCTACAAGGGTGGTGTTCTGAACCCTATAGGCTACACTAATTCAGATTTTCAAAATGATGTCGATGACAGGATGTCTACTTCTAGAATGGTGTTTACTCTTAGGGGTAGAGCTGTGATATGGAGAAGCGTAAAGCAGTCTGCAATCTCAAATTCCACCATAGTGGCTGAGGATATAGCTATGTCTAAAGCAATGAAGGAATATTCTCGCTAAAGAAGTTTTATTCTGATCTTGGTGTTATTCTAGATATGGGTAAACCGCTTGTGTTGTTTTGTGACAACACATGAGCGATTTCCAATTCAAAAGAACCTCGAAGTCACAAGAGGAGTAATCATATAGAAAGGAAGTATCACATAATTCGAGAATATGTGGCCATGGGAGAAGTGAAGGTTATGAAGAATGTATCTAAAGACATTCTTGCAAATTCGTTTACAATGACACTGCCAGAAGTTACATTTGATAAGCGTATCAAGGAAATGTTATTATTAGAATAAAGGCCTTAGTTTAAATTAGTGCAAGTGGGAGTTTGTTGGGGTTTTATGCCCTATTTAAAACTCAATTTCATTAAAATCTCATTTTATTATTAATAAAAGAATAGAAATCGATTTTTGACTTGTTCAATCACTTTGCTCACATGTTTTATTTTCGTAAATATTTGTGTAATATAAACTTTTATGAAATCCCAAACATATAGCTAATCATATTTATAGTGACGTAATCACAGTGGAATATAAATATGATTATACGTTCAAATATAATTTAGTCCTAAGATTAGTCAGAGCTCAGGATTTTCACTAACTTGCCAATCTACGATATGATCTACTTACACATTGCAGGGTTATGATCTTTCCAGAACATTGGCAAAGTAAATAAGATCGGATGTATTTGTTACATCGGACTAGACCGATATTGACTATAGATAAGATAAGTAAATCTGTTGTTATTATCTATTCTAGTCGTATCATATAGTTTACCGTAGGTTAATTCAATCTCAATTTTGTGTGGTTAGTATTCTAACTGATTGTATTATTTGAGTTTTTGACTTGTTTATTACTAGTTTACCCTACGGACTAGCCCATACTTACATCTTGGGAATGCGGTAGTATAATTGAGTGGGAGTGTTAATGTAATGCCCCAAATTTCCTAATAAGGTTTAGGACCTTGATTAGGAGGCCGGAGGGCCATAATTGATTTATTATGATATTTAATGATTATATACATGTTAATGTGAATTATATTATTATATGATGGCGAATGCATGCATATGGGCTCATATTTTAATTGCAAGGGCATTTTGGTAATTTGGCCGCTGGGGGCGTGATTGTGTAATTTTATGCATATGGGTGAATTATAATTTTACCACATTATATGTGGATTGGTTCGAGCCATTCGACATGAGACGATCATGGGAATGCAAGTTTTCGGTCTAGTCATAACGGGATTTGGTTCGGGGCTCAGGGTGAGTCTTGGGGTCATTTTGATGACTAGAGCATTACCGGGAATTAAAGGGTAATGGGATATGATTTATTGGTATTTGGGAATATTAAGAATAGCGGGAATTGGAGAGCGTTAATTATAATTAACGAGATAGGCGGGAAAGGACGGTTTTACCCTTGGAAGCTTTTAGAGGGGTTTATTTGGCTTAGGGGCATTATGGTCTTTTGACCCTAAGGATATATATGACATGAAGGCTGTAGAAAATACAGAGTTAAAACAGAGCCTATCCTCTCTTTCTCCCTTCCTTCCCGTACAAGTCCTCCTTCACCCTCTTCTTTAGGTTTTGAGAGCCTATCTTGAGGAAGCAAGCTAGGGAGTCAAGCTTGGGGAGGTTTAGCTTGAGTTCAGCCATTAAAGAGGATTCAAATCGTGTTTGAGGTAAGCTTCAACCATTAGTTTCTGGTTTATACTCTGTTTTGAGTTTTAGTTTTTAACTTGTGTATCACTTGTGGAAAGTTTGAATTAATGGAGGTTTGGGTGATGTTTACTTTGGGTTTTGATGAGGGTGAGTTGTAGAGGATGTTTGGTGGTTAAATTGGGTGTTAGGTTGGGGTTTGGGACAAGTTTGAAGGGTTGGTTTCGAAGAAAACGCAGGGGAGAAAAATATGACTGTTGCTGGTTTGCATAATGTGCCGCGGCCTGTGTATGGTGTGCCGCGGCCTGAGTGTGTTTCTGGGAGGAATTATGCCTCTGTCAGGGGGTGAGCCGCGGCATGGCTATGGCGAGCTGCGGCCCATCAAGGCAGATTTGGCCAAAAATGGGTTTTTGGCCTAGGGATGCTAGCTTAAGGCCTCGGGGTTGATCCTAGTACCCGGTTAAGTGGGGATTGATGTCCCGGAGGCTAGATATTGATTTGGGAACTTAAGTTGATCATTTTTATTGATGATACCTTATATTTGGTTATGACTAGGTGACCTCTAAAGGACTAAAAGTTGATCCTTCTCAAGGGGTGTTCTTTTAATCGTTCGAGCTCGACTTTGAGGTAAGAAAACTGCACCCTATGTATATGTGACATGCATGGCTATTATTGTAACGACCCGGATTTTCAAGACTCGATAATGCGGAAATATAAATGTTTTCATTTAACAAAATGTCTCAAAAGCCCATAGAAAAAAAACTTTTTAAAAAGTCGTATGGCCATACTTAACATTTAGTTACAAACATGTTTTACAAAGATTAGAGTGAGCCTAGTTTAGGAAAATTACACAACATTTCCAAAAATAAAAAGGCTTCCCAAAAGGTCGGTCCACATGTACATTTGCAAGGAAGACTCCAGCGCTCACTGCTCTGCCTTGCCCTTGCTCTTACCTACAACATGAAACAACTAGGTAAGCGAAAACGCTTAGTAAGATCAACTTTCAAACAAAGCATGTAGAGAATTAGGGTTCCGGACCCATCCGGACCCTAAACAATCAATTTCAAGAACGCTACAGCGTCCTGGCAAACTTATGGTCATGCCTGATAACCAATGATAAATTAATTCGTAACTAGATAAAAATCCTGCACTCAGAAAAATCCCAGAACAAGCAGATATATTATATCATAACTATATCTTATCAACAATTATATCCCTGCACTCAGAAAATCCCAGAGCAAGCAGATATATTATATCACAACTATATCTTATCAACAATTATATCCCTGCACTCAGAAAATCCCAGAGCAAGCAGATATATTATAACACCAAATAATTCGAGACCAACGCTCGACAATTTCCAACAATTCATGCGTAACGCGCCCTCCAACATAATTGCTAATCTGTAAAAGAGAACTGAGTCCCCACACTAAGATCTAGCCAATAAATATTCTCATCAAGGGTAACTATCGTGTTACCTACGGCATCGCTACTTATTCAAGAGTGTAATCCAATTTACACGGTTTTACGGAGACTTCTATGTTAATCAGTGGTGCTGGTGAGCAGCTGCCCCTAGGGTGTTCAACCTCACTCAATCTTGGCAACCCCTAGTATCTCTAGGCACTCTCACGGAATGGCCAATATTCACGGCTGCTATCCGGGAATAACTTATCAAAGCACTTGCTCGGATTCTAACCGTCCAATGATTAAGTAAGCATGAGGGCCCCTAGGTCCCATTTATCTTGGCGCCCCTAGGTTTAACCAGCTTATCCTCATCTCATGGCCACTCGTCGCGGTAATGAACCGGACATAAATAAAATCAAGCAGTGTGACGAGGATCAACCGTCTAGGATATGATGGACTTCTACCGTTCATATTTTCTAAATCAGCACTCACTAGACTAACGTCTCTAAGCAACTTTCTATGACAGCCTATATATGTGCATGTATCCCTATACTAACATACAAGACAATAATCATTTCATGTTGCAGCCATACAATATAAGTTGACTTACTTGGAGTCCTTAGCGCTCAGCAGGTTTTCACCCTCCAACGTTCAGTCCAGTTACGCTTAGCCAATACTGTAGTTATCCATACAGTATACTCGGATTAATTATGGCACTAATAATTCATTATTATTATTTTGGGCAGTTTGGTCATTTTAATAAAAGTCATTTGTAAGGATTTATAATCCTTATTTGGTTTTAAACCTATTAAGGAAAGTCATACAAAATATTCGAGACTAAACCCTAAGTCTCGGGGAGACCTATCCTAAGGTCTCGATACCTAGGCTCGGGTATCACAATGGTATTTCCCCACAACCCGCTAAAAATCTTATTCTTTCAAGGTATCACTATTAACCCGCACTTTCGACTAGTCGGTTAAAATATGTAAGACTTTAGCCGGTATTATATCCAGAAAATACAAATAAATTCCTTAATTATTTTTAAAGAAAATAAACTCTTTAAATTTTCCTTTTATTTTTCTTAAGGTTTTAATATCTAAAAACCGTTTTAAGAAAATTGCCTAATTTGTCTTAATTAGGAAAACCGTTATAAATTTCTCATCTTGACTAATTAATTTTCCAAAAGCAATTAATCAATTTTACTTACTAGGAAAATAATTTATTTAATTATTTTCTCAAAATATAGGGTTTTAAACCCTCTTTTAATTTATTAACTATTAATAAATTAAATCTCTTATTTTTAGAAAGAATAAAAACTCTTTAATAAAAATAATTCATTTAAACTCAAATGGATAATTTTAGTGAAAATATGATTTCAAGACTTACCAATTTATATCTTGAAATAAGCAAAATTTTACTTTTTACCTTATGTTCCAAAATCTCATTTTTACACTAAGTGTGAAAAACCTAATTTTCACATTTTTAACTACATACTTCGTTAGTTCAAAACTTGAAATTTACTTACCCAATTGTTTCCAAAATTTCCCAATTCCATTTTTGTTATGCCATTTAGGTCTTTGTAAAATCTTAGGTCAAAATGAGCATTTTTTATTGGTGAAATTATTTTCCAACAATGAGGTAAAAATGACCTTATTTTCAAGTCCTTATTTTTTTCCAAACTTTGACAGTTAATAACTTTTAAACCGTTTAATATTTTCTTACCAAATTTTACAGTGGACTAATAGGTTATGCCAGAAATATGTCCACAAAATTTTAGAAAAAACTGGGTTCATTTGCCCTATACAGTGGCTGTCCAAACTTGGTTCCGAAAATAAGAATACGAAAAAACAGTTTTTTACCTAATCTTTGAAATAGCATAACTTACTCATTTCTAAACATTTTTTAGTGTTTCAAAAGCTCAATTTTATGTACTCAATCTCAACAACATCACAGTACAATTAAATTTTACAAAAACAATATACAGTGGCTGCTTGACCCCTTGGAAGTCACAGCTCAAAACATGTTTTGTTTTAGGGTATCCTACAAAACCCTTGGGGGTTTTGGTTCCCATTTTCAAAAATCAATACACATGCATCATAAAAATTATTAAACAACTACCATAACCTTATTACATCATCAACAAGAAACTCTAAGCATTAGATATACAAAATAATGCTTAAAACTAAAAACCCTACAACAAAATCATCAAAAGTAAACTTTTTACCTCTTTGGTGTTCTTGCTTAAGGTTTGGACCTTCCTATAAGCTTTGACTCCTTCAAAACCTTTCAAAAACCCTAACCAACTTCCTCCAACAACATAGGTAATTAGCTATTTGAAACTCTATGATTAAAACTTGACAAAAGTCTAGATTAATGAAACTTTACCTTAGGGAAAACCCTTCCTAGACCAAGACTTAGCTTCCAAGTTTCTTTGGTGTTCTTGGGGTTCAAAATGGAGAGAACACTTGAGAGAGTCTTCAAAAATCAGATGAGAGTGAATGAGGGAGGGAGAGTGGTCGGATTTGGGGGTTAGAATGGCTCACACAACTCTTCAAAATATCACAAAACACTTGAGTGATTTTCTACCCACTTGCCCACTTGACTTCTTAATTAAATGGGATTTGAATTTTATAAAATTGGGTTCACACCACTCTAAAATAGCACATGGCCAGCCACCCTTTTCCATATATGTGACCATTAATTTATTTTTATTTATTTTTATTTTTTATAAAGGTTTATAAGAAGAAAAGTCCAAATTGACTTTTGACACTTTTTTTCACTCTTATTAAGTTTTAATCACCAAACTTAACATTAATTAATTAAATTAAATGTCTCTCACATTTAATTTAATTAATCACATAATAAAATTTAACCTAAGGTCCATTCATGGAATAAAATTCCCCATTTCGGCAAAATTAGGCATTTAACACAAAATGCCCTAAAATTTCCATTTTCTTTTAGGTTTATTATTTTTGACCAAACTTTAACTTTTATGAATGTATTTTATGCCCAAAATATAATTTCCATGATTTTTCATTTTATTTTCCGAGATTTTACCCGATCAGGGTTTTTGTGTCGGTCCAGGACCGAAAGTCTTATCTTGACTTTTAAAATCACAAAATTCATATTTTGGCTAGCAATAACTCATGGAATACTTACAAACAAAATATAATATTATTTAAAATAATATTCTTAACCCGGGGGAAAAATACCGACCCGAGTCGTTTAAAGGTACCCGGAAACGTAGGACGTTACAATTATGAATGCATGTTGGTTGATTATTGAGCATGACATGCATGGTTATTATGATGCATGTTGGTTGGCTATTGAGTATGACATGCATGGCAATGATTGATGCATGTTGGATGTTTAAATGAAAACATTGATAGCATAATGAATGCTTGGCAGGTTTTCCCGTTTGCATATGATTATTATTGAGGCATGCTGGATGATTAAGTGGGATGCATGTGATGCACGAGAAACATGTGACTAGGGCATGCCATGAGTGATGAATATGAGATTGGCCAGAGCTTGAGTCTCTGAGTTTGTGCATGATCATGATTATGCTAGCAACTGTTTAGTAAGCATGTTGAATGCCCTATTCTTGGATAACTGGCATATGATACATATTGATAGCATTGCTTACTTGTGCATGGAACTGACTAATTAGTCAGATTTGGCAAAGGGGCTAGTATCAACTGTGAAGCTGTGACTCACTAGTCAGGTTCGGCAGTGGTACTGGGCACTGGTCACGTTGCACTGACACGCCAGTCAGAATTGGCAAAGGTGTTAGTATCAGCTGTGAAGCTGTGACTTATTAGTCAAGTTCGGCAGTGATACTGGACACTGGTCACATAGCGCTGATTTATTAGTGAGAACGGTATTAGCGTGGTTCACGCAAGCCAACGGAGATTAGATCTAATCGACTATTAGCATTGAATGACTCAAAGAGTATTAATGCAAGACCGACCCCGAGGGCCGATGATTGAGATAAGCACTTGGAGGCTAGTGGCTTACCTAGCAGCCACTCTCCCTCTTGAATCATATGATGTTCACTCAATGGTTTGGAAGCTTTATGCTCCGTGTGATTATAATGATAATCATTTGATAATGTTTATGAAAAGTATTATGTTTTCTTGCTGGGCTTCGGCTCACAGGTGCTGTGTGGTGTAGGTAAAGGCAAGAGGAAGCTGGACCATCCTTGAGTTGGAGAGCTTAGGTGGTGACGTGTACATATGCAGATGCTCGTCCGTCACGGCCGAGGTTTAAAGTGGAACTAGGGTTGAACCCTGCTTTGTCGCTTAGAACGGCCTGTTGTAAATATTTTCTATAATAAACTCTTAAATTTATGTTTTTGGGATCCCAATGTATATATTAAACGTTCTAGTGAAACGTTACATCTTAACCAAAATGTTTAATCCCTAAACCGCTAATCATACTTAGTTCACGATTTTGGCCAAATGACTCGGTTAGCGAGTTTAGCACTGTTTACAAGGCACACCATAACGGTCCCTGGAGTTTGGGGCGTTACAGTTAATCATAGATATGAGCATCTATAGCTTCTAATGAAGAAGTAAGATGATAGTTTCCTTTTAGTTTGGTTCAAGGTGCTAAATGATAGAGATCTCATTTCAGTAATTAATATTAGTTTACTAAAATATCATTTACAAGGAACTAAGTGTTTTAAGGATAAAACACAATGAGGGGTAAAAGGTATTTTTAGTCCCATCTCGTTGTAGATCATCTATGGAGGATTGAGTGATAATTATGGTTGTAATAATGGATAACTAATAACGTATCTATATTGGTTATAGAGTGTTCTATGAATTCAAGAGTGCAATTCTGACTCTTTAATTGAGTCACAAGAAATTAATAAGTTAGTAAGTTCATCTGTTAAATTTATGGTAACTTATTAGAGCTTGATTTCAAAGGCCCATTGTCCCCACTGTACCAGGTCAATTAGAATTATCAATGTTGACCAGGTCAATTTTGGATAGTTTCAGAGAGTTATACAATCTAGAGAAGAAAAGAGATTTTTAGCCAGATTGATTAATTAAGACAAATAGATGTCTAAATTAATAAATAAGTTTGAATCAAGGTTCAAATTATAAATAATTAATTTTGATAATGGATTTAAATAATTAATTAATTAATAGAAAATAATAAGGGACTTGATTTTAAGGACTTATTTATTCCGCTGCATATAATGTAAGTGTTGTGATCATTATTTATGTTTAAATTCAATTATAGAAACATGTTCTAGGTTTTTTTATATTAATTTGTTTAAGATATGATTTACATGAAAATAAATAAGATCCTTTATAAGTTTTCCCACCAGCACATACAATGATTTGCACTACCCTATCATTCTTTATTTTGCATAATTAAACTACTTGTACTATTTTCACATTTTTAACGAAAATTATCTAATGGTTTTGAAAATTGGATATTGGAATCCCTATTATAAGATGGTGTTAGTGGGGATCGTGTTGTGGCACTTAGGAGGCAGATACATATTTGCGTTCTCGCATGCCGCGGCAGTACATATATAGCGTCGCGGCGCTCACGAAGCATGCAAATATCTGTTTTGCAGCACAAAAGAATAAATTTTAAGCTATTTAAGGTTTGCTGTTTAAATTTTAAGCCTTGTGGTTTAAAGTTTTAAAGATTTTGGTTTTGATTTTAGACATTGTGCTATATAGATAAAAATATATATATATAGTTTAAAGAGACTTGGTTTATAATATAAGCCTAAAGGATTAAATTTCAAACCTTGTTGTTCAAATTTTAAGCCATTAAAGGTGTGGTTTAAATTTTAAGCCTAGTAGTTTAAATTTTAAACTTAGTGATCCTTAGTCAAGTATTTAGTACAAAACCAACCCAAAACAATTGTCAAACTTTTGTGATGGGACCTCAAAAACCAATCCTAAAAAATATACATTTCTATAACATTGTTGCAAGGTCAAACTAGGTCCATACAAACTCTTGACTCCTAAAAATTCTGTTGACGGTGAGAACTCGTCAACTAAGTTGAGTTGGAAAAAATTATCAAGTTAAGATAGTCAATAAAAAAGCAGTATAAATCTCAGTAATAATTCAAGAACAATGACAGAATAACAATGGAGAAATCTATCTTTCATTCACTCTCAAGCCTTTGCTACAGTAAATTTTCCAACCCCCTCCCATGTGGGAGAGGGATCCTTTTTATAATAGGCTCTGATGGCCTGGGATACATGGTGGTCCAGGAGACCAAGTGGTACATAAGTACTCTACCAGGAGAGTGGTTTCAGAAGCTGAGGTCGTGCACCCAGTACAGGGGCAAGCGTCAGGAGGATGTCTCCACTACTTGTCTGTACTCATGTCAGTGGAGTGGGGATAGACATAGTGGCGCAGGTGGTAGTGGTGTCGACTCTGACTCCTGGCCGTAGACGTACGGGCCACAACTCTTATTCCAGCACTCCCACTCCCCCACTAGTACGGGTGCCAGAGGAGTGGCTGGTGAGGACAACGGTAGGTACTTCGTTCGTACCTCCACTACTTATCTGATGTGGGTACTATGTCTGTACTCTAACTCCTTTCAGTTCGTCAGTGGACTCTGTACCTCATGAGATCAATGCCTGTGGCCCTCATTTGCAAGGCATAGATGCGAGGCGGTAATGACCCATGCACTTGCCGTGCCTTGCAAGGCTCCTAGTGGCGAGGAGCCTAGCTATACTTGTCTCCTTGCGGCACGGATCCAGGCTCGTGACATGATGGTGCAACGGCCTCCCGAGAAGATGACGGCCCAAGGGCCTCGCGGGGGCGCACGCTCATGATGGCCTCACTGAGCGCGCGTGCATGATGGCCTCGCTAGGGGCGCGCGCGCGCATGACGGTCTCGCTGGGGGCGCGCGCGCATGAGGGCCTCGCTGAGGGCGCGCGCCTGATGGCCTCGCTGGGGGCACACGCGCATGATGGCCTTGTTGGGGGCGCACGCATGACGGCCTCGCTGCTTCACTGGGGGCGCGCGCGCATGATGGCCTCGCTGGGGGCGCGCGCATGACGACCTCGCTGCTTCACTGGGGGCGCGCGCGCATGTGGGCCTCGCATGTGGGCGCGCCTGATGGCCCGCGAGAGGGCGACGACCCGAGGACCCAACGAGAGTGTAGGCGTATGGGGATCTAAGTGCGTTCTTTGGGTCTTTTATAAGCGTGGCATATTGAGCATCCACACTTGCCCCCCAGTCTAGGAGAGGACCTTTAGGTGCTCTTGTAGACTATTCTCCTTGATTCTTATAAATAGGCCCTCATGCAAGGCTCATTATGTACACCTCACTTCCTTAGCTTAGTGGTATCTAGACCCATACTCCATTTAAGAGGTAAGGGGTTCAATCCCCCACCACATCACTTTTTCCATAGTTTTTTTTTTTTTTTTTAAGCATGGGCTAATTTCTTGGGGTATCTATTTGGAGGCTAACACATCCTTTTGGTCTATTTTTGCAGACGCGTAAATTTGACCATTTGGTGCTTTTGGCCCTCGACCTCCTTTCAACCTCGACAACGCTCCATCTTATCTGCTTGAGGTATATTTTCTTTTTCTCTTCCGTTCATTAGGTCTAAATTAGCATTACTCGGGATGGGGTATCTTAGCCTGAGCTTGTAGTGAGTTTGACCATATACATGCCCCTCTTTTTTATACCCTGTAATGGGCCATTTAGGATGCTTGCATCTAGATATATTAAGCCTATTCCTTTGTGTTTTGTAGCCATCCTCTTATTTATACGCGAACCCCTTTTCGCTTTCGGGACGAGGTCTCATGGCCAGTAACGGCCCGTCCGACATACCTCCGGGGGCTGAATTTATTGACCTGTCCTCAGACTCAGAGTCCCCTGAGGGCAATCCTCACTAGGACTATGACTCCTTAAGGCAGGCCCGCATCCGCCACCTTGAGTACATGGCTGAACTTAGGCGTAAAATTTGGGTAGTGGAGAGCGAAATTGACTCGGTGTCGAGAGGAGACAGAGGACCTTCCCCCCCAGACCTTAGTGACCATGTAGTGAGCCTTAGGATGACCCTTTTTGAATTGTAGTGGGAGTTAGAGTATGGAGGGACACCTTCCGCCTGAGCCTTCCAGCCCATCTTCGCCTGATGACTGTCAGGGGGCTGCTTCTGCTTCTCCTCAGCCCTTAGTCTCAGTTTTTCCCAACTTAGCACTTCCGCAGTCGCTCCCTCGATGGAAGACTCTTGCTAGGAAGAAAAAATGGAGGGTCAAGTGTTCTGTCTCTTCCTCACATTTTTCTTTTGATTTTGCAGATATGCCGAGGGCAAGGCGACAGGTATCTACCCAAGAGCAGGACGACGCCCCTTTACTAGCATCCGAGCTGGTGTCGCGCGTGTCCAACAACAAACTGATGGACATCGTGAATCATTATCGCGTCCCTCCAAATTATGCTCTATACGCCCCTTTGGAGACATACCGGGCTGACCGCCCTAGGCTCGGCTTCGTGGCCCTCAGTGAGCACATTCTGAAAGCGGGTGGTACCGTTCCGTTACACCCGTTCTTTATTGCAGTCCTCAACTACTTCGACCTTGCTCCCCTTCAGCTGGCACCCAATGGCTGGCTGACTTTGAGCTGCCTTTTCATTGCATACATGAAACTATTGAAGCGCGCCCCTACGGCAACCGAGGTACATTTCCTCTACAACCTCATGCCCCTTCACAATTCAAAAGGCTTTTACTACTTACAAAAATCCAACAACGGTGTAACGCCCTACTACCTTAGAGTCGTTACTAAGTGAGTTTTACGAAGTGTTGTGCAATTAACTTGCTAACCAAGGATTTTAAAACAAAAGTGTGACTAAGCAAAAGTTAAGGCTGTAATCTTTTGAAAATGCTTTACTTCGTTGAAAACTTCAAGTATCTATCATTTGGGATCCCAAAATAAGGTTTGTAAAATATTTACAAGTTAAAATAAGTTTACAGCTGATTGACTATCAAAATACAGGTTAATACAGCCATTTAGAAAATGCCCCCAACCAAAGCAGTCGGGCAGGCCAAACATGTACGCGCCGCTTCATGCTCTCCGTACTCATGGCTAGTTGACTTAATCGTTGCCCTTACCTGCAACACAGAGCACCCGTGAGCCGAAGCCCAGCAAGAAAACTCAAACAGCACATAGCATATGCATAATATATAATCAACCTATCAGATAATCCAGAGATAACCAAGTAGTCCATTAGACTAAACAAGCATTCCACGTGCTTAGTGTTACTTCCGGCCCCGCTGCCATTCTCGGCTCCTTTGCCGTTCTCGGCTCCCTTGCCGTTCTCAGCTCATTTGCCGTTCTCGGCACCTTTGCTGTTCTCGGTTCCTTTGCCGTTCTCGGCACCTTTGCCGTTCTCTCTACTATAATCACATATAGTAAAATTCAAATAACATTCAAACATATAACAACTCAATCAAAACTATACCATAACATGTAATACAATTTTAGGGTCGCGCCCTGCATTAACACTATGGGTCCATGCCCTGTCCTACGGGTGCTACAGTTTTCTTACCTATATCCCGAACTTCACAGTACACCAAAGTCACGAGCACGGTCCTCTAGCACGAGCCTCTCCGAAACCCTAGTCACAACACATATAAAACACTCTTTAATACTAACCAATTCCAAAACCACTTTCTGGGACCAATCCCGTACTCTCGGGACCTCCAAATTCCTAAAATAATGCATCGGAAACATCCCCCGAACCTCCGGAACAAATGCCCAAAATTGCAAAATTTCCCATCCTGAAAATAGCCTAGCGCCGCGGCGCTACCTGCAAAGGCCGCGGCACCCAGAGAAGTCAGAAGGTTCCCCTGACTGGAAACAGCCTCGCGCCGCGGCGCCCAAGAACAGGGCCGCGGCGCACCTTCGCGAACCCAGAAATCTGGGTTTTTCCTCTACATTTCCCCGAGCCAATACCCCTCCAAATCATCCCAAACAAATACTTAAACCCCAAGATCAATTTAAAACCTCAAATGAACCACCTAACAACCCATAAACACTAGCATCAAGATCAAACACACAATCACACTCAAAAATCCACCCTTTGAATTCAAACTTCAGAAACTTAAACCCATAGGCCAATAACACAAACCCAAGCTTGAAAAACCTAAACAATGCCTCAAAAATCTTAAACCACAACAGATATGAAAACCCAAGGATGTTTAAAACTCTTACCTTAATCAAGCATTCAACCTTGAGCCCTCTCCAAATCCAGCTTCAAACCAAAACCTCTTGATTACCAAGCTAAATTCCCATACAAAACCAGCCACAATTCTCTTTCAATTTAATGCTTAATCTCTAAAAATAAAACTTGAAACTTAAGCAAAACAGGGGGTGAACTCTTACCTCTGAAAAATCTTGACCTATACTTGATTTTAGTTGCCCCATGCCTCTTGATTCTCCTCCTAAATTGCTCTTTTCTGCTCCTTTCTTCCTCTCCTTCTCTTCTAGCTTTTTCTTCAATTTCTATCAAGAGCTATATTATGACTTAGTGCCAAACGTTTACCCCTTTTTCCCCAGCTGAAACTTATCTAATCCCCCTGCCAAATGACCATTTTACCCCTTCATCAAAACCCTTTGCTAACTAAACCTCAAGGGCACTCTAGTCCTTTCTCCTATATTGCAATTCTACCAATTCTTTCACCTAAACTTGTTACTCTCAGCAATAACTAATGGTTACTCAGGTTACTCAATCACCAATAACCATTAACCGCTAATTCTCTACTTAACCATAAAATTCCCAAAGTACCCCTAGGCTCCTCCCGAGCCGGGTATAAAATCCCGTTGTGACCTTTAAGTTAACTTGCTCTCTAGGACCGTCTCGGCACGTGCATCACAATAATATCACCGCACTCACGTGGTACAAATCACATAACACAATTATCACATATATGCCCTCAGCGGGCTAAAATTACCAATTTACCCCTATCATACAAATGGGGTTCACATGCATATTTATTTCACCTAAACATGCATACTAACCACATATTCATTAAATTCACATAAATTAATGCAGTATAACAATTATTTCCCTCTAGGCACACTAATCAAGGCTCCAAGCCTTATTAGCAAATTTAGGTCGTTACAAACAGGGCCTCTTTGATAGAGGGTTCGGTATCTAACCCGGGGGCTTGGAAGCGGGACTTTTTCTTTGTGGAAGGTCCACTCTCTGTCTGTGAGGATTTCCGGGACACTCCCAGTAAGTACTCTGAGCATCACTTCCTCTCTCTTTTTTTGTTTTTTTTGTTTTTGCAACTTATGGTTTCGTGCCTTACGCTCACATTGATTATGGCGCGTATTATGCAGAGCAATTCGTCGAACCCATCGTCATCGAGTTGGAAGCGAAAGACATGAGAAAGTTCCTCAACCCTGATCCTGCCACGAAAGAGGCGGTGCCCCTTTTCACCGTAAAAAATCTGAACCGCCACAAGCTATCTCCCGTTTCTGACCCCAAGTTGTTGTGGACCATCTCTGGGTCCACGAAGATGAAGGAGACCTTGGCTGAGCCTTGCCCGGATGACGATGAGGATGAGGAGGGGCTGGAGGAGGCCCCCCTTGACCGCGGGGGATCCCACCAGCTGTCTCCATCTCCTAGGGGGTGCCCTCCATGTGCTTCCTATGATCCGGACATAGCCCCTCACTCACAAGACCAGTAGGACATTCCAGGGTGTTGTATTTTCCCTGACCATGAGGGCCACGACGCCTTCACTCAGGCTCCTCTCGACCCTGAACCATCGGGGACTTATTACGCCGACCTTGTGGAGCCTCCCTCTAATCTACCAGAGCCTCCGTTTTCCACTTTCACCGCGCCCCCTCCCGCTTCGGCAAGCGGGTCGTCTGTCCCCATCCAGCCAGGTGCCCCTAGTACGGATGGGGAGCCTTGGGTGACTCGGATGGCAACGTCTTATGGACAGCGATACACTCAACTTGCCTCGAGCCTCCCTGTATCCGACTGGAATGGTCTTGGGAACGTTGCCCAAATGGACCTTGGGGAAACCCTACGGCGCGCCACGGCCTGGGTGAGTTCCTGCACCTTGCGTCGGCATTATTATATATAGATGTACATGCGTTTTTCTTTTTGTTACTTATTGTTGATGTCGTTAACTTTCTTGTGCAGGCCTATACCGTGGCTCTATGGTTTGCTGACTCGTCCAGCAACCTCTCCGCATCTACTGCTGAGAGGGACTGCCTTACAGCCTGGGTCCAGGAGCTCGAGAAAGAGCTTAATGAAACTAAGGCTAAGTTTTCAAAGGTCCGGACCAAATTTTCCAACTTGTCACTAAAGAGGAAGGAAGTAAAGGCCAAGACCAAGGGGCTACAGGACAAGGTTACCAGCTTGGAGCATGCACTCCAGGAGGCCAAGGCCATCACGGCTGCTACGCAGCAGAGAGTTACCCAGTTGGAGGCCGAAGTCGAGGCCCTCAGGGCCGAACTTCAGTCGTCGCAGGAGAGAAATGCTTCCTTGGAGGCGGAGAAGGCTACCACCAAGCACAGGTCCATAGACCGTGCCCTTGGAGGCAGGATCCTAATTTCGATTTCTCTTCTTTTGGTGAGCACGCCGTTGCTCGAGCAGCCACGTGGAGTGCCCACATTAGGAGGCCCTGAAGTAGTTACTTCATAACATTTGCCGGCGAGCCCTCCATGGGTGTGTGCTCTCTTCCTTTTTTTTTTTTTTGTACTTTGGGCCTTTGTAATATGACTGTCATTACTATTTTTCTAGCATAACTATTGTACTGTCTTTGAAACTTTCTTTTTCAATGTATAAATACATGTGCTGCTGTTTATTTCTTGTTCTACTACATTTGAGGCCCTTTTAAGCCTGTATGATGGGATTTGGTTGGTTCCCCTCTTTTATTTACCAGGCTGGAGGTCCTTTGGAGCCCATGTGAAAGGGTTCACTGGGACCTCTTTTGGTGCCTCTTGATTACTTTTATAAGGATATTTTGACCCATTGGGTCCTTGCTATCCTTTTATATATTCTTGCGCGCGCTTATTGTTTGTTGCGAGAAGCGTCCTTCTCGTCGTTATTCATAATACTATTTTTGCTAGGGTCTCTTTTGGGACCCTTTTTGGCTAGACAGCTTGGCGGCTGCTCTAGACTTATTATTGTCATTACCGTATAATGGCTAGACTTATTATTGGTTAGGCGGCTTGGTGGCCGCTCTAGAATCATTATTGTCGTTACCATATATTTTTTTTTGTAAGTCCCTAAGGCCTCTTTGATATTCACAAGGGTAGCTAATCCTTGTGATCCCAGGAGATGCCTTGTAAGGACTCCGCTTAAGGCCCTGATATAGGGGGTTCCTCTGGGATCCCCGCTAAAGGGTCCTTTTTAGGGTCCTCTTGATGGAGGGTTGTTTTTAGGATCCTCTTGGTAGAGGGTCCCTTTTAAGAGTTAGGAGGGCAAGAGGTCCTTTTTAGGATCCTCCGTTAGAGGGTCCTTTTTAGGAGTCTCCTTTTTAGGAGGGCAAGGGGTCCTTTTTAGGATCCTCCGTTAGAGGGTCCCTTTTAGGAGCCCTTTTTAGGAGTTAGGAGGGCAAGAGGTCCTTTTTAGGATCCTCCGTTAGAGGGTCCTTTTTAGGAGTCTCCTTTTTAGGTTCCTCTTGCTGGCTGCATGTTTTTGCCTCCTATCCTGCCCCCCAAGTGCTTGGTGAAATTTATTTCAGCAGGAACTTTTGCTGATGCTCGTGCAGCGAAGAAAAATAACACATGAAGTTGCAAACAGTTTCATTCATTGCACACGGTTTACAGCCAACTTTGTAAATAAAAGGGGGTTACATCTAACTAGGAGGCTACCTAGGTAGCCTCTTTGATTCCTACTTAAGCTAAAATAACGAAGAACAAACTAAACATAGGTTCTTTTGGCACCGAGAGCCGAAGCCTTGCTGGTAGCACTTCTCGAGAGGCTTCGTAACCCGTGGGTCCAATCTTGTGCGGATCTAACTTGTGTGGTTCGCTCCTTCATACACAGCCATTGTCATTGGCATAGATGGTTTGGTGGCTGCGCGGAGGGACATGTTATAGCATTCCCTCGCTTCCTTCTGCTCCCTTTTCACGCATGCTACTCCCCCAGGGGTAGGGAATTTCATAGCTAGGTGATACACAGAAGTTATCGCCTTCAATTCTCTCAGAGAGGGTCTCCCTAATACCGCATTGAAGGCTGAGGTGCAATCTACCACGACAAAGTTAGTCATTACGGTGGTTTTCATGGGTTGCTCCCCCATGGTGAGGGCTAATTCGATTGTCCCTAGGGGTTGCATCGAATCTCCCGTAAACCCATACAAAGTCGTAGTGCAAGGCTTTAGGTGACGAAGGCTCAATCCCATCTTTTCTAGTGCCTGTCGATACAAGATGTCCACAGAGCTCTCATTATCCACCATGACCCGATGTACCCTCATGTTAGCAAGCTGGGCGGTTAGCACCAGGGGGTCATTATGAGGGAAATGCACCCCCTGCGCATCTTCTTCAGTGAAAGTTATTGAGTCATTCTCGCCCTTGAAGCTCTTCGGGGGGCGTTGCTCCAAACTTAAAATGCAATGTGGTGGACTTCGTCGGGCCTCCTTGGCATACCTGTCTCGCCCTTTCCTTGAATCTCCTTCGAATCCTGGTCCTCCAAAGATGGTCCTGACCTCTCCTTGCACTTCCGGGGCCACCTCACGTGCCCGTGATGGGGACACTCCTCCTTCTGGCCTCTGGTTATCCTTGCGCACATACCTGCCCAAATGTCCCCTGCGGATGAGTTCCTCAATTTCTTCCTTCAAATGGATACACTCTGCCGTGGTGTGACCGGTATCCTTGTGGTACTGGCAGTATCTACTAGGATCCCTTTTGGACCGGTCCATTCTCCTTGGTGGAAGCCTTTTGAAAGGAACTCAATCTTCGTTGGTGAGGTAAATGTGCTCCCTGGTATCTGTGAGGTTCATGTAGTAAGTATAAGCTGCTTGCCTATGATCATTCCCCTGTTTGGTTTTCCTCTGCTGGTCATCTCTTGATCCATCGTACGCCCTTCTCTTCTTTGTTACATTCGACCCGTCATTAGCTGGGGACTTCGCGTGGGGCTCCTCCTTTCCTGCCTTTAGGTTTGCGTGGCCATCCTCCACACGAATATACTTCTGCGCTCTCTTGTAGAATTCATCTAAGTCGGTTACTTCCCTCTTCAACATGTTGTCCCACAGCTTGCTACCTCGGAGCACTCCAGCTGTAATGGCCATTTTTAACTCTTGGCGGGTTAGGCTCCCCACTTTCGCGGCCTCCATATTGAACCGGTGAATGTAGCTCTTCAAGCTCTCATTCTCCCCTTGCTTCACGTTGGCTAGGCTGGTACCTGGCATCGTGTAGTCCCGCACGGCATGGTGCTGTTGGAGGAATTCATGAGAAAACTGCTGCCAGGACCTGATGGACCCCGGCCTTAACCTTTTGAACCATTTTTAGGCGGGTCCTTTCAAGGTGACGGCGAAGCAGTGGCATCTGGCTCCACTTCCAATCCCTCTCAGTTTCATCAGGTCGTTAAACGCATCCAGGTGGTACTTTCGATCGGTGTTTCCTTCGTAGGGGGTCATATTGGGTTCCTTAAAGTTGGTAGGGAGCCGGATGGCCTAAATCTCTCTCACAAAGGGCGACTCATGGTCGAATTCTTCCTCAAAAACCTGGCCGCCTGATGCGGTGACGATCTTGCTTCGCAGGCTCCTCATTTCCGTGTCCAGGTCCTGCCTTGTAACGACCCAAATTCGCTAATAAGGCTTAAGGGCCTTGATTAGCGTGCCAGGAGGGCATGATGGGATTTATGTGTGATTTTAATGATTTAAATGCATGGTTATGATTTAAAGCATGTTATATGACTATTTGTTTATCTGAGATGCATGACTATGAATGTTAGTATGCATGTAGGCCCGGATCGTGTTAGAAGGGCATAATTGTAATTTTGGCCATGATTGGGCGTAACTGTATTGATATGTGTTGATTGTTGAGGCCACAGTGGTATGTGAATGTACCTGTGCTTTGTGACTCGAGGCGATCCCAGTGAGCAGGCTAGCGGAAAGTGTTGACAGGAATTTATACCCGGCTCGGGGCGAGCCTGGGGGTATAAGCAGGAATTCAGAGAAATGGATTGAGATTTATTTTGATGATGGGGGATAATTATTTGGTGATTTATCAGGTATTGGGGAGCAACGGGAAAATATTAGAGACACTTGAGGATTAGCGGGAATCAGGTGAATGACTAAAATGGCCCTACTTGAACAAAAGGATTTAGAATTTATAGGGAGGGCGTTTTGGTCATTTGGCTTTTGGAGATAGGTTTTTATAAGGCTTTATAGAGAGAGGGAATGCTGAAAGAAAAAGAAAAGAAAGAAGAAGGAAAGAAAGAAAAGAGAGAAAACAGGGGGGGTTTTCTCAAGGAACGGTTTGTGCGTTCTTGCACCGTTCCTCTCCGTTTTTCTTGGGGAAAAGCTTAGTGGACATCAAGGATAGGCTGAGCATCAAGGATCTTGGGATAGACTTGAAGATTTGGCAAGAACACATCAATGTTTGAGGTAAGTTTTAGAGATTTTCGGTTTTAAGGGTTTTGATGGTTTGAGCTGTGTTTTGAGCTGGATTGATGGGAATCTCAGGGGATTTCTGGGCAAGCTTTGAGGGAGAGCAAGCTAAGGAGGCCTAGGGTTGAATCAAGGTCGAAATTTGCAGCAATGGTATGATTTCTAAGACTTTAACTTTGTGGTTTGCTTGAATTTCTGGGTTAGGGTTGTTCATGGTAGATTTTGAGATTTGGGATAAATGATCTTGGGATTTGAGGATTTGGGATGCTTGGGATGAATGGAGAGTGTTCATAAGCTTGATTTTGAGTTTGGTAAAGATTTGGGGAAGTTTGGTTTGAGATTGGGTGAAAGAAATCGCAGAAATGCGATATTGGGATTTCTGGGCTGCAACTAGCGCTACAGCGCTAGTCTGTGGGCGCTGTAGCGCTAGTCCCTGTTTCTGGAGGGGTGTTCTGCTTGTAGCGCTACAGCGCCCTCTTTAGAGCGCTGTAGCGCTGCACTGTTCACAGAGGGGAATTTTTGAGTTTTGATGATGGATTTTGACCTAGGGTTCGGGGCTTGTTTCTGCCACTTTGTTTTGGGGATTTGGGACTTCCCGGGGGCTCGGGATTGGTCCCGAGGCTAGGTATTCGGACTTGGGGTTCGGTGTTGACTTTGACCTATGTTTGTGCCTAGGTGTGCGCTAAGGCTAGGGTGGGATCGTGCTCAAGGAGTCAGGTGATCTAAGCTATTGATTGGAAAGGTAAGAAAACTATAACACCCGAGGTTAGGGCATGGCCCCAGATTGTATTATGTGCAAATGTTTAAACCTTAAATGAATCATGATGTGTGTGAATGATTATTTCGAATGTACTATATGTGTGATTATGATGAAATGAGCGGCAAGGGCCGAGTACGGCGTAAGCCGGGGCGGCCGTGGGCCGAGTACGGCGTAAGCCGGGGCGGCCGTGGGCCGAGTACGGCGTAAGCCGGGGCGGCCGTGGGCCGAAAGTAACACCTAGCACATGGGATGCTATAATCAGGGCGGGGCCCGGTGGATTCATGTGTTATGCTATAATCAGGGCGGGGCCCGGTGGATACATGTGTTTGCTTAGTCTAAATGGTTGACTTATTTATTTGTGGATTATCTGTTATGATAAAACTGTATACATTGCATATGTTATGTTCTGCATGAGTTTTCTTGCTGGGCTTCGGCTCACGGGTGCTCTGTGTTGCAGGTAAGGGCAATGACTGAGTCAACCAACCATGAGTACGGAGAGCGTGAAGCGACGTGTACATGTTTGGCCTGCCCGACTGCTTTGGTTGGGGGTTTATTCGAAAATGGCTGTAATAATCTATGATTTTATGATTTCTTAACTGTAACCTTATTTCAAGATGTAATCAGTTTTCAAACCTTATTTTGGGATCCCAAATGTTTAATGATAGAAGTTTTAATGAAACGACCCATTTTCAAAGATTACAGCCTTAACTTTTAATTAGTCACACTTTTGTTTCAAAACCTCGGTTAGCGAGTTCATTGCACACTGTTTTGTCTTAAAAACTCACTTAGTAACGGCTCTAAGGAAGTAGGGCGTTACAACTTGGTATCAGAGCAAGCCAAGGTTTATTGGTTCTGGAGATCGACCGAACATGTACGCTCGCTGTCAGTGACAAGCTCGACTCAGGGTTGGTTGGTATGATTGATTGACATGTCTGAATATATGTTTGAATGCCCTGTTTGCCTGCTTATCTATATGGAGCATGAGAAATGAGTTGACATATGCAGGAGATGCTGTTGGGCTGAGCCCTTGATTATTGCATGTTGAGATTGATGCATGCTGAATAATACTATTATGCATGTGGATGAATATTGGCATAATGGTCTGCATATTGAGTGTATGTGGTTAATTTTCTGAATTAAATTCATAAGTTTATCCGTTTATTTGCTTGTATGAAGCATGTTGAGACCTGGATATACTTAGTGATGTTAAATCGGGTAGCTAAATGTATATCATTGTGGATTTGAACTAGTATATGCTTGTGTGTGCATTATACCTGTGGATATTTGGACCTAGTGGTGGTTTGGTTCAGAGTAGGAACCACAGAGTTCAGGAGTTGGTCGGTTTTGGCAGATGAACTCGAGTTGTCGGTTCCTAGAAGGGTTTGGGGACCTGATATTGTGTTGAAAAGGGGGTTTCTAGATGTAAGTTGGAGTTGAGACCTCCAGTTATCCCTGAAAGCAGCAGCGGAGGGTCACTAGGGTGTGAGTAAGCTGTGGAGTTTGTTAGTTGAGATGGGATAGGAAACTAGCAGATTTCTCTGGGGAGATGGTTGAATTAGATGTTTTAACAGTAAGGTTACCAGTGCCGGTTTACTGTGAGGTATGGACAGATAAGGGTACTATATGAAAGGCGTATAGGATGTTATCCTCTAGAGTTGAGGAAGGTACGAGCTGACAAGGAATTTATCAATAGACGGGCAGAGTTAATTCCACCCATGGTTAAGAGGATGAGAGATCCTGATTAGAGGGTTATGTTAAATGATGAGGAAGAGGGATGCCTGGAGTTGGTACTCGGACTCAGGTACTGGCTTAATGGGTTGGAAAGAACCTAGATGATGAATGGTTAGAAGAGATTTTAAAGACATGATTTGAACTGTGGAGACTGGTGGACTTATAAGTTTGGTTTGGACTGTTGGGGGTAACAACAGCGTAGATCGATGGGTGTGGTGATTTGGGTAATTCATTTCGGAAAGTTATACCGATGGATGTATCCTGAATTGATGGCGACCCATTTAAGGATTTGAGATCGGGAATGGTCTAAGGTATTTGGGCTGCGCTGAGGTATGAGGCTATCGTCTGTATGTGGATGGCGGAGAGGGCCATGATGTCGAGGAACTGATGGTTGATGATTAGAACATGAGTGCTAGAGCCGCAAGGGCAGTGCTTCCTTTGATGGAATTAGTAAAGATAGATTCGGGACAATCAAGTTAAAAGAACCCTGGATAGGGTTGTGGCTTCTGGAATTGCCAAGAAAAGGGAGAGGTCTGGGTGAAAGGATGGTACTGTTATTTGATAGAACGCAGCAAGGTTGGATTCACGATTGTCGAGGTAGAAGGACCCTAGACAGTGCTTGGGCACCTAATTTGAGATTTGAAAGAAGCTTGATTGCTAAGGTGGTTGTCGAGATGGCGACAGGAACCAGGGAGGTTAGTTAGTATGCGCTTGGGGGAGAGGATGCCACCTGAGAGGAGGTCAGGTGAGGACTTCTGCATAGAATGACTTGATATGTTGGGATGGATTTTCCCTGGTGAGGGAACGGAGAGCCAGAGTGCAGCGATACATTCAAAGTTCGAGGCTGAGTCCTCAAGGGTGAGTATTTAACTGACGAGCTTATGCTTTGGTCAGGTAGCGAACTGAAAGGATTCGGTGTTGCGAATGCTCCGAGAGGGTGATGGACATAGAGAGGGTGCCTCTATGGTGCCATTCGAGAGGCTGAGGACAGTGATACTTATTGAGAAGGAATTAGAAACTCTGGCAGATGGATTTTTGAGGATATCATCTGGAGTACGTAAAGGAGACGGAGCTGATCAGTGGGAAAATTACGTGGGTATGTAAAGAAAAGATTTAGGGGATACTTCAAGGTCAGACTACAGATAGGATTGGTATAAGGAATGTTGTAAAAGACGGTTTGGCCGACAGAAAGTCTATTGAAGCAATCGAAGGAATTTGATCTTGGATTAGCCAGAGTGTTATACTGCGGGGATTGCTAGTATCGTCGGGTTAGGACGAAAAGCACAATGTTGGATACAAGGTGGGACGATGTCCCCAAGAGTTGATCTACGACCTCGTTATTACCAGTTGGAAGCCAAGGATAGAGACATTTCGGGAATTTGTCTAGTTTGCACCAGGTAGGGTGTGAGGAGTTGGTAACAGAGACTCTAGAACGGTTCAAGCTACCGCAGCATAGGTAAGTTCTTTAGGCAGAGAATGCATGAACGGTGTGGGCAAGTCCCCTTCAAGCTCACGAGCGGTGCATGTGGATTACTCCCAGACGGAAATGGTGAACAACTGTTGATTATGCTGAAGACGTTGTACGCAGAAGGCAGAGTCACAGGTAAGGTTCTACGGAGTGTTAGTTTGGGTGTCGTCAAGAGTACTCAGATTAGAGCCACAAGAAGAAAGGACAGGTATGAGAAGATTTGATCTGAAGCCGCAAAGAAGCCAGTGATGAATATTGAAGAATTGAAGGCATAACAAGACTGGTAAGCGCGTCATCTATTGCACAAGCACCTCCGGGGACAACTACATCAGAGATGAGGAGAACAGTAAAACTTGAGGTTAGACGGACTGAATGTGTCGAATCAGAAAGAAATTCAGAAGACCAGGTAAGAATTGATTAATATCTGGGAATGCTGGAATGTGTGTGTGTTATGGCTAAGTTAAGAGTGATGGCATAAAGGACTTGGTCTATGATGAGGTACTTGAGTGTTGGGTATTAGTAAGAAGGTTAACGTTGAGACCCAGATGCGGTGAAAAGTAGCAGACGGACGACCAGTGCTTGAAATCCTCGATTGAGCGAGGGGAGATATAATTGGAGGCGGAGCTCCTAGCTGTGAGGCGAGTATCAGTCAGGGAATAACGCCATAGATTGTGATGGGGGATATAAGGCAACGACTGAGATTGGCGTAACGTTAGCAGGTATGATTAGCTGGTGAGTGTCACTGAGCTATGGAACCCGAAGTGTCGGCTTTGGTTGAAGCAGAGAAGGACCCTGCTAAGGTGGTACAAGTTGGAATACCAGAAATGGACGAAGGATCCAATTAGATTCGGGTTGTGAATGAGAATTCTGAATGGACATCATTCCACCTCCTAGGGTACGTCGTACCGGGAGGGTCGAGCGGGTGCCGGAATATAGCGTTTTCCTTTGGACCCTGAGGGGTTAGGTGATGTGGTAGTGTATCATGGGAATAGACCACTTTAGACCTTGAGTAAATTGTTTGGACATGAAAAGTTTTAACTCAGTTGAGGGAGTTAATGTTGTTGGGTCAAGTGAACTGGGTTTGAGATAGAACGTCGATGATACGGAATTGAGACCCTATAGTATTTTAAATTGTTGGAATGGATTTAGAGGACAAAAAGAACAGAGTGGGAACCTGGAATTATCAGTTGATTGCAAGTGAATTGGCAGTCTGAAAGTTATCAAAGATCTTAAAGAATTAAGCGCTGAGTAGGCGAATACTTGAGGTATTAAGGGAAGTGTAATCCCTGACGAGTTAGTCGTGGTGGCAGTTGTTGGTGTCTTGTTAATGTAACGCATAGTGAATACTACGGTTTGGCTTTAGTTCAGAGAGAAAGCCAAAGAGGTCGTTGAAACTTCTCAAGGCAGGGGTGTCTGCCTATTTGAAAGAATAAAGAGCAGGTAAATTGTTAAATGTTGAGGAAATAAAGCTCCGGAAGGAAAGATTTGTAACTCTACGTAATAACAGACGAGGATCTGTAAGGTGTTCAGAGAAAGAAGGGAGAGTTCTGACTCTTATTTCAACATGAAATTCAGAAGTTGTACTAAGGGTTAGGCCAGCGGGGCCTACAAGCTGATCCCACCGAGTAGAGGTGATGAATTGGTCAATGAATTGGCTATCGAGAAGACAATGAATTGGTCATGGTAATCTAGGCAGACCCTGAGGTTTCAGCAGGGTTGCGGTGTAAACAAGGAGCTATCGGGAGCATGGCTATTAGACAAAACCTTGAGAGGCAAGATTGTTACTCCTGTAAGAGTGTTGTTGAAAAGTAAAGTAAAGGCGGTGGACCTTGGAAGTTATGGTCAGAACTGCGGGTTTATTGACTGATGTGTTTGGATAAATTTCGAGGATGAAATTTTTATGAGGAGGGGATAGTTGTAACGACCCAAATTCGCTAATAAGGCTTAAGGGCCTTGATTAGCGTGCCAGGAGGGCATGATGGGATTTATGTGTGATTTTAATGATTTAAATGCATGGTTATGATTTAAAGCATGTTATATGACTATTTGTTTATCTGAGATGCATGACTATGAATGTTAGTATGCATGTAGGCCCGGATCGTGTTAGAAGGGCATAATTGTAATTTTGGCCATGATTGGGCGTAACTGTATTGATATGTGTTGATTGTTGAGGCCACAGTGGTATGTGAATGTACCTGTGCTTTGTGACTCGAGGCGATCCCAGTGAGCAGGCTAGCGGAAAGTGTTGACAGGAATTTATACCCGGCTCGGGGCGAGCCTGGGGGTATAAGCAGGAATTCAGAGAAATGGATTGAGATTTATTTTGATGATGGGGGATAATTATTTGGTGATTTATCAGGTATTGGGGAGCAACGGGAAAATATTAGAGACACTTGAGGATTAGCGGGAATCGGGTGAATGACTAAAATGGCCCTACTTGAACAAAAGGATTTAGAATTTATAGGGAGGGCGTTTTGGTCATTTGGCTTTTGGAGATAGGTTTTTATAAGGCTTTATAGAGAGAGGGAATGCTGAAAGAAAAAGAAAAGAAAGAAGAAGGAAAGAAAGAAAAGAGAGAAAACAGGGGGGGTTTTCTCAAGTAACGGTTTGTGCGTTCTTGCACCGTTCCTCTCCGTTTTTCTTGGGGAAAAGCTTAGTGGACATCAAGGATAGGCTGAGCATCAAGGATCTTGGGATAGACTTGAAGATTTGGCAAGAACACATCAATGTTTGAGGTAAGTTTTAGAGATTTTCGGTTTTAAGGGTTTTGATGGTTTGAGCTGTGTTTTGAGCTGGATTGATGGGAATCTCAGGGGATTTCTGGGCAAGCTTTGAGGGAGAGCAAGCTAAGGAGGCCTAGGGTTGAATCAAGGTCGAAATTTGCAGCAATGGTATGATTTCTAAGACTTTAACTTTGTGGTTTGCTTGAATTTCTGGGTTAGGGTTGTTCATGGTAGATTTTGAGATTTGGGATAAATGATCTTGGGATTTGAGGATTTGGGATGCTTGGGATGAATGGAGAGTGTTCATAAGCTTGATTTTGAGTTTGGTAAAGATTTGGGGAAGTTTGGTTTGAGATTGGGTGAAAGAAATCGCAGAAATGCGATATTGGGATTTCTGGGCTGCAACTAGCGCTACAGCGCTAGTCTGTGGGCGCTGTAGCGCTAGTCCCTGTTTCTGGAGGGGTGTTCTGCTTGTAGCGCTACAGCGCCCTCTTTAGAGCGCTGTAGCGCTGCACTGTTCACAGAGGGGAATTTTTGAGTTTTGATGATGGATTTTGACCTAGGGTTCGGGGCTTGTTTCTGCCACTTTGTTTTGGGGATTTGGGACTTCCCGGGGGCTCGGGATTGGTCCCGAGGCTAGGTATTCGGACTTGGGGTTCGGTGTTGACTTTGACCTATGTTTGTGCCTAGGTGTGCGCTAAGGCTAGGGTGGGATCGTGCTCAAGGAGTCAGGTGATCTAAGCTATTGATTGGAAAGGTAAGAAAACTATAACACCCGAGGTTAGGGCATGGCCCCAGATTGTATTATGTGCAAATGTTTAAACCTTAAATGAATCATGATGTGTGTGAATGATTATTTCGAATGTACTATATGTGTGATTATGATGAAATGAGCGGCAAGGGCCGAGTACGGCGTAAGCCGGGGCGGCCGTGGGCCGAGTACGGCGTAAGCCGGGGCGGCCGTGGGCCGAGTACGGCGTAAGCCGGGGCGGCCGTGGGCCGAAAGTAACACCTAGCACATGGGATGCTATAATCAGGGCGGGGCCCGGTGGATTCATGTGTTATGCTATAATCAGGGCGGGGCCCGGTGGATACATGTGTTTGCTTAGTCTAAATGGTTGACTTATTTATTTGTGGATTATCTGTTATGATAAAACTGTATACATTGCATATGTTATGTTCTGCATGAGTTTTCTTGCTGGGCTTCGGCTCACGGGTGCTCTGTGTTGCAGGTAAGGGCAATGACTGAGTCAACCAACCATGAGTACGGAGAGCGTGAAGCGACGTGTACATGTTTGGCCTGCCCGACTGCTTTGGTTGGGGGTTTATTCGAAAATGGCTGTAATAATCTATGATTTTATGATTTCTTAACTGTAACCTTATTTCAAGATGTAATCAGTTTTCAAACCTTATTTTGGGATCCCAAATGTTTAATGATAGAAGTTTTAATGAAACGACCCATTTTCAAAGATTACAGCCTTAACTTTTAATTAGTCACACTTTTGTTTCAAAACCTCGGTTAGCGAGTTCATTGCACACTGTTTTGTCTTAAAAACTCACTTAGTAACGGCTCTAAGGAAGTAGGGCGTTACATGCCTCCTCTTGCTTAGGGAGTCCCTCAAAGTCGACGGGCTAAGATCCGCCTTTCCCTTGCCCTCTCGAGGCGCCATGGGGGGCGTGGTCCCTTTGCCCACTCTCTTTTTATTGAGCTCCTCCCTTAAATCTGAGGGTGCTCTTTTAGAGGTGACCTCGCTCTCATTGCGAGGGGCAGCGTTGGTCCTTGGTGCTGGTTTCTGGGCCTGCTTCGGTGGTTCAGGGTGTTCGCGTCGCCTCGCTCGGGGGGTGTTACTGGTAGAGTGCCGCGTCCTCCCATCATCTATTGGTACGGTGGTCTCCAATCCCTCCTGACTTTTCTCCTTCCCCTTAGGCAAGGTCATGCTTGACTTACCCTGCAACAGGCCATTCAGCACCTCTTGCATGTTTTCCAGGGTGGTCTCCAACCTTTGGTTCTTACGGTGGAGCTCACGTATTTCTTCTTCATAGAATCGAGATTTCGAACTCGAGCTCACGGAATGGACCCAGGGATGCTTATCACACCTACGGGTAGAGGGACCCGGGTCCCGCCGGCCGGAGTTCGGTACTTGTGGTGACTTAGGGAGAGGGAACTCCTTATCATTTTCCGATGGTGCTACCGGAGGACTCTCTCCAGGTGGAGTAGCCAGTGACGAGGCCTCTCTATCACCGTCGTGAACCTCAGGGTCCCTTGGGGGCTCTACGTCTCTGGGTGGAGGAGCGTCCTTCATGGAGGCCTTCAGCTAGACTCTATTCAGGTGGACCTCTACTTCTCGTGGCTCCCTGAGTCGCTTTGAACGTCTTGGCATTTCTTCTTGCCGGAAGTGATGGTAGAACAATAGCTTGGAACTGACGTTCCCACAGACGGCGCCAAACTGTTGACGGTGAGAACTCGTCAACTAAGTTGAGTTGGAAAAAATTATCAAGTTAAGATAGTCAATAAAAAAGCTGTATAAATCTCAGTAATAATTCAAGAATAATGACAGAATAACAATGGAGAAATCTATCTTTCATTCACTCTCAAGTCTTTGCTACAGTAAATTTTCCAACCCCCTCCCATGTGGGAGAAGGGTCCTTTTTATAGTAGGCTCTGATGGCCTGGGATACATGGTGGTCCAGGAGACCAAGTGGTACATAAGTACTCTGCCAGGAGAGTGGTTTCAAAAGCTGAGGTTGTGCACCCAGTACAGGGGCGGGCGTCAGGAGGATGTCTCCACTACTTGTCCGTACTCATGTCAGTGGAGTGGGGATAGACATAGTGGCGTAGGTGGTAGTGGTGTCGACTCCGACTCCTGGTCGTAGACGTACGGGCCACAACTCTTATTCCAGCACACCCACTCCCCCACTGGTACGGGTGCCAGAGGAGTGGCTGGTGAGGACAACGGTAGGTACTTCATTCGTACCTCCATTACTTATCTGATGTGGGTACTATGTACGTACTCTAACTCCTTTCAGTTCATCAGTGGACTCCGTACCTCATGAGATCAATGCCATGTGGCCCTCATTTGCAAGGCATAGATGCGATACGGTAATGACCCATGCACTTGCCGTGCCTTGCAAGGCTCCTAGTGGCGAGGGGCCTAGCTATACTTGTCTCCTTGCGGCACGGATCCAGGCTCATGACGTGATGGTGCAATGGCCTCCCGAGAAGATGACGGCCCAAGGACCTCGCGGGGGCGCGCGCGCATGATGGCCTCGCTGGGTGCGCGCGCATGACAGCCCCCTGGGGGCGCGCGCGCATGACGGCCTCGCTGGGGGCACGCGCATGACAGCCTCGCTAGGGGCACGCGCACATGAGGGCTTCGCTGAGGGCGCTTGCCTGATGGACTCGCTTGGGGCGCGCGCGCATGACGGCCTTGTTGGGGGCGCGCGCATGACGGCCTCGCTGCTTCGTTGGGGGCGCGCGCCTGATGGCCTCGCTGGGGGCGCGCGCGCATGACAGCCTCGCTGGGGGCACGCGCATGACGACCTCACTGCTTCGCTGGGGGCACGCGCCTGATGGCCTCACTGGGGGGGCGCGCGCATGAGGGCCTCGCGTGTGGGCGCGCCTGATGGCCTCGTGAGAGGGCGACGACCCGAGGACCCAACGAGAGTGTAGGCCTATGGGGTCTAAGTGCGCTCTTTGGGTCTTTTATAAGCATGGAATATTGAGCATCCACAAATTCTTGTCCTCTATTATCAATACACAATCATAGCTCTTTTCAGTGTCTTTCATGGCGGTAAAAGACGCAGCAGCAAAAGCATTAAGCATAAGAAAAAATGAACATGAAAAAATTGACAACAAAAGCATAAGAAGTAGTGACACTTGCTCTTTTTAAGAGATCCTCCACCACAAAAAAGTCAAATCATTTAACAATAAAAAAACAATTAGAACTCTCAACGATCACATATTTACAAAACTAGCACGTATTTAGGCACCCATGGAAACCTTTTTTCACTTTGTTGACGCGGTTCTTCGGCAACAGGTAATTAAGAGAAGAAGAGAAAGAGATTAGTACTTAAAAGTAGAACTGCCGCAGATATGAAATCTTTGTGAAAAGAACTAGGTGACCTTAAACACGTTTTTAAGTGGTTCGAAGGTTAAAAATCCTTCTACTCCACTAGTCAATATTATTGATCTTTTCTGGGTAATTGGTTTACCAAATATATAGTTCTTACAAGACTATTTTTTCCAACCCCTATCAATTCCCAGGGTCTCCATATTTATAGGAGAAGGCACCTGGAAATTGGTAGGGAGGTCATCCCGTGACCTTACCATTTGTCATATCAAGTCAGTGATATTCATGATTACTTCCTAAACCTGACACACAAGTGTGGTCTAATCAGTATGGAAGGAGATAATGGGCCGCACGGCCCAACCCGTCCGTGGGTGTCTGAATACGCACGTTCCTGCGGCGTGTCCGAGAAGTCAGGGGGATATCGGACACGTGATGGCAGGATTATGCACGTTTATCTTGCGTGTTGACTTCCCATAGGGTCAGAGCTTCCTGAGAAGCTCGCTACCGAAGCAATCCATAACCCGAGTTGATCCGTCAGTGGTCGCCGGATGTTGTTCCCAGCTCCTGGAACAACAAGAGGGAGCAGGAAACTCCATCCCCTCGAGCTAGAAAGGGCCCGTCCTGAAGATAAAGCCTCTGGCCTGTGGGAGCCTCGGGCTAAATCATGTTTAGTCCGAGGATCGTCCTGCTAAACAGCCCGTGGGAAATCCAGGGCGTACATCTGCCCCCCAAGCTCCTGCTCGTGGTCCATGACGTCAGACATGGGAGACCACAGTAGGAGCTTTTAGACTTCTCCCACAACCCTTCGCATTCCATGCTTTTCGCATGCGTCTAATACGTGGAACGCCGTGGGTGGCGACGGTACACTCTACGAGAACCGCATTAAATGGCCTAGCCTACTGTCCAGCCGTCGTTTCACATTTCGAGTGGAGGGTCTCCCAGGAGCCTTTTACACGTGATCCCCCCTTGTATAAAAAAGGGGGTGGTCATCCCACGCACGGACCACCTTACCATTAAGAACCTCTCAAATTTCCTTCTTTTCTCTCTGACCTTCCGAAGAACAAAACCCTCATTTCCATTGCTCTCATCTTCTCCGTTCACGAAGCTTAAGCGTGCGAGTTCCTTCAAGGCCTTGGAGACTACTGTGCCAACGAAGCTCCTACCAGCGCAGCAACCTCACTCACCATCCAACCCTATACTGTAAGTCTTCTGTCCCTGTTTATTTTTGAAAGCATGCCACTGTAGCCTAGGTAAAAAATTTTACTGTAGCCACATGCAGAGGTTTTCTGGGTCGCGCGGATATGGAGGGTGACGGCCCTTCTTTGATTAGGGCACACTTGCCATGGGACATCGCCTTAGAACATGGGTTCCATGATTCTCTCTTAGGAACAATTTCTGGGTAGGATCCGTAGGAACTTTGGGTGCAAAAACCGGGTAGCTTAGGTAATACGCCTTAAAAGCGGTTTTGCCACGCCTTGCCTGTTGAAACTTTCCCCCCAAGGCAAAAAAAAAATTTTTTTACTCTGAGCCATCTGACACACGAATTCCGAGTAATCTGGGATCTGTTGAGGGCATAGGCGCGTGTTCCTTGGAACGCGTGGCACCATTCTCCACGGACTGGGCTTACCCCAGCTCGTGTACTTAATACTTGCCTCACTCTCCTGCTTGGGTCGCCTTTTCTAAAGTGTTTTCTTTTGTTCGATAGGCGACCAGATGGCTCCAAAGAGAAATCTGCCACAGAAGAATGTGGGAAGTTCGGCCTCCCAGAAGGATAAAGGAAAGGCGGTGGAGAAGCAGGCCGAGGTGGCTCCTGACGCATTTTTCGAGGCGGAGAGAATCGTCTCGAAGATAACCAGCCAGGCAAAGATCACCAAAATCTTCCTTAACCACAACATTCCTCTGGGGAAGACCTCCGTGATCGCCCGACCTGCTACGGATGGGGAGAGGAGCTGCACGCCGCTCGACGAGTAGTTCGCGGCCTGGAGCGGGGAACACTGCAAGGCAGGGGCCTTCCTCCCCCTGGATCAGTATTTTGCTGATTTTCTGAACTATGTGGGGTTGGCCCCATTTCAGCTCCCCCCCAATTCCTACCGTCTGCTGGCGGGACTGAGGTATTTGTTCCAAAAGCATGAGTGGGAGGTCCCCACTCCTGCTGATATCTTATATTTCTTCTGCCTCAAAGCCAGCCCGGACCAGCGGGGGCGAGGCGACGGGTTCTATTACTTAACCCGCTTCCCTAACACAGCAGCAGTGATCGAGCTGCCGAGCCATCCAAACGACTTCAAAGACCAGTTTTTTATGTCTACTGGGTTCCGAAACTGCGATCATCATTATTTCAACCGCCCTCGTAAGTAATCCTCCATTTAGCTCGCCTTTTAACGGTTATCTTATTTTAGCTCGTCCCTTATTCCAATTCTGATTTCAACCAACCTTGCAGCCATCTACTCGAGGACCGAAAAGTCCGTGACCCTCGGGGGTCAATACGACACACTGGCGAACCTGCCTCCCAGTGAGAAAGACTACCGCATTCTCGTGACAGACGAGGCGATGGTATTCTGCAAGCTGATTTTCCCAAATCAGACTTTGAA
Organism: Humulus lupulus; assembly: GCF_963169125.1. Classification (NCBI taxonomy): domain Eukaryota; kingdom Viridiplantae; phylum Streptophyta; class Magnoliopsida; order Rosales; family Cannabaceae; genus Humulus; species Humulus lupulus. The sequence goes on from NC_084795.1 coordinate 162,263,890, forward strand.
TTTGAAAAGGCCCCGGGGTCCTCCCCCAGCCCGCGACAACAGGCCGACCGTCACGGAGGAGGTCGCAGATGACGAAGGCGAGGAAGAAGGTGAGGAAGTTCCTCTGGTGAGGAACAGGAAGAGGAGCTTGGAGGTCGCCCAGGGGATGATCGAGGAGAAGGCCCAATCCGGAGCAGCCGCGGGTCCTTCCGGTCAAGGTAACTTTTACTTATTTAAGAACGTAGATAGGGCCACTGCAGACCCCCGGCTGGTTAGGTTCAACCCTAGGCAGCTCGTCCATCGTCACCCAAGGAATCCGAACCTGGACACGCTTCTGCTCCACTGCGTTGACCAGCTCGTGCTGGACAACCAAGAGAGTCGGCCCAAGGGTACCGTAGTAGTAGATAATACCCTAGCCTTTAGGTCGGCCATTTTTGAGGAGTACGGGACCAATTTACGCACGTGGCCTGCGCTCCAGAGGGGCGTCTATGCTCCGGGGATTAGGCAGTACGTAGAAGAGTCCAGCCCCGATTCAGAACCGGACCTAGAACCTTCGCCAGTTCGTGAGATAATCGTCCTAGGCTCTTCCAGCTCGGGGGGTAGGGCTCCCTTAGTATTTGCTTTCTTATTGCCTTTATTTCTGTATGATTGCTGATAACCGTGTTTTTTGCTCTTTGGCAGAAGAGATGTCTCAGCCTGGGAATAGTCTGCGGGGCGTTGTGTTTGGTGGGAATCCCCCAGCGGGGCCGAGGTTAAAGAGGCTTCGCGAGTCCAAGAGCTCGACCGGGGTCTCCACCAAATCCCCAGCTACGGAGAAGGAGAGAGACCCGTCATCCCAGGTCGCGGGGGCGAACCTCCCTGTCGCCAGGACAGGACTCATGCATCCGCCACCCCAACGATCTCCACTGGCCGCCCAGGACGGGGTAATAGAGGTCGGGAATCTGGCCGCGGCAGCCCCGGACGTGCGTATCCCGGTCGAGCCCCGGGCTCTGGAGAAGATGCCCGAAGCATTCCGGGGTACGGTGTACGAGTCAGCCAGCTACGCCGTCAGCCACTATTACAATATCAGGGAGAAGGAGCTCCGGGCCATCGAAACAACGAGCCCGGTCCGAGTTATAGAGTCCGCTATGGACATGACTTTAACGGTAAAGTGCCCCCTTCTTCTAAGGCTTTGACACTCACACGCCGCCTTTCTCCTTCCAGTTTGCTAATTTATCACTCTTTTCTTGCAGGGCATGGCTGCCGCCTATAGAGGCATCGTTAGGACCAAGGCCCAGCTCGAGGGTTTGGAAGCAGATCGCCAGACTGCCCTCCAGGAGTCTCAGGAGGCGAGAGACGCTTTGGCGGCCTCAAAAGCCGAGTTAGAGAAGGTCCGCTCGGAGAACCAAGAGCTTAAACTCTCCCTGGCCGCATCCGAGCTAGAGAAGCTTCGCTCCGAGAACCTAGAGCTTAAAAACTCCCTGGCCGCATCGCGGGCAGACCTTGAGGTGGCGAAGGCCGAAGTCCAGACCTCCCAGGCCGCCCTGAAAGACGAGTGGGTCGTGTCGGAGCAGTCCTTACAGGACCTATTCTATCACTGCTGGTCCCACAATCCGGACGCGGACTTCTCTTTCATGCCGCCGGACCTCTGGGCATTCCTGTTGCCGCGGCTTCAAGCCCGCCTGAATAAGGAGGCTCCTCCATCGGAGACTGGAGAGGCCTCTGCCGCGGCGGAGCAGGGTGAGACCGCGACCTCCAAAGGGCCAGCTGATGGGGCTTAGGATGCTTCTTGTTTTCGTATTTTGAACACTTTTTTTTTTATTGTAATTCTCTTTTTTATGTGAGGCGTTTCCGCCTCGAGACAATTTGCTCAACCAGTTTTACATATATATTTTTATGCATTTGGTCATAATTTATCTCTTTATTTTTATGAACGTAGTTCGAGTTAACTTTATCCGTATCCCGGGCTCTTTAAAGAAGAACCTCGGTCAACAAATTTTAGCTAACTTCTAAGTTTTATGACCTGGTTAAGACCAGGAGCTTATTTTGAAAAAACTTAGTTCGCGTCAACTTTTATCCGTATCCCGGGCTCTTTAAAGAAGAACCTCGGTCAACAAATTTTAGCTAACTTCTAAGTTTTCTGACCTGGTTACGACCAGGAACTTATTTTGAAAAAACTTAGTTCGCGTCAACTTTTATCCGTATCCCAGGCTCTTTAAAGAAGAACCTCGGTCAACAAATTTTAGCTAACTTCTAAGTTTTATGACCTGGTTAAGACCAGGAGCTTATTTTGAAAAAACTTAGTTCGCGTCAACTTTTATCCGTATCCCGGGCTCTTTAAAGAAGAACCTCGGTCAACAAATTTTAGCTAACTTCTAAGTTTTATGACCTGGTTAAGACCAGGAGCTTATTTTGAAAAAACTTAGTTCGCGTCAACTTTTATCCGTATCCCGGGCTCTTTAAAGAAGAACCTCGGTCAACAAATTTTAGCTAACTTCTAAGTTTTATGACCTGGTTAAGACCAGGAGCTTATTTTGAAAAAACTTAGTTCGCGTCAACTTTTATCCGTATCCCGGGCTCTTTAAAGAAGAACCTCGGTCAACAAATTTTAGCTAACTTCTAAGTTTTATGACCTGGTTAAGACCAGGAGCTTATTTTGAAAAAACTCAGATCGCGTCAACTTTTATCCGTATCCCGGGCTCTTTAAAGAAGAACCACGGTCAACAAATTTTTGTTAACTTCCAAGTTTTATGACCTGGTTAAGACCAGGATAGGACTTAGTTTGTGATAACTCTTATCCATAGATAAAAATTAACACCTAAGTCGTTAAGGAGACCTGGATATATCCGGGTACCATATGCCCCCCAAGTAACTGGGAAAGGGTCTTTCGTTGTTACTTTAAAATTACCCTTGCAAATAACGAGAAACATTTGATTTTTATTTATACATGGAAGGTGCTGCTGTGAATCTTCCGATGGGATCTCACGGAATCCCGCGCATTCTGCCACGAAGTCAGCCAAGGCTTGACTTTTTATGGTAGTTCGGGGAGTATAGAAAATGTCGAACTGACTGAGTTCGACCGCCCACTTTAGCAAGCGTCCCGAGGCTTCAGGCTTTTGCAAAACCTGCCTTAGAGGCTGATCGGTCATGACGTGTACAGAGTGGGACTGGAAGTATGGCCTGAGTTTTCGCGAGGCCGTGATTAGGCAGAACGCCAGCTTTTCCATCAACGGGTACCTTGACTCAGCTCCGAGGAGTCTCTTGCTGATGTAATAAACCGGTTTCTGAGCCTGGTCCTCTTCTCGCACCAGAACGGCACTAGCTGCGTCCTCAGTCACGGCCATGTAGAGGAAAAGAGGTTCTCCTACCCTGGGCTTTGATAGCACAGGTGGCTCAGCTAGGTGCGTTTTTAGGTCGAGGAATGCGCCCTCGCACTCTACTGTCCATTCGAACTTCTTGTTTCCGCGGAGCAGGTTGTAGAAAGGCAGGCACTTGTCGGTCGATTTGGAAATGAACCGGTTCAGTGCCGCCACCCTTCCTGTGAGGCCTTGGACATCTTTCCGCGACCTGGGGGATGGAAGCTCGAGCAGTGACCTGATCTTGTCGGGATTTGCCTCGATTCCTCGGGTATTGACTATGAAACCCAAGAACTTCCCCGATGCGACACCGAAAGTGCATTTCTGAGGATTGAGCCTCATGCCATATTCTCGCAGTATGTTAAAACATTCTTCCAGGTCGGCAACGTGGTTGGTGGCAGTCTTTGATTTGACAAGCATATCATCGACGTACACTTCCATGTGCTTCCCGATCTGATCCGCGAACATTCTATTTACCAGCCTTTGGTAGGTTGCCCCGGCATTCTTAAGACCGAACGGCATGACCTTATAACAATAGACATTAGTCGGGGTCATAAAGCTGGTATGATCCTGGTCTGCTGGATTCATCGCGATCTGATTGTAGCCCGAGTACGCGTCCATGAAGGACATGAGCTCGTGCCCCGCCGTGGCATCCACCAGTTGATCGATCCTCGACAACGGAAAGCAATCCTTGGGGCAGGCTTTATTCAGGTCGGAAAAATCGATACAGGTCCGCCACTTGCCATTGGGCTTTGGAACTAACACGGGATTGGCAACCCAAATGGGAAATCTGGCTTCGCGGATAAAGCCACATTTTTTGAGCCGGGCCACTTCTTCTTCAAGGGCCTCGGCTCGGGTTGTCCCTAAACGCCTCTGCTTTTGAGACTTTGCAGGGACGCTTTTGTCTAGGTGGAGCGTGTGCATGATTACGCTCGGACTGATCCCTATCATGTCCTCGTGCGACCATGCTAATATGTCTAGGTTCTTTTTCAGAAATGCGGTCAGATCCGCCTTTCTTCTATCGCAGAGGTTCTTTCCGAGCTTCACCGTCCGTGAAGGATTTTGTTCATCGATGCCTACCTCCTCGAGATCTTCAATAGCTTGGAGCTCGGACCTGTCCTCGCCTACTCGGGGGTCAATGTCCTCGCTTAAGGCGAGCTTTTCGTCTTCGGAAACCCGAGGTTTTTCAATCTCAGGGGCCGCCTTGGGTCCCTGCGATTCCTCTTCAATCTCAGGGGCCGCCTTGGGTTCCTGTCGAAGTAGGGAACTTCATGGCGAGGTGCCGGACGGATGTGATAGCTTCGAAAGCAACGAGCGTTGGTCGGCCCAAAATTGCATTGTAGGCAGCGGAGCAGTCAATGACTACGAATTCGAGCAGTTTGGACACTGTTCGGGACTCGTCGCCTAGGGTGATCACCAGCTCGATCGTTCCTATCGCTGCTGACCCTTCGCCTGAAAAACCATATAGCATCATCGAGGTTGCCTTTAGCTCGGAGACGGTCAGACCCATTTTTTCTAAGGTTGAACGGAATAGGAGATTCACCGAGCTCCCATTGTCCACTAACACCCTCCTTACTCTCCGGTTGGCGAGCTGGACTGCTACGACCAAGGGATCGTTATGAGGGAATTGGACATGGCCCGCGTCCTCCTCCGTGAAAGTGACTGGTTGTTTCTCTAATCTTTGTTGTTTTGATTGACGCTGTTCCGGGACGAACTCCCCTCCATTGTGGGCCTTCAACTCATTTATGTACCTCTTCTGGGCGCCTCTGCTCGTGCCAGCCATGTGTGGCCCTCCAGAGATGGTGGAAATCTCTCCCTCGACCACGGGGGGAGGGACGTCCTGATCTACTCGAGGTCCAGGTTGACTGGCTGGGATCTCCGGAGCGGGTCGACCTGTGGGGACCCTGTTCCTTGAGTATTGCGCCAACGGACCTGCTCGGATGAGAGTCTCGATTTCATCTTTGAGGTGCCTGCAGTCGTCGGTATTGTGCCCGACGTCGTTATGAAAACGACAGAATTTGGAAGCGTCTCTCTTTCCGTTAGGGTGCTTTATTGGCTCCGGTCTTCTCCAGGGGACTCGCGTAGCGTTGGCCAGGAAAATATTCTCTCTGGTTTGGGTGAGCTCGGTATACGCTGTGAACACGGGCTTGAATTTATCCACGGACTTATTCTTCTTTTGACCGTGCTGGACGTTTTCACCATTTCCTTTTCTTTTGCCGCCACCGGGCTGGTTGCTCTGCGTGACGTCGGGAGTCGCTACTACGATCTCTGTTCCCGCCCCAGCGGGCTTCTCGAGGACCTGGCTGGTCCCCGCGGCTGAAGCTTCAGCTTCCTCCAAGTTTATCCATTCTTGGGCTCTGTTAAGGAATTCACTAACTGAGCTGACCCCCCTCCTTTGAATATCCTTCCACAGATCTCTGCCTACTAGGATCCCGGTCCTCATAGCCATGAGTTTGGAGCTGTCGTCGGCGTCTCTGGCTCGAGCAGCGACATTTGCAAATCTGCTCAAGTAGGCTTTTAGCGTTTCTCCAGGTTGCTGTCTCACGTTAGCTAGGGAGTCGGCCTGGACCCTAGCGGCCTGAGAGGCGCGGAATGCCCTCTTGAAGTCAGCCGAAAAGGTCTTCCAGGAGCTGATTGACTGCCTTTTACTTTGTTTGAACCACTGCCTGGCAGGTCCAGTTAGGGTGGAAGGGAAGATCAAGCAACGAAGCTCTGGCCCGATGTTATGAGCCATCATTAGGGTGTTGAACATCCCTAAGTGGTCAGATGGGTCTCCATCCCCGTTGAACTTTGACAAGTGAGGCATACGAAAGCCAGAAGGGTATGCCGTTGCTGCTATGTTGGGGGCGAAGAGCTCCATCTCATCCCCTGAATCATATTCGTCTTTTTCTTTCTCTGACAGGAGCTTCTTCATCAGCTCCTCCATTTGAGTTAAGCGCTCTAGGGTTTTGTCCTGAGATCCTGGGTTATTCCGGGGCTGTTCAACAGCTCCGGACCCGTTGTACATATTAGGCGGGTTATTGCCCCTCCTATCTGGAGATAGGTCATTTGGGGCATTCCCGCCATTACGTACTTCGGATCGGACCCCAACTGAACGGGCCTGGCTACCATCCCTAACTCGACCCTCTCTGTGAGAGTTGAGGCGATCTCGAAGGTCGCCTCCATGGGAATTATGGTGACTTTGTGCTGAACTTAGTCGCTGTCGCAGGTCTCCTCCCGAAAGATCACTCCGTGCACTACCGGTCCAGTGACTCCTGCTGGACAGGCTCGATGTGCGTCTTTGGCGGCTCCGACCTGATCCTTACCCCGGCACCCTGCTGTGCCGGGAAGACCCGGCCGATGGCGGGTCTCTCCTACTATTTATGTAGGTCGGGATGTCTCGGACAGGCTGAGGAGACGGGTATCTGATGGGAGAAGGAGGATGCCTGACCGGAGAGGCGATCCTAGTGCCGTCTGGACGGACTAAATTTGGTGGGGGCCTCTCGGCCCTGCCAGCTTGATGGTTTCGCGCTGGGCGATCTGGACGAGGAACTGGACGCTCTTCAGGGACGGGCTGACGTCTCCGGATCTCCTCGGCCCTCCTTTGGGAATTTCCCCTATCTCTTCTGGGTGTCCTCGAGGAAGGCTGAGAGCTAGGGGTTGATGTCCTAACCGAACGGCTGTACTGCTACGGTTCGGTCTGAGGCATTTCCCTGAAGTTCGCCTCTTGATGGCGTGATGAAGGGGTGGAGTTGGCTGCAGGGAATCTACCCGAACGGCTATGCCTGGATCGATTACTCCGGCGAGACTTAGGAGCCTCGCCTTGCCTCTCTCCAACGTTACCGTTGGTTGTGAGCGGGGGTAGTCGACTCAGAATATCCTGGATTTGCTGACCAGCTGCTGCTAGCTGGCTCCTCAGTTGAGCATTCTCCATCTCCACCGCAGTATAATAACCTGGATTCGGATTAGGCGGCCGGGGCGTCGAACTACCAGTGTCGTCTTGGCCGGCCGGCTGCTTTCCTGGCCTTTGCTGGACTTCAGGAACTTGCTCCTCGGGGAGGGCAACATGGCGGGCCTCCTGCCCATCATGCTGTTCTGTCTCGTTGCCATGTTTGGATCGAGTGGTCACCATAGTTGTATGTTTGTGGTAGTACTAATTGGACTTGCTCTCAATGAAAGCACCAAACTGTTGATGCGGTTCTTCGGCAACAGGTAATTAAGAGAAGAAGAGAAAGAGATTAGTACTTAAAAGTAGAACCGCCGCAGATATGAAATCTTTGTGAAAAAAACTAGGTGACCTTAAACACGTTTTTAAGTGGTTCGAAGGTTAAAAATCCTTCTACTCCACTAGTCAATATTATTGATCTTTTCTGGGTAATTGGTTTACCAAATATATAGTTCTTACAAGACTATTTTTTCCAACCCCTATCAATTCCCAGGGTCTCCATATTTATAGGAGAAGGCACCTGGAAATTGGTAGGGAGGTCATCCCGTGACCTTACCATTTGTCATATCAAGTCAGTGATATTCATGATTACTTCCTAAACCTGACACACAAGTGTGGTCTAATCAGTATGGAAGGAGATAATGGGCCGCACGGCCCAACCCGTCCGTGGGTGTCTGAATACGCACGTTCCTGCGGCGTGTCCGAGAAGTCAGGGGGATATCGGACACGTGATGGCAGGATTATGCACGTTTATCTTGCGTGTTGACTTCCCATAGGGTCAGAGCTTCCTGAGAAGCTCGCTACCGGAGCAATCCATAACCCGAGCTGATCCGTCAGTGGTCGCCGGATGTTGTTCCCAGCTCCTAGAACAACAAGAGGGAGCAGGAAACTCCATCCCCTCGAGCTAGAAAGGGCCCGTCCTGAAGATAAAGCCTCTGGCCTGTGGGAGCCTCGGGCTAAATCATGTTTAGTCCGAGGATCGTCCTGCTAAACAGCCCGTGGGAAATCCAGGGCGTACACACTTTAATGTCATAAAAAATTATTCAATTCATCTTAAATATGTTGCCTAGGAAATATCCATGGCTACCATAGAGAAAAAAAAATAGAAATCACACAGTAGGAATAAGGCATTCTTTCTGTAACACCTTACTAACACTCACAAAAAGCCCAGGACAACAGAAAAACATTATAAAAAGAACTAAAAAATATGCCCTTAATTATTAGATTGATAAGATATTTTAAATTAATTTTTATGCTTAGTGGTTTAAATTTCAAGCTTAGGGTTTAGATTTTAGACAGTGTGCTATATAGATTAAAGTTATAGTTTAAAGAGACTTGGTTTATAATTTAAGCCTAAACGATTAAATTTTAAACCTTGTGGATTAAATTTTATGACTACTAGTTTAAATCTTAAGCAGAGTGGTTTAAATTTTAAACCAAGTGGTTTAAATTTTAATCAAAGTGGTTTAAATTTTAAGCCATTTAAGCCTACTGGTTCAAATTTTAAACATAGTGGGATTTTAAGCCTGGTGATGAAAATTTTAAGCCTAGTGGGATTTTGGAATCCCTAAAATAAGATTGTTTTGTGGGGATTGCATTGCAACACTACATGAATCGCATCGCGACGCTCAGGAGGTAATCCATATTTGTTTTCTCGCGTGCCATGATGCTCAGGAAGTATGTCCATATATGAATTCACAAGTGTTCTAGTGCATCAATTATAAGAATTCACAATTGTTTTCTCCTTGAAATTTATGTATTCCTTGTGGATGTACCACAACTAGGGGTTTCATTGAATTACAATGCTGATAGGAAAAATTATATAGGAAATTGAGAATAGAAGGCAATAGAAATAACTAGGCAGACATGATATTTGATATTCAATGATAAAATGATAAGAACACACAAGAACATGACGTATTCGAGAAACCTCAACTCTCCAGGAGCTACTGCTCAATTAATCACAATTAACATGCTCCCCTTCCTTCACAACAAGAAATAAATAAAATAAAATAAAAATGCTCCACTTCTTCTACTTACCATCTTATTTGTACTATTAGATTCTAGCTCATTCACTACCTATCACTATAAAATTACCCATATACCTGTTTTATTTTCTATGTTCTACCGATCCCAAGGTCTATTCTTTCACCTCAGAATTCAAACAAGTAAAAGAATGCAATAAATGAACTGTAAGAAGTGACCATGAAACTTGGGGCATTAGTTGAGTTGTTAGGCATGTGGTTTTCGCTCCTCACTTTTTTAGAGGTTCAATTTTTTAGGATCATGTACTCACTCAATAACATCAAGCTTCGTGTTTACTAAAGATTTTTTATTTTTATTTTTTTGAAAAGAGACAAAGGTCACATATCCATGAGTGACCTACTCCCAAGTTTATTAAGAAACCCTCACTTATGGCAGAGGAAAACAATGGTAACAATCAAGGTAAAATAAAACTAAAAAAAACTTACAAAACCATATCTTAGCTAGTACAAAAAACTTTTCCAATCTCTACTCAGATCAAGAAAAGATAAACCCTCAAAACATTTATCTTGATAAACCCAAGTTGCTACACAAAACTTTAACGTCTCCTAAAACCCTTCTACTGACTACTATTTATCTTCAAATGCTCTGTTATTCCATTCCAAAACAATAACCTGATCGCAAAAATATGATGCGCAAGTATAGACAATTGATTCAAGTAATATAGAAAGTAAATAAGAATCGTTCCCACAAAGACTATAACCTAATTACCTATAATTGATTTTCACTTTCTATTTGGTAATTAAAATTAAGATGAATAATTCGAACTATGAACACAATTTCAATAACTATAGGAAATAACCCTTTAAGACACTATAAAAACTACTCTATCAAACTCCCCCAAACTTATTGATAGAGTAGTTTTTATAGTGTCTTAAAGGGTTATTTTATTTAATTTTTGAGATTTTTTGTCCAGTATGACGTTTTTTTGCCTATGTTTGATAATATTTCAGATTTATGGGACATAATTGATAAATGGCTGCATTTGGTGTTAAAAAGATGGAATTTGATGAAAAAAGACATTTGAGCCACGACGCTTGGAGTTAGAGCTGCGGCATTGCGATTAGACAGAGATGTTAATCTATCAAGAAGCATAGGGTCGCGGTGTTGCCTTTTAGAGACGCGGTGCTATTGGCTGGCGAGTTTGAACTGTGGCGCAGGTCTATTAGAGTCGCGACGCTTGAGCAAGTCAGAGACGAGAGAATTCTAGATTCTCGACACGGATCGCGATGCCTCATTATAGAGCTACGGTGCTTGAGTGGCACATTTCACAGAAAATGGCATTTTAAGCAGGGGCAAAAGCGGGATTTCACATCCAAAGCACATATTACTATTTAAGCATCATTATGACGATTTCTAAAAAAAAACAAACTAAGGAGATTACTTGTTTTATCTGTTTATTGTTCTCTAGATTTCTTCTTCATCTTAGTTCGTTAGGTTATTTTCTATGAACAATTATTTGAATGTGTATGGTTATTATGTATAAATCTGAAATATTATCAAACATAGGCAAAAAAATGTCATACTGGACAAAAAATTACTAAATAAATCTCAAAAATTAAATAAAATAACCCTTTAAGACACTATAAAAACTACTCTATCAAACTCCCCCAAACTTAACTTTTACTAGTCCTCGAGTAAAATATATTGACACTTTCTAAAACAAACTAATCACACATATGAATCAAGTTTACCTAACAAGCCTCCACCTCATGAAAACCATGCAATAGAAGGTCAGAATTTTCAACTACATTTCATCCAGAATTTCAGTAAAATCAATTCAATAATCAACTTCAATCTTTGTTGTGCAAATCAGCCTCAACCAATATATAACACACAATCACAATACCATATGCATATCAAATCTTCCAAATCATTCCATCAAAACTGAATATTTCATATGCTTGCATAATTCATCAATCTCCCTTAATATGATAACACATGCTTAACAAATCAATAAGACTTTTAGGCTTATAATGGAATGGCTAAGGTAAAGGTAGATGACAATGGCATTTAGGCTAAAGTATACCATAAGCACACAACCAAATAAACCAATCTTGTATCAACTCTCAAACCCCAAAAACATTCCCCGACTTTCCCAATTTTTTTTTCTTTGAGAGAAAATTCATAAACTGAAATTTATATATAATATTTTTTTTTTCAATTCTCTTTCTTTTTTGATGATACTACACTCCCCCAAACTTGTTTCTTTTAATTTTCAATTGAAGTGTAGTTCATTTTCAATATTTTTTTTCTTCTATTTTTTTCTTTCTCACATTTTCTTCTATTATTGACACAAATTTCTCAATATAAACCCAATTACAATCCATCCCCCAATCACTTTTCATATGCTTATGGTTTACATTCAAGGGAATGATAAATAACAACATTTCAATTTAGCTCAAAATAAGTGTCGAACAACAAAAATTCACATTAAGCTCAAAATGTGGGTAACTGAGGATTTAATATATAAAGGTTGGCTTGAAAGGCTCAATCGATTAAAAAAAAAACAATTGTCTAAATCATCTTCCTAAGCATGTATTATTCCAATTTCAGCTCAATCAACAAATTATGCAAGTTCTCGAATATTTTCAAAATTTTGATCCACAAATCCACAAACTCACTTAACATGCATATACTAAAGGATTGTAAGAAATTTATTAATGAAGGTTTTTATGACAATTAAACTTAGATCAAAGCTAATCACTAAATTACTTTCACCAAGCACACGGATTCTCATAGTTTGTAAAAAAAAAAAAATCACTCGCATCACATTGTTATAAGTATCATTGGCTTTCAAAACAACTTGACTCATAATTATAAACACTAAAAATAACGAAAACAAAACAAATAAAACTAAAATAAACAAAACAAAGTAATCCCTCCCCCAAACTTAAATAACACATTGCCCCCAATGTGTTAAAACAATTAAAAGGAAAAGAAAAATTACCCAATCACCATGTCAGTGTAGTGGAGGAGGCGGTTGCTGCTCATAAGGGTGAAACTCTGGAGGATATTGAAAATAAGGCTGCTGCGCGTCATTCAGGTTCCAACAACCAACCAAAGCATTTAGTTGATCGACATGTGTATGCTCATATGCATTCCTGGCCATCCAATATTGTTGCATATGGTTGTTCTGCTGAATAATATAATTCAACTGAGCATTTGTATATTGGACATGATGATTAATCGGTCCACCAATCGCCATCATCGGATCCTCATTCATAGCAGCTGTTACATTTTCCTCTGCATCCTTTGGTTGAACAGCCTCAGCACGCTGACGATGACGAGGTCTTTGTTCCTCTGGATCAGGAACTGCTATAGGCACAGGATACCCATAAACAACACTCCGAGTAATAATACCCTGGACCCGACCTTTAACATCAGTCGGATGCATCAGAACTCCATATGTTTTATACAGATCCATAATAAAGGATCCATGCCCCAGTCGACCAATTGTCGTGAGCCGACAAATAAACACAATACTATTTCGTAGCTGTTTTCCCACATCAATTCCCATTCCCTTCATGATTGCAGAAACCATAAGCAATATATCCATAGCAATATCAGAAAAGTGTAATGAAGGGATCAACCGAGCACTCACAAAATACAAGAACGCACGTGTTATTCGGTTGAGCTGACACTGATACATATGTTTGGGCTCATCATGTGTATAAGTAACTCTGGCTCTAGGACAACCAATGAACTCCACCATCTCCACATAATCAATCTCAGTGTGTAAGAACGCATTATACTTATCTTGCTCATTTGGGTAAGAATGCAGCTCATTAAAAGTGTTGAGTATCACAGCACTAACCAGCACTTGCTTCCCCCTCACAAAACAAGTATTATTCTCTTGCTCAGTCTAGTTCACATAAAACTCATATACAAGAGAAACATTAGGTTTAGGAATGTTGTCCACATTGACCAATGATTGCCAACCTCTATCTTGAAGGATAACCCTAATAGGCTCATAGGTTGGGTCATCAAAAGGTGAATTCTGATAATCCATTCCTCTTTCTAGAACTAAACTTTGTTTTCTTAATCTCTCATGTCTATCTTGAGCCTCTTTGCTTACAAACCATGATCTATCATAAGAAACTACCCCCTAGAAGATGATGCTCCATGACTTGATCACTTAGGTCCCGTTACACTTCTTAACACTTAAATCATTAGAAATATTGACAGCACCTCCCCTTGTTTTTTTAACTTCCCAATTCAATAAAATACCACAAATCAAACAAACTTTTCAAACCAACACTCAACACCCAATCTAAACAATACAACTCTTAACCACCCAAATCACAATAATATATTATCAAAAACACCAAAATATTCAGAGAATAAGAGAAAAATAATTACCCACAATGAAAATTGGATGAAAGTTCTCAAGCCCTCCCAAGAATTCAAAATTAGGGCTTTTCAATGGTGAGAATGTAATTGAAAGGGGATTTAAGCCAAAGTGATGATGGGAAAATGTTTAAATTGAGGTTATATGAAGATTATGAAAGAAATTGTGGAAATATTTGATGGGTTGGCCTAAAATAATGGTGTAATGGAGGTGGGAATTTCGAACTGTGTAGAGAAAAAATGAGGAAGTGAGAAAAAACACAGAAAACTTACGGTTTATAGCTATTTTGCGACTAAGAGCCACGACGCATGAGGTGTAGTGCCGCAGCCCGTGTGAAATGTTGGGTTTAAATTATGGGGATGTGATAACTCTACAACACAAAGTTATCTTAGTCACTTTTAGGCTTATAATTCAATGAGATTTGAGTGATATTTGTTCTTTTTGTGTTATTTTGTGTTTAATTTCACTTTATTTGTGTTTGTGTTAGTTTTGATAAGTTTAGTATTTGATATTTATGAAAGGATTAGAAATGGCTCATTAATAGGTGAAAAATTATCTTGTGAATAGAAGACTTGAAAAGGCTCACTTTGGTTTTTAGTTTCTTTTTTTGAGCACGAAAACTCAGAAATGCGACCGCATTTATTTTAACCGCAATTCCTAGAGCTTTGCGTGGATGACGTGGCTGCTCACTTAAGTGACTGCTGAAGTGGCATATTTTGAGGAGGACAACTGGAATTCATTAATCTACATCACCTTTGGGTCCCATAACAAGGGGTGCATGTGAGGAACAATGATTTTTCTGGATTTTTGAAGGAAACCCTAAGGAGGCAAAAGGGATATTACATATATTTTTTTCTCTCTTTCCCCTTTTCATCAGACCACCATTGGAAGAAAGAAACCAGCAGCCACCACCATGGGAGAGACCAGATTTTGAGCTTCAAGAAGGAGGAAAGAAAGTGCAAAGAAGAAGGAGAAGAATAGACAAATTCATCTAGCTCTTAGTGTTTGGATTTTATTTTCTCTACTCTTAATCTTTTTATTTAAATTCCTTTAATTGATTCTCATGAAACTCATGGCTGAAATTATTATAATTGTTCTCTTGAATTTTAGTATGAACTAAACTTTTGTAGTTAGAGATGCTAATGAACTCTAATATGTAATTTTGGGTTTGTGGGTAATTTTAATGTTAAAGTTGTTTTGAGGTTTTGTTCAATCAATGGGTATTATTGTTTATACTTGCTCTATGTTTGGCCAACTTGAGTAGGTAATTAAATTGGTATTGATGCTGGAAAGATTAATATTAATGGATATAAAAATTGATTGATGCATGTTCTTAACTTTTATGTTCTAGAAATTGTGTTTATATAGGAATATGTAATCACCTTGCATGATTTTATAGGTTTGTGCTCAAATTGATATTCTTAACATTGGTTAGGCATAGGAATATGTTAATTAATGTAAGAATTGAACCTTATTTGCTTTGGAAAAAGAATTAAGACAAGTAGAAAACCTAGTCAACATTACCCAGAATGGCGACCGCATTGTTACCCGCATCTGTGCCCAGAATAGCATATTAGAGGGATTTGGTAGCTCTAACATCCCGTCATTGCTTGATTAATCAATTACTTACTGTTTTAGCTTGGTTTTGGTTGTTTAGTTTACTTATTTATATTTTGTTTTTAATTTTAGTTCAATCAAACCTTATTCCTTATTTTTATTCCAAATTGTTGGGTTTTGGTCTTTACAATATCTTTCTTAAACAATCCCTGAGGAGACGATATTAAAATACTTACTATTATATTACTTGCATGCGATTATGTACACTTTCACATTAAATATCATAAGAAAATATCGCAACAAGTTTTTGGCGTCATTGCCGGGGATTGTTTAAAGTCATTTATTGTGAAATTAAGTGTCTAGCAATTTGGTGTAAATTCTTTTGTGCTAACTTGGGTGATTCTCGTGCAATTTCAGGTTTATACAGTGTTTGAACGATAATCAAGACCCTGAACTACTTCCCATTGATCTAGAAATCGAGCATACCTTTAGAAGAAGGCGAAAGATACAAAATGCTAAAACGGAAGTAGTAGTGATGGATGCTGAGCAAGGGGCTCCACAGGGAGCCGCTCAAGGGGTAGCAAATCTATCAGGAGTTGCTCATGATCCACCAGTAAATCTAGCAGGAGTTGCTCAAGATCGAGTAGATCAAGGGGGAGTAGCTGCCAACTATGGGCAAAATGCAATTATTGTGGTTGATGACAGAGATCGTGCTATTAGGCAATATGCTCTCCCCCTCTTCAATGTGCTCAATCCGGGCATCATTAGAACAGAAATTCAGGCAGCACAATTTGAATTGAAGCCAGTCATGTTCTAGATGCTTCAAACTGTGGGCCAGTTTAGTGGGATGCAAACAGAGGATCCTCACCTTCATCTTTGATTGTTCATTGAAGTGAGTGATTCATTCAAGCTGCCTAGAGTGACAGAGGATGCATTGAGACTAAAGTTGTTCCCATACTCTTTGCGAGACAGAGCTAGAGCTTGGTTGAACTCTTTGCCATCTGATTCTATGAGTACTTGGCAAGAGTTGGCTGAGCGGTTTTTGATGAAGTATTTTCCTCCAACTAAAAATGCCAAGCTCCACAATGAGATTACTTCATTTCAACAACTTGATGAAGAATCCTTATATGAGGCATGGGAGCGATTTAAGGAGTTGCTGCGCAAATGCCCTCACCATGGTATTCCTCATTGCATTCAGATGGAGACCTTCTATAACGGTCTCAATGCTCATACTAGGATGGTAGTTGATGCTTCAGCGAACAGGGCTCTTCTTGCTAAGTACTATAATGAGGCATATGAAATCCTTGAGAGAATATCCAACAAAAACTATCAGTGGCCCACTTCTAGATTGTCTACAGGTAGAAAGGTGACTGGTATTCATGATGTGGATGCCATCACTTCTTTGGCAGCCCAAGTGTCCTCTATTCTAATATGCTCAAGACAATGAATATGGGGATGAATCAATCAATGGGGCAGCCTATGGGGACACAATTTGGGCAAATGGAGAACATTTCTTGTGTGTATTGTGGTGAGGGTCATACTTTTGACAACTGTCCTTCCAATCCAGCAGCTGTGTGTTACATGGGGAATCAAAATAGGAACGGTCCTTATTCTAATTCCTACAACCCATCATGGAGGCAACATCCCAACTTTTCATGGAGTAATCAAGGGGCTGGTCCGAGCAGCTCATCTATGCATCCTAGACCTTCGTATCCACCGGGGTATCCACCACAAGCTCCACAACAAAAACCCCAACACATAGTGCAAGCTACTTCTTTGGAAGGCATGTTAAAGGATTACATGATGAAGGCAGATGCACTCATTCAAAGTCAAGCAGCATCTATGAGGAATTTGGAGAATCAAGTTGGGCAACTTGCCAATGAGCTTAGAAATAGACATCAAGGTGCTCTACTGAGTGATACTGAGAACCCAAGAGGTGTTGGCAAGGAACAATGCAAGGCCGTTACTTTGAGAAGTGGCAAGGAGTTAGAGCATTCTAAGAAAAATTCGGGGCATGAGGATGAGCCCTCTTCAATCCAAAATAACAGGAAAGCAAGCAAAGATGAAGAAAGATCTGATGTACTGGAATCTGCCTCTGCCCAGGATGCGGCCGCATCTAGAACACCGCAAAAGTCCCCAGAAATTCAAAAGCTTCCTCAACAGCTACCTTTTAGACAAAGGTTTCAAAAATAGAAGAAAGATGGACAATTTAAAAAATTCCTTGATATGTTGAGGCAGCTACATATTAACATTCCCCTTGTTGAAGCCCTAGAGCAAATGCCTAACTATGTGAAGTTCATGAAAGACATCCTTACAAAGAAGAGAAGATTGGGGGAATTTGAGACAGTGGCTCTTACCAAGGAATGCAGCTCATTCTTGCAAAACAAGCTCTCCCCGAAGATGAAAGATCCTAGGAGTTTCACCATTCCATGCACCATTGGTAATTCTTATTGTGGTGTGGCATTATGTGACATGGGTGCCAGTATAAATTGGATGCCTATGTCTGTGTATAGAAAATTGGGGATTGGTGAAATCCGGCCTACCACAGTGACTCTACAGCTTGCAGATAGATCTCTTGCTTATCCAGATGGGAAGATTGAGGATGTCTTGGTAAAAGTTGATAAATTCATTTTCCCCGCTGACTTTATTGTTCTAGACTATGAAGCAGATATAGAGGTGCCTATTATTTTGGGGAGGTCATTCCTTGCTACAGGTAGAACCTTGATAGATGTAGAAAAGGGGGAGCTCACAATGAGAGCTCAAGAAGAACAAGTCACTTTCAAGGTATTCAATCCTATACGTTCTCCAGATGAAGTAGGAGATTGTTTCTCTATTACTGTCAAAAACTCTAATATGGAGGAAGAGGTACCCATAAGGTATAGCAAGAAAGTTAGGACGAGGCCATCTCCTAAAGAATTTGAGAGCAACAATGAGCTAGGGGCAAGTATAAATAAGGCACCATCTCATTTGCAAGAGCCACATAGGAAGAAGAAAAAGAAAAAGAAAAAGAAGTGTGGTAGGAAAGCTCATTCCCAAAGGTTCGAAGTAGGCCAGCAGGTGTGTTTCTCTAATTCTCAAATGAAAGCAAGTTCCAGAAATCTAACATCAAGTTTCTCCGATTCATTCTTGATGATTAAAGTCTTTCCTTGTGGTGCATTGGACTTGCGTGATGAAATTTCAGGAAGAAAGTTGAAGGTGAAAGGGAAAGAACTTAAGTTTGGGGGTGGCGAGGTTAAGCAAAATAAGACCTCGCTCATGTTGAAGGATCCTTGAAGAAATTGTAGCAAATTGGATTGCTACAGTGTTAGGAGGATTAATTGTAAAGTAGCCCAATTCAATTAAAAAACAAACAAACAAACAAAGAGAGTTTAATTTATTTAGTTTTAGTTTTCTTAAGTTTCTTTTATTTTGATTTCTGCTTTCACTTGGTCTCTTGTGGGTAGTGTTTCTGTGTTTCAGGTGTAAGTGCATCAAAGGAAAAACGGGAAGCATTGGAATTGAAGTTTGGGGAGTGCTGGACTGATTTGGAAAAATTCTGGTTTAGCAATAGGAAATTTTTCTTCAATCTCCCAGTTGCGGTCAAATAATTGCTGTTGCATTTGTGGGCACAACTGGGCATATATAGAGCTAACATGGAAAGACCAAATGGTGGAAAATTTTTAAAGGGGGTTCCAGATTGAAATCTGTGGGCTCGAGAGATTGGGTCGTTGGCTCGGTGACTTGAGGGAGTTCTTTCTATCCTTTCTTAGCTTTATCTTAGTTTTTTTTTTTTGCTCGTTCTTAGTTGTCTTGTTGTTTTGAGTCGGTATTTCATTGTTGTTGTTTTTTTTTGTGTGTTGTCTTTTGCTTTATCACAGTTAGGACACTGTGATCTCTAAGTTTGGGGGAGCTGGTGTTCATTTTGTGATTTGTGATATTTTTTATTTTTTTTAATTTTTTTAGGTTTATTTTGTGTTTTGTATATGTGTGTTGTGTTTTGTAAAAGGAATTTTATTATTGTAGTAGTGCCTAAATTTTGGGGGATCATTGATGAACAAGAAAAAAAAAATTGCATCTTAGAGCGGATCTTAAGCATGTTTGGATTGGTTTGATTTAGGCATTAATTTGGCAAACCTTGGATTGTGAAAGTGTGTGATCTTAACTTGTGTGTGTGGCTTTATCATGATTCTTTGAAACTCTAAATAATGCTAATTGGTTGTGAGAGTCTAAGATCTTAGAATTTTCTTGTTAATTTCCTTGAGGCGAAATCGTAGGAGGCTTAGCAAACTAGAAATGACATAGGCACATTTTGTTGGATCGATTGAGCTTTTCTAGCCTACCCTTGAAAGTATTATCATTTGTTGCCCACTTTGAGCTTCTTGACCTATTCTTTGTTGATTCACCTTTATGCATTTAACCATATCCCTTCTCATGTTATAATTCTCATATTTTGTTCCCTAACTATCTCTAAACTTGGTTTGTCTTATAAGTTAAGTCTAAGTTTGGGGGTGGGATAAAAGGGGTGTATTTATATATTTCATATCAAAAAAAAAAACAAAACAAAACAAAAAAAGAAGAAGAAAAAAGAGAGAAAAGGTGTTTGTTTTATTTAGTTGTTTCATTATTTTTTGTTGTAAAATATATATATATATGTCCTAGTTATTTGAGTAAAAAAAAGGAAAGAAAGAGAAAAATCTAAAAAAAAAGTAAATATTCATTGTATTGGACATATATATATTGAAAAAAAAAATATTTATATATATATATACATTGAAATAAATGAAAGGGAGAGTGGGGTGAACTTGTGAGAAAAAGAAAGAGAAGAGGGTTGATCATTTGTACTACAAGGTTCTAAAGCAAACTAAGTTTGGAGGTTTTTTAGCCTAGAAATTCCCAAATTTCCATGCCCTTAGCCTAGCCTCATTACAATCTTAAAAAGACCTATCTATCTAGAATGCTAAGCTATTCTATATTAGTGGAGAGGAGTTAGAAAGTCAACATATGAGACCAGGATTAGGCTTGAGGACTGACTTTTAGTGTGATTTAAGGAATCGAAGAGGATTGAGAAGAGCTTGGTGCACACGCGTTGGGTCAAACACTTGGAACATGACTTGGTTGTCTTACTAATGTTTGAAAAAGGTTGGTTCATGCATGCTCAAGAAGTAAAAATCAGCTCATTTTAAATAAATTTCTGAGATCATTACCCCATAATTTAAGCATTATACGTCAAGAAATGATTCCTTTTCAATTTGTGGTTG
Organism: Humulus lupulus; assembly: GCF_963169125.1. NCBI lineage: Eukaryota > Viridiplantae > Streptophyta > Magnoliopsida > Rosales > Cannabaceae > Humulus > Humulus lupulus. Next base: position 162,284,317 of record NC_084795.1, read on the forward strand.
TAAGTTTTGTTTTGTTGTCTTTGTGAGTGTCTTTTGTGTTGTATTTTTCTTTATTTACTTTGTTTTTGTTTTGTTGAGACATCACTCGAGGACGAGAAATGGTTTAAGTTTGGGGGTGTGATAACTCTACAACATAGAGTTATCTTAGTCACTTTTAGGCTTATAATTCAATGAGATTTGAGTGATATTTGTTCTTTTTGAGTTATTTTGTGTTTAATTTCACTTTATTTGTGTTTGTGTTAGTTTTGATAAGTTTAGTGTTTGATATTTATGAAAGGATTATAAATAGCTCATTAATAGGTGAAAAATTATCTTGTGAATAGAAGACTTGAAAAGGCTCACTTTGGTTTTTAGTTTCTTTTGTTGAGCAGGAAAACTCAGAAATGCAACCGCATTTATTTTAACCGCAATTCCTGGAGCTTTGCATGGATGACGTGGCTGCTCACTTAAGTGACTGCTGAAGTGGCATTTTTTGAGGAGGACAGCTGGAATTCATTAATCTACATCACCTTTGGGTCCCATAACAAGGGGTGCACGTGAGGAACAATGATTTTTCTGAATTTTTGAAGGAAACCCTAAGGAGGCAAAGGGGATATTACATATATTTTTTCTCTCTTTCCCCTTTTCATCATACCACCATTGGAAGAAAGAAACAAGCAGCCACCACCATGGGAGAGACCAGATTTTAAGCTTCAAGAAGGAGGAAAGAAAGTGCAAGGAAGAATGAGAAGAAGAGACAAATTCATATAGCTCTTAGTGTTTGGATTTTATTTTCTCTACTCTTTATCTTTGTATTTGAATTCCTTTAATTGATTCTCATGAAACTCATAGCTGAAATTATTATAATTGCTCTCTTGAATTTTAGTATGAACTAAACTTTTGTAGTTAGAGATGCTAATGAACTCTAATATGTAATTTTGGGTTTGTGGGTAATTTTAATGTTAAAGTTGTTTTGAGGTTTTGTTCAATCAATGGGTATTATTGTTTATACTTGCTCTATGTTTGGCCAACTTGAGTAGGTAATTAAATTGGTATTGATGCTGGAAAGATTAATATTAATGGATATAAAAATTGATTGGTGCATGTTCTTAACTTTTATGTTCTAGAAATTGTGTTTATATAGGAATATATAATCACCTTGCATGATTTTATAGGTTTGTGCTCAAATTGATATTCTTAACATTGGTTAGGCATAGGAATATGTTAATTAATGTAAGAATTGAACCTTATTTGCTTTGGAAAAAGAATTAAGACAAGTAGAAAACCTAGTCAACATTACCCAGAATGGCGACCGCATTGTTACCCGCATCTGTGCCCAGAATTGCATAATAGAGGGATTTGGTAGCCCTAACATCCCATCAATGCTTGATTAATCAATTGCTTACTGTTTTAGCTTGGTTTTGGTTGTTGAGTTTACTTATTTATATTTTGTTTTTAATTTTAGTTCAATCAAACCTTATTGCTTATTTTTATTCCAAATTGTTGGGTTTTGGTCTTTACAATATATTGCTTAAACAATCCCTGAGGAGATGATATTAAAATACTTACTATTATATTACTTGCATGCAATTGTGTACACTTGCACATTAAATATCATAAGAAAATATCGCAACAGGATGCGCGTCGTGGCTCAATGTTAGGGCGCCGCAGCGCCTGGGCACTTATGAAAATCCCTAGGCTCTCTGTCTGTGCAGCGCCGCTGCTCAAATGTAGGGGCCCCACGACTCAAATTGACTCCTGCAGAAAAACTTCATTTTTTTTTACAGTTTTATAGTTTTCACGAATTCCATGACTCATATTTACAATCTAAAGTCTAAAGGTCCAAAATTCTAAAGAAAACTAAACCAACATAAAAATTTAACACCAAACCAAAAACAACAAAAATACTTGTCCCATTAAAAGAATTAAAATACTATAAAGAACTTGGGATGCCTCCCAAATAGCGTTGTCGTTAACGTCATTTAGCCAGACACTTGTTTTCTTTCATATTTCAACTTGGATCAAATCCACCCCTCACATCCTTGAGAGCCATAGTGTCATGAGTTTGTCCTCGTTTCTTGTTATTATAAATTGATGGAACTTTACCCTGCTCATGTAACATTCGAATCCTCTCACTAAAGAACCTTTTTAAACGATGACGCACTTTTCACATTCCTCTTTTAACCATGGATCTTTGCTTAGAGACTTCCAACTTGTTCTCTCCTCTTTTTACCACTTCAACTCTACAAGAAGTTGGAATTTCCGTTGCTGCAAAAACATCAAATGTTACTTCTTCTTTTTGCACTCGCAACTTCAACTCATCCTTTTGTACATCGATTAAAGCCCCACCACTAGCCAAGAATGGCTTTCCAAGAATTATTGGAATATTGTCATCTTCCTCCATATCAAGAATAATTAAGTCCGCAGGAAATATGAATTTTCCACTTTCACCAATACATTCTCAATCATTGCATGAGGATCTTTGAATGAGCGATCTGCCATTTGCAAAGATGTGGTAGTAGGCCGAGCTTCTCCCAAATTCAACTTCTGAAAGATTGATAGAGGCATTAGATTCACACTGGCCCCTAAATCACATAAAGCATTCGTCACCACTGAGCCCCCTATAGAGCATGGGATATTGAAACTACCAGGATCTTTAAGCTTGGGAAGTAGTTTCTTTTGAATTATTACACTACACTCCTCAGTAAGTGTCACTGTCTCATAGTCCCCCAGTTTCCTTTTCTTTGACAAAATTTCTTTCATAAACTTCACATAACATGACATTTGTTCAAGTGCCTCAGCAAATGGGATATTGATGTGTAGCTTTCGAAAGATATCCAAAAATTTAGAAAACTGCTTGTCAAGCTTATTCTTTTGAAGCCTCTGAGGATATGTGATCTTTATATGGTCTTCTCTAAGTTCTCAGTAACATTTGACTCACTCACTTCCTTCTCCTTATCAACTACTTTTGGCTCTTTTAACTCCTTGCCACTCCTAGAGGATATTGCATTGCGCTGTTCTTTTGGGTTTACCTTAGTAGTGCTTGGTAAGTTCCCTTGAACACGGTTTGTCATCAAAGTAGCCAACTGCCCTAATTGAGTCTCCAAACTCCTGATAGATGCCCTAGTTTCTGTCATGAACTGGTTTAGTACATCGGACTGTGCTTTAGGTTGTTTCATATGTGTTGAATGATGTGTTTGTGGCTGTGGAGGTGGGAATTGTTGATGACAGTAAGGAAAAGGTTGTTCTGCAACTTGATTATTTGTCCATGAGAAGTTAGGGTGATTCCTCCACCCTTGGTTATATGACATCGAAAAAGGGTTGTTGGTTGGTCTTTCAAAATTTCCCATAGCTTGGACATGTTCCATAGATATATTATTCATATCCATGGCCGGACATGGATTTAATGGATGAGCACTCCCACATGCCCCACATAAACTCTGAACTTGCATGGTTTGGGCTAACAGGTTGTTCTATTGTAACTGCTTCATTAAAGCTGCCACTTGCGCTATAAGCATGGAAATAATATCCAATTCAATCATACCAGCCACCTTCTTTTTTTGTCCCCTTTTAGTTGGTCACTGGTAGTTATTCATTGCCATCTCCTCTAGCAATTCATACGCCTCATTACCACTCTTGCTCATGAATGCACCTCTTGCTGGAGAATCTATTATGGTACGAGTAGTACCATTCAACCCATTATAAAAATTATGGACTAGCATCCACTTCTCTATACCATGATGTGGCCACTTCCTTAACAATTCTTTAAATCTTTCCCATGCATCATACAATGACTCACCTTCTGTCTGGTAGAAATTATTAATTTCCCCTCTCAACTTTGCAACTTTTGCTAGAGGGAAAATTTTTGCTAAGAATTTCTGGGGTAACTCCTCTCATGTTGTGATAGAATTAGCTTTCAATGAAATTAGCCAACTCTTCGCTCGGTCTCATAGAGAGAATGGTAATAATCTAAGTCTAATAGCATCGTCACTCGCCCCATTCATCTTAAATGTTGCACATAGCTCCAGGAAATTAGCTATGTGCAAATTTGGATCTTTCGAGGGCAACCCCCCAAACTGAATAGTAGATTGCACCATTTGTAATTTTGCTAGTTTAATCTCGAAATTATTTGCAGCAATAGTGGGGTGTCTGATGCACAAATGCACTCCTGTGACAGTAGGAAGTACATAGTCTCTAAGCGTCCTTGGTCCTCGTTCCACTGGAACCTCTGCAATATTTGGGATATTATTAACATTAGCAGCATTGTTTGTTGCATTTCCTTGATTCTCAGTCATGGCAAAATCCAGTCTTTTCTTTATCTTTCGATTTTTTCTGGACGTTCTTTCAATTTCAAGATCTATCGGTATGAGTTCATTTTGTCTACTTCGTCACATATACCAATAATTCTTGAAACACAATACAGCCTCAATCCGAATGAGTACTAAAAGAAAAAACCAAAGTAGAACAAAAAACAATTAATTTTGATATTGGATATTAGTCGCCGGCAACAACGCCAAAAACTTGATCACAAAAATATGATGCACAAGTATACATAATCAATTCAAGTAATATAGATAGTAAATAAGAATCGTTCCCACAGAGACTATAACCCAATTACCAATAATTGTTTTTCACTTTCTATTTGGTAATTAAAATTAAGATGAATAATTCGAACTACGGACACAATTTAATTAAATGTAAACAGAACAATGAATCAACAGATTAAAAATCAATAATAAAAAAAAAGCATAGGGAATTAATTTCGTCAACTTTTCATTCTATTAATTTTACTAATTAGTTCTAAATCTCTTTTTCCTATTCTAATAGCAGGTTAACAAAAATTGATTTCTATTCTTTTTCAAGATATAAGATCTCAACCTATATGTAAGTTTTCTACATCTTTGTGATAAACTTAAACACATAGCAGGAATTAAGATTGGTAACCTAATTGCTACTCAAGTCATAGAGGTACTTTCGTCTAATATGTAACCTATGTCTATATAACGATAGCATATTCAATTTGCATCTTTCGAATTTTGAATCAAAATCATAAATCAAGCAAATAGTGATCAAGTATTTACTAGCATTAAGAAAACATCATATAGAATAGAATAAAGAAAAACTATCAATAGAACATCATAATAAAATTAAATAGAAATTCAAGCGACTACATTAACCCCTAGATAGAGGATTTAGTTCATATCAGACATAATAACCATAACATTCAAATAATTGTTCATAGAAAATAACCTAAAGAACTAAGATGAAGAAAAAATCTAAAGAACAATAAACAGATAAAACAAGTAGTCTCGTTAGGATTTTTTTCTGAAATCGTAATAATGATGCTTAAATAGTAATTTGAGCTTTAGATGCGAAATCTCGCTTTTGCCCCTGCTTAAAATGCCCTTTTCTGCAAAATACACCACTCAAGCGATGTGACTCTATAAAGAGGCGTCGCGGCCTATGTCCAGAATCTGGAATTCTCTCGTCTCTGACTTGCTCAAGCGCTGTGGCTCTAATAGACTTGCGTCGTGACTCTAAAAGGCCACGTCGCGACCTATGCTTCTTGATAGATTAACCTCTCTGTCTAATCGCAGCGCTGCGGCTCAAATGTCTTTTTCATCAAATTCCATCTTTTTAACACCAAATGCAATCATTTATCAATTATATCTCATAAATCTAAAATATTATCAAACACAGGCACCAAAACGTCATACTACACAAAATATCACTAAATAAACCTAAAAAATTAAATAAAATAACACTATAAAAACTACTCTATCACAACCCAATAAACATCAAGAATGGCTACTATCCACAGTGTGAAAATCCTCCTTCCCCTACATGACTACTGTGATAGTAAGCTCAGAATGGACTAAATCTTCAAAATTTAATTTTTCTTATTGAATTTGGGGAAAAAAGAGATGATTGCTTCTTTCAAATGTAATTTATCCTAAAACATTGTTTTATTGCTCCTAAGCCATATTCTAAATGATTACTTCTGGTAGGGAACATCTTCAATCATGAAATACTTCCATGGTCAAAGCACATTAGTTGAACTAATAAAATCTCTAGTTGAACTTATGAACATTAGTTGAATAATTTCATCAAATACATTGCGTGCATGAAATCAATATAGTGCACATAAAACATAAATATTGAATTCTTCAAGGTAAACTAAACAAAGAAAAGAAAATGATAACAAAATAGAATTTAAAATCATAATCAAGTAACTAAAAATAAAGATTCAAATGTATATGAATAAATTCATCACTAAGGAAAAGATCATACCATAAATATAAACCAAAATAAACAATAAACACAAGCCTACTGAGGCATAAAACAAGCTAATGGAGGCACAAAACAATAGCCTGAAGAAGCACAACACAAGTCTTAACAGGCACAAAGCATATAGAGGCACAAGAGAAGCCTATTTTGGCACCAAGACAATCCATTATGGACAGCATAGCCTTCCCAAGAAACAAACAATCTAATGTCACTAAACTGGCCTAGACTAAAGAAGCTCAAAGCAAAAAACAACTTAGGGCACAACTCAGACCAAGAATTCATACACTACTAAAATGTTACCAAATCAATCTAGAAAAGCTTTATGCAATCCAAGATTCCATAAACTCAGGCATATAACAAATGTTGAATTTCATATCAAAATGTACCCACAATAAACCATTGAGAAGAATCTTCTTCATTATTGATCAAATACTAAAGTATTGGTGAAAAATCTCTTTTACATACCCAAACACAAGCTAAGATTACATGCTTGTGAACAAGAAGGGGTGAGATTTTTGATGGAGGTGTCGTCGAAATACTTGCGCGGAGTGGTGGAGCACCGTCGAACAATCATTGAAGAATCGCCGTTGTGGTGAAGCACCATTGAACAATCGCTGACGCCGGAGAACGTGGCGGTGGGGAAGCTTGAAGGTCGAATTGCAGAACGTGGCGGGGGGAATTGTGGGGAGAAGGAAAGAGAATAGATTCTAATTTATAAAAGGGTATTATGGGGATAGAGTTAAAAAAAAACTGGGTATAAATGAAAAGGTTTTAAAAATTGGGTAAAAATTAAATATGCTATATAAAAATGGGTACTCGGTTTGATTTTTACTAAGTTAAAAGAGTTGATAATCAATAATAGCTAATAACATCAACGAGGTCTTTTGTCAACTCCGTTCTGGTGGAGCGAGACTGTTTAAGGATTTGCAATGCTATGAGGACAAATCTCTCTTCATTTTGGTTGTGTTGGCTAACATTGCTCACGGTTATGCGTTGGCTGACATTGCTCACTTACAATTTTATGGCCTGGGTTATCAGTTTGTATTTCGTCTTAAGGCTTTCATTGTAATCAGGATTTCGCTGTTTGGCTTTTATTGAAATCTCAATCAACGAGCAGTGAGAATTGAGTAGTACATACATTTTTTCTTCTAAAATAATATATATATATATATATATATCTCTAAAGCGCGGTATTATTTCACAAATCACATTGCAAACATGCAATTAAAACAAGCTCAACAACTCCCTTTCTATGCAAATTCAGAAAGAGGAAAAAAAAATGAAAAAAAAGGTCCAAGAAAGTCAATACAAGGCCTACAGTTTTTTTAAAACTTAACTCCTCGATCTAACACGTCAATATTTGAAGAAATCATTACCACTGCTATGCAAGTATTTTGAAGAAACTTGAATACCAGACTTTGAGTACAAACCAAATACCATTTTTACGGTCAACACAAGGACACCCAGACGATACATTCTCATTACATATAATTGTTTTTAATAAAAAGCGAGCCTAGATTTATGAAAACTGTAAAAACATGACCCAAAAAAAAAACATTCCTACCAATTACCAAAGTAGTTGATGTACCCAAACACACCAAACCAAACTAAAGGAAGGAATTGAAACTGAAAATTTCCAAAAAAAAAAGAAATGGGCAAAACCTCCCATTCTCTCAACAGTTAAACTCCACGATTGGGCCAGGTCATATATAGATAATGAGATTGAATATGAAATCCTCCTCTCTGCAATACACATTATTGGTTTAACTTATGCCAAAAGAAAATTATCCCTGGATGCGCCATTTGACCAAAAAGAATCACTACTTAGAGAGAAGAGGCCTTGCACACTTCTAAAGATCCAATGCCTAAAAAGGCAGCAAGAAAGCCTTTTCGATGCTTGCAATTGAGATCATATGTATTAAAAGGGCACCATCTAAAATACCATACAACTCTCAGCAAAGCAATATCATACTATATTGAACAACTAGTCAAGCTAATATCCAATAGCCATCATTTTTGAGACATTATTATTCCTGGAATCCTCTCCAGAATTACCTTGTATTATCTGACCTGAAATAGAGGATTTATTGTGCTCAAATTGTGACATCTATCATTACTTTTCACAGTTCTCTGACTGTAGTTTGAACTGCCAAATTACATGCAGATGCTGCTTGATCGTAACAAGTTAGCTTCTCACCAACATTTTGTCATCGAAAAGCTTCTGAGTATATATTGGTCTTCGCCCCAAGGTCTTTGACCAGGCGTGTATATTTCACTTGTTTTTCCTTGGTGATTGCTCTTTTCTTACGCCCTTCTCTTGTCTTTTCTAGAGAAGGAATCTCTCTCGATTTCACTAACATCTATATGAGACTATATCTTAACAAGTCCATCACCAAGCCATCATATTCCATTAATGGCTTCTTCCTAGCTCCTCCTCTAAGCTTCTTTATTTCACTAGATTTTTCCTTGGTGAGTGGCATTTTATTACGCCCTCATTTTTTTTCCCCTAACCCTACAATATTTAAAGACCAGAAAATTATTGCTATGTAGACACCCAAGAGGAATCTCTCATTCATCATCACTAAAATCTAAAAGGGACCATATCTAAACAAATCCTTCGGCAGAAACTCTAGACTGAATAAAAATTGTATTGCATATCCATTTAAAACTGCAAATGTTAAAAGCTTAAGATACAAATGTATGAAATAAAGATACTAATTTAGAGAGAGAAATTACCGAATAAAGACGCTGGAAGAAAATTTCTAAAGAAAACAGAAGATATAATTGAAATATACAAAACGAGAAAACATGAAGTCAGCTATTTCGTTAGAACTATATATGTTATGATGCATAATACTACTCATGTTGCAAACCTGAACTCCAATAAAAGACAACTACTTGAAATTAATTAAGTATTGAGAATGCATTAAATTATAGTCATTTGCATGAACATCCTTAACCATTAAGGGAAAATTTGAAGTCCAAAAAAATCAATGCCAGATAGTCAAACACATCAACACCCAGATGCTGATAAAAATAATACGCAATTTCATTACATATTAGCTCATCATAGCTATAAACCTGAAAAGAAATTCATAGACCCTGCTCCAAGTAAATCATTCACAAAAACAACAAAGATCATGGACACGTGAGAACATTCACAATGGCATCAACAACAATATGGAAAAAGGTTTATGTCATTGTTATGAAAAAGAAAAAGAAAAATACCCAAATGCAATATAATTTACACACATAAAGTTCCAACCTTTCGAAATGCAGTCACTATTTGCAATCGGACATATATTTGATCATATATATAATCCTCCTACTACAGGGGATAAATTATTGAAATACTTTAACCTCTAGCCTTAAGCTCGGCAAGACGCCTGGAGAGGTCGTCTTCGTCGACCTTCTCGGTCTCCTTGGTAGGCACAGCGTGCGCGGCCGGCTGTGGTAGCCCCACCGAGACCTCGAGGCCGTAATCGTCGGCCACCTGCTGCATGAGACTGTTGACCTCGCCCTCGGGAGTGGACAATGAGGTGGACCCAGCCATGGCGCTCTCCATGAACTCGGCCTGCACCTCCATGTTGACGAATTGCTTCTCGAATTGGTCCATGGTCTCGGACATCTTTTGTAGGTTCCCAGTAGCCAAAGTAGATTCGAGAGACTTGACGATCGAGCCCATGGACTTGTTAATGGTGGTCATCTTGGCTTGGGTGTCGAGGCGAGCCACGACGGCGTCGAGGCGCGAAGACAGCCGAAGATAGTTCATTTGCTCGGTTCGTTTACGAATGGCATTCTCAGCGTATATTCGAGCGCCGTCGATGTTTCCTTTCTCCATGGCCTTCTTGATCTTGAGCTTCTCCGACTTCTCTTCCTTCTCGCACTTTCGGGCCTGGCGTTGCAGCGATTTTGCTGTGAATTTCAACTCCATGATCTGATTAAGCAGCTTCTCGGTGTTCCCCATGGCGATCGCTTGTTATGATTTTAAATTGGGATTCTAGGGTTTATGTTGGTCGGAATGAAATTGCAGAGAGAGATAGATGAGATGGTATATGAGATCCTTCTTCTGATAAGCAAGGTCAGTTTGTTATTTAAATGCTAATGAAAAATGTCCTTTCCAATTTCATTATATATTTTTCCTAAATTACCCTTTTATACCAAAATTAGGAAGTTTACAAGGAAATATCTCCGTCGAGGGATGCACTGTGTGGCGTGCTGCCCCTTTGGCACACCCACATGGGGCCATTTTGTAATAAGCATGCCTTGGTGCTTGATCATTAGTCAAGTCTTGCACCAAGCAACCTCATGGGATAGGGTAGTGGCAGTTTTGTAATATTGCATATGTCTCCCAGACAAAAATCATATATGTTCCTGGGAAGACTTTATTTCCCTAGAAGGCTCCTTAGGGGGAGGTGACCTGGTGACTTAGGGAAGCACCATGGCCATCAGCAGATAGGGGCCAAAGCTGTGTACTCCCTTGCCCTATCAAGGCTATATACTAATGAAATAACATTTATCCATACTTGCCCCTGTGTACTTCCTTGTTGCTTATGTGTTACTTGTTTGTTACCTTCGTTGGGCCGTTGTGTGCCACTTGCCTTGTTGTGTGCTTTGTGTTGTGTGGACGTTCCTAGGAATGACTTGCTTTGTGCTTGCTCATACTTCGTTATTGCCCGTTGCATGTCCGAGATGTGTATGTGGCTAACCGCTGAGTTTGTTTGCCTGTAGGTGTGTGTTGTAGGCTGACTTGCTAGCTTGAAGAGTCTGCAAGTGCCGCACGTTCCGTCTAGTTGGAATCCCCAAATAGCCGGCCCGTGACAGTTGGTATCAGAGCCAAGTTAGAAAGCGCTTGGCAAAAACACACTATGGTGAACCACACTCAGAGGATCGAAGCTCTTGAGAAGCGAGTTGGGGAACTGGATGGCCTGGACGAGAGGGTCAGGGATCTTTCCTTTGCAAGTCAGGACTCGGGTTCGTCTGATGCATACAATCGCATAGCTGCGTTGGAGAAGGAGAATGATGTTCTTCTATCCAGAATTATCGCGTTGGAGAAAAGAAACACTCCAACAAGTACTTCTGTTTCCCCGCGGTGGGAAGAGCGCATCGCGGCAGTGGAGCGCATGCTAAAGGAACAAGAAGTTTCAATAAATGACACAACGGAAGATTGCAGGGAGGCAGTCGGTGTGCTCAGAGAAGAAATGGCTGAGCTTACTGCCAAGGTAAACCTGACCATGCGAGCGGTTGGGAATGCCCCTGCAACAGGGCCGATGGGTATGGAATATGGCCGAGCCAAAGTACCCGAGCCGAGGCCCTATAATGGGGCCAGAGATGCAAAGGATTTGGAGAATTTCCTCTTTGACATGGAACATTACTTTAGAGTCGTGCGAGCCGATTCGGAAGATGGAAAGGTCGCCATGGCTACCATGTATTTGTCGGGGGATGCCAAAGTGTGGTGGAGGACCAAATATGATGATATAGAGAATGGCAGGTGTACCATCACATCTTGGGCGGACCTGAAGAGGGAATTAAAGACGCAGTTTCTGCCAGAAAATGTAGCTTACATAGCTCGTCGCCAGTTACGAGAGCTTAAACAAGTCGGGACAGTCCGAGAGTATGTAAAGAGATTTTCAGGACTGATGCTCGATATTAAAGACATGTCCGAAGTGGACAGGCTCTTCTGCTTCCTCGAGGGACTGAAACCGTGGGCCAAGCAAGAACTTCAAAGACAGCGGGTGACTGATCTAGCCACCGCTCAAGCTGCTGCCGAACGCTTAACAGACTACACTCCGGAGAGTAGCCTGCCGAAAAAGGCTACCCCTCCAGCCAGCTCAAATAGCGTCGGGAGTAAGAAGTTTGGGAAGTCCTGGCAGGGCAAGAGTGGGGGAGAGAAGAGGACAGCTGAGTCCAATTCTTCCAGTGGGACAGATGCTGCTGTAGGGAAGAAGCCGCTAGCTTGTTGGATTTGCAAAGGCCCACACAAGTCGGCAGTATGCAAATTCCGGGGCCAGATAAATGCCCTCATTGGCCAAGAACAACAAGGTGAAGGAGAAGAGGAAGAAGAAGAAGAGTACGCGCACATGGGCGCTGTCCGCCTGTTGAACGCTCTCAAGAAGCATGGCGAGAAAGGGAAGAAGACCCTGGGGAAAGGGCTAATGTTTGTGGATGCCGCTATCAATGGCAAGCCTGCCAAAAGCGTGATGATTGATACTGGCGCCACCCACAACTTCATCTCTGAACTCGAAGCCAAGCGACTGGGACTAAAGCTGGAGAAAGATGCAGGCCGCATGAAGGCGGTCAACTCCAAAGCCTTGGCCACATCTGGCATGGCTAAAGGGGTAAACGTGAAGATCGACACGTGGGAAGGGCATACTGATTTGGTGGTCGTCCATATGGACGACTTCGATGTAGTTTTGGGAATGGACTTTCTAACCGAGAAAGGTGCCATTCCAATTCCTGCCACTGGAAGCTTACTCATAATGGGAGAGACTCCTTCAATGGTACCTGCAAAGGTGAAGCCACCCCCTGCTGTGAAGCTTCTATCAGCTTTACAGTTCAAGAAGGGTGTGAGGAAGCAGGAGCCGACTTATGTAGCTGTGCCCACCGTGTTCGAAGAAGTAGTGGAAGAAATTGTTCCACTAGAAATTACGAGGGTCTTGAAGGTGTATGGGGATGTGATGCCAGATAAACTCCCCAAAGCCTTGCCACCAAAGAGGGGGATTGATCACCAGATAGAACTGGTGCCTGGAGCGAAACCTCCAACAAAAGCGCCATACAGAATGGCACCCCCTGAGCTAGAAGAATTGAGGAAGCAATTAAAAGAGCTATTGGAGGCAGGCTTCATCAGACCGTCGAAGGCGCCATATGGCGCACCGGTGCTATTCCAGAAGAAGCACGATGGGAGCTTGAGACTGTGCATCGACTATAGGGCTCTCAATAAGGTGACAGTTCGCAACACATACCCCATTCCTCTAATCGCTGATTTGTTCGACCAGCTAAGTGGAGCTAAATACTTCACAAAGTTGGACTTGAGATCGGGCTATTATCAGGTGAGGATTGCAGATGGGGATGAACCAAAGACTACGTGTGTTACTCGATACGGAGCATTTGAGTTTCGAGTAATGCCGTTTGGGTTGACAAATGCACCTGCTACCTTCTGTACACTAATGAACCAAGTATTCCACGAGTATCTAGATAAGTTCGTGGTGGTGTACTTGGATGACATCGTGGTTTATAGCGCCACGATAGAAGAGCATCAAGAACACTTGGCTCAAGTGTTTCAGAAGTTGAGAGAGAACCAGCTATATGTGAAGCGAGAGAAATGCTCGTTTGCACAGGAGAGCATCAAGTTCTTAGGCCACGTGGTGGAACGTGGCCGTATTCGTATGGATCTGGAGCAGGTGAGGGCAATCCAGGAATGGAAAGCCCCCACAAACGTGAAAGAACTCCGCTCCTTCTTGGGCCTAGCTAACTACTATAGAAGATTTGTGGACGGCTACTCAAGAAGGGCGACACCCTTGACCGAGCTTCTGAAAAAGGGTGTGATTTGGGCGTGGACTGACAAGTGTGCTGAAGCGTTCAGAAGTTTGAAAGAAGCCATGATGAAGGATCCTGTTCTTGCCTTGCCAACTATTAGCAAGCCCTTCGAAGTACAGACGGATGCATCGGATTATGCTCTGGGAGGGGTACTAGTACAAGAGGACCACCCAGTCGCATACGAAAGTCGCAAGCTGTCTGAAGCTGAGAGGAGGTATACTGCCCAGGAGAAGGAGCTCCTCGCAGTTATACATTGCTTGCGAGTGTGGAGGCATTACTTGCTGGGGTCAAAGTTCGTGGTGAAGACGGATAATGTAGCGGTGAGTCATTTCCTTACTCAGCCGAAGCTGACCCCTAAGCAGGCTCGATGGCAGGAGTTTGTGGCGGAATTCGACTTCCGTTTTGAGCACAGGGCAGGACGCTTGAACCAGGCAGCTGACGCCTTGAGTCGTAAAGCGGAGTTGGCGACTCTAAAGATCATGGCTAGTTTATCGGCTAGCGTGGTGAACACTCCACTCAAGGAACGCATTAAAGAAAACCTAGAAAAAGACCCAGTTGTCAGGACCATCCTGAAGCTCGTAAAAGAAGGCAAGACTCGCCAGTTCTGAGTGGAGGATGACCTTCTGTGGGCTAAAGGGGGACGCTTGTATGTTCCAAAAGCTGGAGATTTGCGAAGGACATTACTAAGCGAGTGTCATGACACTCTGTGGGCAGGTCATCCAGGGTGGCAGAGAACCCATGCCCTCTTGAAGCAGGGCTACTACTGGCCACAAATGCGGGACGATGTAGTGGAGTACACCAAGACATGTCTGGTCTGCCAGCAAGACAAGGTCGATAGGAACAAGACACCTGGGTTGTTGGAGCCCTTGCGAGTCCCAAGCCGACCGTGGGAGAGCGTGTCGCTTGACTTTATCACTAGTCTTCCGAAGACAGGAGATTTAAGTGCGATCTTGGTGGTCGTGGATAGATTCTCGAAGTATGCAACATTCATCCCAGTGTCGAAGTACTGTTCGGCAGAAGAGACAGCCAGACAATTTTTCAAACATATTGTCAAATATTGGGGAGTGCCCTAGAACATAGTCAGTGACCGAGATGGAAGATTCACGGGGACGTTTTGGTCCGAATTATTCAATCTCTTGGGGTCACAACTGAATATTTCCTCGAGCTACCATCCGCAGACAGATGGGCAGACAGAAAGATTCAACGGGATGTTGGAAGAGTACTTGCGCCACTTTGTCAATGCCAATCAGAAGAATTGGCCGCAACTACTCGATGTAGCTCAATTTTGTTTCAACTCTCAAAAGAGTTCTTCGTCGAATAAGAGCCCTTTTGAAGTTGTTAATGGACAGCAACCACTGTTACCCCACACAGTGGACGAATATCGCGGTCGGAACCCGCGAGCCTTTCACTTCACCAAAGACTGGAAGAAGACAACAGAGATTGCCCGAGCTTATCTAGAGAAAGCCTCAAGAAGAATGAAGAAGTGGGCAGATCAGAAGCGCAGACCACTGGAGTTCAAAGCAGGTGACTTAGTGTTAATCAAGCTGCGGCCCGAACAGTTGAGATTCCGAGGGGACAAAGACATCAGACTCGTCCGCAAGAACGAGGGTCCAGTCTCAGTCATCTCAAAAGTTGGCCTAACTTCATACAAAGTCGACCTACCCGCTTGGATGAAGATACACCCGGTCCTTCACGTCAGCAACTTGAAGCCGTATCATGAAGATCCAGCCAATCCAGAGCGCAACCAGTCAACCAGAGGAGGAGTCAGTGTTCAGCCAAGGAGCAAGCGTCAACCTGAAGAAATCCTGGCGGAAAGAACGGTCACCACTGACCGTAAAAAGCATAAGGAATATCTGGTAAAATGGAAGGGGCTCGCTGATGACGAAATCAGCTGGGAAAGGGCGGAAGACTTGAAGAAGCTCACGAAGAAGATTGAAGATCTACAAGCTACTTCGTCGAGGGCGCCGAAAGATTAAGTGGGGGAGAGTGTGGCGTGCTGCCCCTTTGGCACACCCACATGGGGCCATTTTGTAATGAGCATGCCTTGGTGCTTGATCATTAGTCAAGTCTTGCACCAAGCAACCTCATGGGATAGGGTAGTGGCAGTTTTGTAATATTGCATATGTCTCCCAGACAAAAATCATATATGTTCCTGGGAAGACTTTATTTCCCTAGAAGGCTCCTTAGGGGGAGGTGACCTGGTGACTTAGGGAAGCACCATGGCCATCAGCAGATAGGGGCCAAAGCTGTGTACTCCCTTGCCCTATCAAGGCTATATACTAATGAAATAACATTTATCCATACTTGCCCCTGTGTACTTCCTTGTTGCTTATGTGTTACTTGTTTGTTACCTTCGTTGGGCCGTTGTGTGCCACTTGCCTTGTTGTGTGCTTTGTGTTGTGTGGACGTTCCTAGGAATGACTTGCTTTGTGCTTGCTCATACTTCGTTATTGCCCGTTGCATGTCCGAGATGTGTATGTGGCTAACCGCTGAGTTTGTTTGCCTGTAGGTGTGTGTTGTAGGCTGACTTGCTAGCTTGAAGAGTCTGCAAGTGCCGCACGTTCCGTCTAGTTGGAATCCCCAAATAGCCGGCCCGTGACAGTTGGTATCAGAGCCAAGTTAGAAAGCGCTTGGCAAAAACACACTATGGTGAACCACACTCAGAGGATCGAAGCTCTTGAGAAGCGAGTTGGGGAACTGGATGGCCTGGACGAGAGGGTCAGGGATCTTTCCTTTGCAAGTCAGGACTCGGGTTCGTCTGATGCATACAATCGCATAGCTGCGTTGGAGAAGGAGAATGATGTTCTTCTATCCAGAATTATCGCGTTGGAGAAAAGAAACACTCCAACAAGTACTTCTGTTTCCCCGCGGTGGGAAGAGCGCATCGCGGCAGTGGAGCGCATGCTAAAGGAACAAGAAGTTTCAATAAATGACACAACGGAAGATTGCAGGGAGGCAGTCGGTGTGCTCAGAGAAGAAATGGCTGAGCTTACTGCCAAGGTAAACCTGACCATGCGAGCGGTTGGGAATGCCCCTGCAACAGGGCCGATGGGTATGGAATATGGCCGAGCCAAAGTACCCGAGCCGAGGCCCTATAATGGGGCCAGAGATGCAAAGGATTTGGAGAATTTCCTCTTTGACATGGAACATTACTTTAGAGTCGTGCGAGCCGATTCGGAAGATGGAAAGGTCGCCATGGCTACCATGTATTTGTCGGGGGATGCCAAAGTGTGGTGGAGGACCAAATATGATGATATAGAGAATGGCAGGTGTACCATCACATCTTGGGCGGACCTGAAGAGGGAATTAAAGACGCAGTTTCTGCCAGAAAATGTAGCTTACATAGCTCGTCGCCAGTTACGAGAGCTTAAACAAGTCGGGACAGTCCGAGAGTATGTAAAGAGATTTTCAGGACTGATGCTCGATATTAAAGACATGTCCGAAGTGGACAGGCTCTTCTGCTTCCTCGAGGGACTGAAACCGTGGGCCAAGCAAGAACTTCAAAGACAGCGGGTGACTGATCTAGCCACCGCTCAAGCTGCTGCCGAACGCTTAACAGACTACACTCCGGAGAGTAGCCTGCCGAAAAAGGCTACCCCTCCAGCCAGCTCAAATAGCGTCGGGAGTAAGAAGTTTGGGAAGTCCTGGCAGGGCAAGAGTGGGGGAGAGAAGAGGACAGCTGAGTCCAATTCTTCCAGTGGGACAGATGCTGCTGTAGGGAAGAAGCCGCTAGCTTGTTGGATTTGCAAAGGCCCACACAAGTCGGCAGTATGCAAATTCCGGGGCCAGATAAATGCCCTCATTGGCCAAGAACAACAAGGTGAAGGAGAAGAGGAAGAAGAAGAAGAGTACGCGCACATGGGCGCTGTCCGCCTGTTGAACGCTCTCAAGAAGCATGGCGAGAAAGGGAAGAAGACCCTGGGGAAAGGGCTAATGTTTGTGGATGCCGCTATCAATGGCAAGCCTGCCAAAAGCGTGATGATTGATACTGGCGCCACCCACAACTTCATCTCTGAACTCGAAGCCAAGCGACTGGGACTAAAGCTGGAGAAAGATGCAGGCCGCATGAAGGCGGTCAACTCCAAAGCCTTGGCCACATCTGGCATGGCTAAAGGGGTAAACGTGAAGATCGACACGTGGGAAGGGCATACTGATTTGGTGGTCGTCCATATGGACGACTTCGATGTAGTTTTGGGAATGGACTTTCTAACCGAGAAAGGTGCCATTCCAATTCCTGCCACTGGAAGCTTACTCATAATGGGAGAGACTCCTTCAATGGTACCTGCAAAGGTGAAGCCACCCCCTGCTGTGAAGCTTCTATCAGCTTTACAGTTCAAGAAGGGTGTGAGGAAGCAGGAGCCGACTTATGTAGCTGTGCCCACCGTGTTCGAAGAAGTAGTGGAAGAAATTGTTCCACTAGAAATTACGAGGGTCTTGAAGGTGTATGGGGATGTGATGCCAGATAAACTCCCCAAAGCCTTGCCACCAAAGAGGGGGATTGATCACCAGATAGAACTGGTGCCTGGAGCGAAACCTCCAACAAAAGCGCCATACAGAATGGCACCCCCTGAGCTAGAAGAATTGAGGAAGCAATTAAAAGAGCTATTGGAGGCAGGCTTCATCAGACCGTCGAAGGCGCCATATGGCGCACCGGTGCTATTCCAGAAGAAGCACGATGGGAGCTTGAGACTGTGCATCGACTATAGGGCTCTCAATAAGGTGACAGTTCGCAACACATACCCCATTCCTCTAATCGCTGATTTGTTCGACCAGCTAAGTGGAGCTAAATACTTCACAAAGTTGGACTTGAGATCGGGCTATTATCAGGTGAGGATTGCAGATGGGGATGAACCAAAGACTACGTGTGTTACTCGATACGGAGCATTTGAGTTTCGAGTAATGCCGTTTGGGTTGACAAATGCACCTGCTACCTTCTGTACACTAATGAACCAAGTATTCCACGAGTATCTAGATAAGTTCGTGGTGGTGTACTTGGATGACATCGTGGTTTATAGCGCCACGATAGAAGAGCATCAAGAACACTTGGCTCAAGTGTTTCAGAAGTTGAGAGAGAACCAGCTATATGTGAAGCGAGAGAAATGCTCGTTTGCACAGGAGAGCATCAAGTTCTTAGGCCACGTGGTGGAACGTGGCCGTATTCGTATGGATCTGGAGCAGGTGAGGGCAATCCAGGAATGGAAAGCCCCCACAAACGTGAAAGAACTCCGCTCCTTCTTGGGCCTAGCTAACTACTATAGAAGATTTGTGGACGGCTACTCAAGAAGGGCGACACCCTTGACCGAGCTTCTGAAAAAGGGTGTGATTTGGGCGTGGACTGACAAGTGTGCTGAAGCGTTCAGAAGTTTGAAAGAAGCCATGATGAAGGATCCTGTTCTTGCCTTGCCAACTATTAGCAAGCCCTTCGAAGTACAGACGGATGCATCGGATTATGCTCTGGGAGGGGTACTAGTACAAGAGGACCACCCAGTCGCATACGAAAGTCGCAAGCTGTCTGAAGCTGAGAGGAGGTATACTGCCCAGGAGAAGGAGCTCCTCGCAGTTATACATTGCTTGCGAGTGTGGAGGCATTACTTGCTGGGGTCAAAGTTCGTGGTGAAGACGGATAATGTAGCGGTGAGTCATTTCCTTACTCAGCCGAAGCTGACCCCTAAGCAGGCTCGATGGCAGGAGTTTGTGGCGGAATTCGACTTCCGTTTTGAGCACAGGGCAGGACGCTTGAACCAGGCAGCTGACGCCTTGAGTCGTAAAGCGGAGTTGGCGACTCTAAAGATCATGGCTAGTTTATCGGCTAGCGTGGTGAACACTCCACTCAAGGAACGCATTAAAGAAAACCTAGAAAAAGACCCAGTTGTCAGGACCATCCTGAAGCTCGTAAAAGAAGGCAAGACTCGCCAGTTCTGAGTGGAGGATGACCTTCTGTGGGCTAAAGGGGGACGCTTGTATGTTCCAAAAGCTGGAGATTTGCGAAGGACATTACTAAGCGAGTGTCATGACACTCTGTGGGCAGGTCATCCAGGGTGGCAGAGAACCCATGCCCTCTTGAAGCAGGGCTACTACTGGCCACAAATGCGGGACGATGTAGTGGAGTACACCAAGACATGTCTGGTCTGCCAGCAAGACAAGGTCGATAGGAACAAGACACCTGGGTTGTTGGAGCCCTTGCGAGTCCCAAGCCGACCGTGGGAGAGCGTGTCGCTTGACTTTATCACTAGTCTTCCGAAGACAGGAGATTTAAGTGCGATCTTGGTGGTCGTGGATAGATTCTCGAAGTATGCAACATTCATCCCAGTGTCGAAGTACTGTTCGGCAGAAGAGACAGCCAGACAATTTTTCAAACATATTGTCAAATATTGGGGAGTGCCCTAGAACATAGTCAGTGACCGAGATGGAAGATTCACGGGGACGTTTTGGTCCGAATTATTCAATCTCTTGGGGTCACAACTGAATATTTCCTCGAGCTACCATCCGCAGACAGATGGGCAGACAGAAAGATTCAACGGGATGTTGGAAGAGTACTTGCGCCACTTTGTCAATGCCAATCAGAAGAATTGGCCGCAACTACTCGATGTAGCTCAATTTTGTTTCAACTCTCAAAAGAGTTCTTCGTCGAATAAGAGCCCTTTTGAAGTTGTTAATGGACAGCAACCACTGTTACCCCACACAGTGGACGAATATCGCGGTCGGAACCCGCGAGCCTTTCACTTCACCAAAGACTGGAAGAAGACAACAGAGATTGCCCGAGCTTATCTAGAGAAAGCCTCAAGAAGAATGAAGAAGTGGGCAGATCAGAAGCGCAGACCACTGGAGTTCAAAGCAGGTGACTTAGTGTTAATCAAGCTGCGGCCCGAACAGTTGAGATTCCGAGGGGACAAAGACATCAGACTCGTCCGCAAGAACGAGGGTCCAGTCTCAGTCATCTCAAAAGTTGGCCTAACTTCATACAAAGTCGACCTACCCGCTTGGATGAAGATACACCCGGTCCTTCACGTCAGCAACTTGAAGCCGTATCATGAAGATCCAGCCAATCCAGAGCGCAACCAGTCAACCAGAGGAGGAGTCAGTGTTCAGCCAAGGAGCAAGCGTCAACCTGAAGAAATCCTGGCGGAAAGAACGGTCACCACTGACCGTAAAAAGCATAAGGAATATCTGGTAAAATGGAAGGGGCTCGCTGATGACGAAATCAGCTGGGAAAGGGCGGAAGACTTGAAGAAGCTCACGAAGAAGATTGAAGATCTACAAGCTACTTCGTCGAGGGCGCCGAAAGATTAAGTGGGGGAGAGTGTGGCGTGCTGCCCCTTTGGCACACCCACATGGGGCCATTTTGTAATGAGCATGCCTTGGTGCTTGATCATTAGTCAAGTCTTGCACCAAGCAACCTCATGGGATAGGGTAGTGGCAGTTTTGTAATATT
This sequence comes from Humulus lupulus, assembly GCF_963169125.1. NCBI lineage: Eukaryota > Viridiplantae > Streptophyta > Magnoliopsida > Rosales > Cannabaceae > Humulus > Humulus lupulus. Next base: position 162,305,552 of record NC_084795.1, read on the forward strand.
GCATATGTCTCCCAGACAAAAATCATATATGTTCCTGGGAAGACTTTATTTCCCTAGAAGGCTCCTTAGGGGGAGGTGACCTGGTGACTTAGGGAAGCACCATGGCCATCAGCAGATAGGGGCCAAAGCTGTGTACTCCCTTGCCCTATCAAGGCTATATACTAATGAAATAACATTTATCCATACTTGCCCCTGTGTACTTCCTTGTTGCTTATGTGTTACTTGTTTGTTACCTTCGTTGGGCCGTTGTGTGCCACTTGCCTTGTTGTGTGCTTTGTGTTGTGTGGACGTTCCTAGGAATGACTTGCTTTGTGCTTGCTCATACTTCGTTATTGCCCGTTGCATGTCCGAGATGTGTATGTGGCTAACCGCTGAGTTTGTTTGCCTGTAGGTGTGTGTTGTAGGTTGACTTGCTAGCTTGAAGAGTCTGCAAGTGCCGCACGTTCCGTCTAGTTGGAATCCCCAAATAGCCGGCCCGTGACACACTGTACACCCAAACCCGGCTCAGCCCGTTGTGCGCTCCTGGCTCGTATCTAAAAGCCCACTCATGTGGGACATTCGAAGCAATGAAACCCACGGAATCCGGTTGGATTTCCTAGTAGAAATTAGATTAGTTTCCCAGTAGTAGAGACTGCTATCTATCTTTACCCACGTTTCAAATTTTGTATATTTGTACCTATTTTTTAATCAGCATTATCATAATACCCTTTTAGAGTGTATTCTGAGTATTCTCTCATTCTTCCCATGATTCCCTCATTGTCTCTCTATTTTCGACCTTCGAGCTTCCCCTGTCTCTGACGAGCTTCCCCATCACCACCTTCGAGCTTCCCCTATCTCCGAAGCCGGCTATTATTCGGCAACCGCATAAGTGACAGTGATTCCATCGAAGCAGACGAAGTCGGCTATTATTCGGCAACCGCATAAGTGACGGCGGTTCCATCGAAGCAGACCCCTATATTTCCAACGACGGAACCGACCTCCAATTGAAGCAGACTATTGTTTCTTTTTGTTCCCTAATGAGAGAGTCGACACTACTACAAAAATAGGCTTTAAGTTAGGAAATACATAAAAAGCGAATTGAAAGCATTTGATGGACTTTTAACTTCACTTTTAGGTTTAGCACTCTTATGAATCAACCTATTACTTCGGTTATTTACGTAAAGTGAAGTTAAAGGGTAATAGGCGGAGAGGGAAAAATGACGGAACCCTTTAACTTCAGTTTTTTGCTAAAAACCGAAGTTAAATGTGCTTATATCCTAAGCCCTTCGACTTCTCCCTCATTTCCGAAATGCTAAAACCCCCCAGACAGAGAGCAAAAACCTTCATTTCCACCATGAGAAAAACGTGGGTTTCGCCATTTAGCACCATTTTCCCTCATTTTCTTCCATCAATCTTGCTAGAAAACTCAAATATATCATTGAAACTTGGTTATTTTCAGTAATTAGTGAAAAAAATGGTGTCTTGACAATGGTAACGTGTGGTGGTCGGAAATACCCATTGTTTTGGGTTTTTCAACGGATTTTCAGCTTCTATACAAAGTTTTGAGGTTTATACTATGTATTGATCGTTAAATAGATGTTTACATGATTTTTTTATATACATATTATTTCAGATTTTCTTATATTTTTTTATAATATATTGATAATGTATATGTGTTTATGGTTGAGAATAATGTTTTAGAGTTGTATTTGATTATTTAAGAATGTATGAATCTTAAAAAATATGTTTGTGATAGTTTTTTTATCAATCTGAATTTAATATTGTTGACCTTCAAATTGGCCAACGACATAGAGTCGGATAAATGATATAAAGCAAGATGGAAATGAGGAAAACTCTAGACAAAATGATAAATGATACAAACGATTTATAGTGGTTCGACCCAATAGAATGGTAACAACCTACGTCCACTTAGTATTCTTATTGATGTAGTATTCCAAGAACAGTGATCAATCACGAGTTTCACTAGATCTCAGATAAATACAATTGTGATGGATAACAACACTCTTTTTCTCTCTTGGAATCTCTTAGCTCAAGCGTTCTCAAGCCAAAATTCCCCTCTCTTGAGCAATTTGATTCTTATTTATAGGCTCAAGGAGGTTTACATGGGCCAATAGGCCTTAATTACATTTAATATATGCGTATCTAACACAATAATGAAAATTGTCCTTAATATGTAATTACAAGATTGCATATTTAAAGGAAATAATTGAATATATGCGACCAGGCTGGTCGCCCTTGATTACTTGATAAGCCAATGATCTTGGTCAAGGGTCGAGGAGGATATGTTCACTTAAAACTGCCATGTGTTTATCAATCCTGCCACATCATCAGGTAGTCCATTCTTGGGTAAACAAATATTAATGTATTACTAAATTTATAATTTATTTGATTTATTTTTGTATTTTATAATATGTTTTTATTTAGAATAATTATTTAGAAAACTAATGAAGTTAATATTTTGTTGTTGTTAAAAAAAAGTTAGTATGTTGTTATAATAAAAAAGATCAAGTTAATATCTAGTAAAAAAAAAATTCATTTGTAAAATATAGTTTTAATGTTTAGATATGTTGTTGTTGTAAAAAAATCAAGTTAATATTTAGTTAAAATAAAATTTTACTTGTATAATATGTTTTAATGTTTGGTACTAGTTATTATAAACTCAATAATTATTATATTTAACTTTGTTTATATTATTTTTATGATGGTTATTATTTGGAGGTTGTAACGACCCAAATTTGCTAATAAGGCTTACGGCCTTGATTAGCGTGCTTGGAGGGCAATAAGTGAATTATTGTTATAATATGTGAATTTATGTGAATATGTAATTAGTGATGCATGTTTAGGTGAATTAAATATGCATGTGGGCCCCGTCTGGCTATTAGGGGCATGATTGTAATTTTAGCCCGTTGAGGGCATAAATGTGATAATTGGGATATACTTGCGATATATTTGTGTTGCACGAACCGAGACAGTCCTAGGGAGAGGTTAGCTAGAAAGTCACAACGGGGTCGAAAATCCGACTCGGGGCGAGTCGAGGGGTATTTTGGGTATTAGACATCTTATGGGGTTATCGGGTTATGGAAGTAAATATTTGGAGATATATTCGAGGTTACAATGCCTAGGAGGGAGTATTGGGAAAATTTACCATTTTTTCCCTCAGGGACGTTTTTGGCACCCCGAGCCTTGAGGTAACCTTATAGACTTAAGTTAAATAAAACAAAATATAGGAAACCACCAGATTTCTCTAAACCGACCCTATCTCTTCCTTCACCTCTCTTTTGAAGATTTTCTCTCCATTGGAAGCTTGGGAGAACTCTTGGTGAAATCAAACTAAAGACTAAGAAGTGGAGCTGGGATTTTGGGAGCTAGAGGCTTGGAGCTTATGGAATTAATCCAGGGATCTAACTCAGTTCAAGGTAAGCTTTAATCTTAGTAAATTATACTGAATAGCTGCTGGTATTCTCAGAGTTTGAATGTGAGTAAGTGGTGAATTGCTCTTGAGTGTTTGGTTGAGCTTTGAGGCTAGTTTCTGTTAGGTTTTGATGCTACGGCTGTGTTAGAACCTCTGTGATGAATGTTTGGATTGTTAGGCTGACTTTTATGGATAATTGGCTTGGTTTTAGGAGAGAAAATGGAGGAATTTTGTAATGACCCACTAATCTAGACTAATTGGACCATTATCGAAACTATACATAAAACTTACATTTTTACTAAAATACCATAATTTATTGAGTAACTTGAAAATAAGAGTTATTTACAAAGAAACAGAATACTAAGAAGGATTTTGGGATCCCATTGTCTTTAAAACAAAATAAGATTTAAAATAAAAGACATTACATAACAATGCGGAAAATACATGTAAAACCATAAAAAAACATAAAAGGAGACTACATCCTCGAATCGATAACGCTCGGCCCCTTGACTCCATTCATCATCGATACACATTCTCCAAGCGTCACGAATCTTTCCGCCTCTAAACTTATTTTCCTGCACATAAACAGAAAGGAGTGAGCCTAATGCCCAGTAAGGAAAATCTAACACAAAGTCACATACATAATTTCATAAGAAAACATAAAGACTTAACATAATACATATAACATACACTTATTATAATGGCCATTATTACTTGGGGTCCCATAGACTAAACAAGCATATGCCCATGGGGTTAATGGGGTCCTACTAGCTAAGTAGGTCATATGCCCATAACCCATTTGGGGTCTTGTTAGTCATATGGGTCATATGCCCAAGCCTACATACACATATACATATCATAACACTTTTAATAACATAAACATATAGATAACATAAGCACATAACATATTAATTCTAGCCTATTTTCCTTACCAAAGTTACCGGGATAAAATGGACTGAGTTAGGACTTTTGGAACACTCCTAAAACCACAATGAACAAGGGTGAGTCTAAAGAAAGGAGATGAAATGAAAGAGAATAGGAAGACTAAACCATTAAACGAAAATATGCTTACCACCACTTAAGTGCTTAAGGACTTGGATTCCCTAACCAAAAATAAGAATAAGGTTAGGGGACTGAGTAGAAGGTTTTGAGAAAGAAATAACATAGAACACAGAAAGGACTAGAGTTTTGGGTTTACCTCAAAGATTGCAAGATCAATCTAACATCCACCGAAATACTATAGCACTCACTTACTTCCCAAGTGTTTGATAAGCTTATGATGTTTAAGCTTATAGTTTTTCCCCAAACCAAGTGTTTACACTCTCTCACGCACTTAACACTAGCAGCCTCTGAACTTAGAGCAAATGGTGAATAATGGCTGGGTACTAGGTCCTATTTATAGAGTTTGGGAATGAAAATATCTTGATTTTACTTGAATAAAATAATGGCTTTTTAGGTGAAAATCATTTGAATAATCGTTCAGCAGAGGCTGAAGACTCGTTCAGAAGATGCTGGACTGTTGAAGGCGTTTGAATGGCTGAAGGGAAAAGAATTCAAATGAATTTGAAAACATGCTGGTGGAGGCGATATATCGCCCCCTATAGGCGATATATCGCCTGGACCTTTGTTCCCGAGGCGACCGTGCATCGATTCGTGTTTTCCGTATCTACGTGCTGCGACATATCGCCCCCTATAGCTGCGATATATCGGCATACGCAGAATATTTAAACACGAGTTTACACATTTTTAGCTAAGTTTGAATGGACTAAACAGCCTTGACTAAGCCCTCAACGTGCTCAAAGCTGCTGACTGACCCTATACATTCAAACTTTTACCCTTATTTAATTTAATCCTCAAAAATACTTAATCCTTAATTACCATTCAAAACATGTGCTTAAAATCCTATTGGTTGATGTCTAAACCTTATAATATACTAATATAATCCTTAATATCAGTCACATTAATCAAACCTTAGGTTATACTTAATATTCTTAAACTATAGGTTAAACTTAGAAAATCTATAAGTACTACTATGAGTGTCCAAATAACTCCCGGTCTGAACCAAAAATCCAAAGTAACAATGATAACACTAAACATACTATAATACTACTAAACAATTAGCTAAGTAAAGTTCTCGGACTCTACAAATTTTCTGGGTTCGAAGGGTCGGGCTGCGACCCTTTAGAACAATGGTGCGGCTTGATAGAAGGGGCGTGTCGCGGCTCCCTATAGTAAGGTCGTGGCGCGTGTTGGCAGAAAAGAGGCTGAGCCTCTGGTTGAGATTAGGGCCGCGGCACTCAGTGCATTTTTGGGTTTTTAAGAGGTTTTAGGCTCGGGAATTCAATAGTTAAGGCTCGGGATGGATTCTATCACCCGGATTGATAGAATTCAATGTTCCGGAGATTAGAATTATGACCCAAAGCTATTTAATGGATTAGAACTTTATGGGTGGAAATTGTTAATGCGTTGTGGCTAGGGTTTCGGCAAGGCTTGGACTAGGGAGTTGTGCTCCTCGGTGCTTGGAAAGCTCGGGACACAGGTAAGAAAACTACTGTTCCCATAGAGCTTGTGTTGCAGGGCTTGGCCCTATATGATTAAGTTGCAGGGCTCGACCCTATATAACTGTGTTGCAGGGGCGTGGCCCTTTGATTGTATTTATATGTGTTTAAATATCTGTTTAGTTATATTATGTGTGTATATAAATGATGGAACGACGATGGCCAGGAACGGCGAAGGCCGAGAACGGAAAGGGGTCGAGAGCAACATTTAGCACGCGGAGTGCGAGTTGCCAGGGCGAGATCCCAAGGGATACCTGGGATATCCTTACGGTAAAGACCGTGTACCCAGGGTCAGGTAAAGCGCCTGGGACGGCATGGCCGTATGTGTATAGCCTGATGAAGGCTTGATTTTATGTTAAGTGTTTGATGTGCATATATTATCTGCTTGTGAGGGTTTTCTTGCTGGGCTTCGGCTCACAGGTGCTCTATGGTGCAGGTAAAAGCAAGGGGAAAGTCGATCAGCCTTGAGTATGGTGAGCATGACGAGCGGCGCGTACATGTCTGGTTTGCCTAGCTGCCACGGCCAGGGTTGCTTTTGGGGGATGATTGTACTAAACTTAAAATTTGTCGTTTAGTCGACTCTGGTTATATTTTGAGTTGTACATATTTCTAAACAATGTTTTTGGGATCCCAAATGTTAAACGTTTTATAATTTTTCAATGAAAGGTTTATTCTCAAATTTATGACTCTGATTACGATTTAATTACACTTTTGTCCTAAAACCTCAATTAGCGAGTTAATTGTACATTTTAAACTCACTCAGTAACGGCTCTAAGGCAATAGGGCGTTACATAGATAATTTGGTTTTTCATTGGTGGTCACTAGCTTGAAGATTAATTTTAAGGTGAGTGAGAATTTTATTTTTATTTATTACTATTGTACATATTTATAGAATTATAGTTAAATCATATTGAATTTAGTAGAAATTAGGTTTGAAAATTAGTGAAGTAGGTTCTAAGAAATTTGTGTGTTGCGGTGGTATAAAGATGAAATTATGCATGTTGATTAATATGTTTATTTGTGTTGAATTAATAGGTACTTATGAAATTGGGATATGTTACAAAAACAAAGGAAACTCTGCCCAATTTTTTAGGATTTATTAATTGAACATGTTTTTAAATATGTAGTATTTATTCATAGAGTTATAATTTAAACTTTTTAGGTTTGGCGGTAGGTTTTGAATAGGATATCGAGAATTTGCATGTTGTGGTAATAATCACAAGTCCCTACTTTGAAGTAACCTTATCATGTCTCTTGACTAGATAATGTTACTTTGAACTAGGTGGCTTATGGATACCGTCAAAATTCAAGGCAAGCATTTAAGATGAAAATGAATTAACATGAGTTCCATTGTAATTGGAGACTAAACTTTGCTTTTTCGGTATGAGGTATTCCTCCAATTTCTGATAAACTTGACATGATTATGCTTATCTGCTCTGTGAACTGTTGCAAATTTTAGTTGTAAATTGAATGTCAACAAGTTTGGGTAGTCCTATTTATAGGGGAAATTCTACTAAATTTTTTGAAAAATATTTAATACTTAAGAAATTTCAATATTTCAAATAATACTTAGGTGAACTTCACATGTTTAGTTGTATGAACACTTTAGATTTTTATGTGGTACTTAGCTTTTATTTCTATTTGAATGTGTATATATATGTACATTAAGTCTATATAGTTTGTGAATTTTATTTTATTTTAAGTTTATTGGAATGTTCAAATATATTTATTAATATTAAAATATTTGCAAATTAGAATTAAAAAATAATTATTAAAATATTTTATAAAAAACTGAATTAATAATACAAATAAAATAAATATATATTTTTTTAGGGAAAAATACATTTAACTTCAGTTATTATGTAAAAACTGAAGTTAAATGGTACCCTTCATTTAACTTCGGTTTTTACATAATAACCGAAGTTAAAGGGTACCTTTTAACTTCGATTTTTAGATATTTTTAACTTTGTTTGGATTAACTTTGGTTAATATCTCCGTGAGATCCGAAGAATAACAAGCGAAAAAATCGAAGTTAAAGTCTATTTTTTAGTAGTGCGACCTCCGATTTCCAAGCCATTTTGGAAGCTTGCTTTCTTGTAGTGAGGTATGTAAAAAAGTTTTGTTCAATATTTTGCACTCCATTTGTTTGATGAAAGTCCTCATTAAACATCAAATGAATAATTTATCTTCTTATGAAGTGTTTTTATTGTTTGTTTTGTTTTGATGCAAGTCCCCATTGCTCTTGGTTTACAAAAACTATAGATAGTTGGACAATTCTCATATTAGTTGTAGAGTTTGTATTTCTTCCTAACATTATTGAATTTTGTTCTTGGTTTATGTTTTATTTCCCCACTTGTTTATGATTTTTAATTCTATTTTGTTATTATGTTCTTTGTTTTGTATTTTTTGTTTAGTCTAGCTTGGATGATTCAATATTTATGTTATTTGATTTTATGCACTCCATGTGTTTGATGAAACTCTTCCACTAAAGTTCATATGTTCAACTACAAATGTTATTAGTTTTTTTTCCTTTGGTGTAATTCTTGAATTGCTTGACATTGAAGCATTAAGTTTTTAGTTTTTTGTGAGTATATTTTGTGATTTCTCTGTGGATTGTTATTGATATTGAGTTGATGTTCTTGAAATTGTATTTGAAGGGAAATAGTAAAATGAAATTAGTCATGATTTTCTTATGGGAATATCTTTGTAGTCATTTTTTAATAGGAATTTTTCTTTATTAAAAGAAAGTTAGGTTGAAAAAGGGTTGGTAGGAAGAAAATAATGAAAATTGTAAGGTTAGAGACACACCACTTTAATGATATCCAAATAAGGTTCTTGCTGATGGAAGACATCCTAATGGAGGGAGTGAAGTCACTCCAATTTTTCTTGCCCCCAAACCATACAAGCCTTGTTTTAGTAATAAGATGGAAACTAATAGATGAAAATTTTAACAGTTTACATATAGCAGTAAGTACCAATAAGATGCATCTTTATTTGATTCGAGAAGATAATTATTTTATGCACACACACACACCAAAGGGTAAATCTCAAAACTATATCATAAAAAAGTGCACTTTTGATGTATTTCTCAAAGAAATTATATATTACCTTAGTAAAGGATGTGAATGAGCTAATGAGCATGTAAATGTATTGCTCAACAGTGTAGGCTCTATTGAGATAAGGATTGATGTAGTAGTTCTGAACGAAGTCGCCACTGCCAACGCTTACTACATAAAGAGCGTCCTTAATAATGGCTTTAGCTTTACTCTGGCCAGCTACTTTAGCTAGCTTTAGCTGGTATTCTTGGTAAAACTTTAATTGCTAGGACAATGGGATTGTGTGTTGTAAAAAAGGTTGTGGTATTGATCAATTAAGTTTTAGATATACAGAATTAACTAATGCATAACAAATAATGATTAAGTCTAATTAAGTTATTATAATATGTTGGGAAAACTTATACAGGATCTTAATTATTTTCATGTAAATCATATATTAAACACGTTAATATAAGACAACCTAGAACATGTTTCTACAATTAAATTTAAACAAAGATAATGATAAGAACACTTACATTATACGCAGCGGAATGTATTAGTCCTTCCTTCAGTTTCTCTAACCCTTGAATCATTTCTGTCGCAGGGTATCACCAAGAAACTGAACCGATCTTCAAATTTCTTCATAGTCTTCCATAGTATCCTTAGAATCACCTAGACTGGAGTGGGCAATTCTCAACATATGAGATAGATACAAAGAGAAGAAGAATAAAAGAGAATATTGAGGCTTAGAAAAGGACTCTTGCTAGAGAGAGAATCTAAAACCTAGAGCCTCAAGAATAGATCTTCTCAAAACAAGTGATTAAAAAAAATATATTATTTCAACTCTCACTTAGCATTCCTTTTATAGACTGAATTAGGTCATTTATTTTAATTAAAAAAATCAATAAAATAATAGATAATATCAGTCATTAGGTCGAAATTCTCATGGGCTCTAGGCCCGTGAAATTTATCATTTAATTATAAGCCCATTGGACTTAAAATCAAAGCATGTATTATTTTCTATTGATTTAATTATTTAAATCCTTTATCAAACTAATTATTTATAATTTGAACCTTGATTTAAACTTATTTATTAATTTAGACACAAATTTTTCTTAATTAATAGATCTGCCCTAAAATCTATTTTCTTCTCTAAATTGTATAACTCTATGAAACTATCCAAAATTGACCTGATCAACTTTGATAATTCTAATTGATAATTAAATCAATTAATTGAGACTATCTAGATGATTTTATCCAAGGTACAGTGGGGACCATGTACCTGTGAAATCAAGCTCCAATAAGTTACCATAAATTTAACAAATAAATTTACTAACTTATTAATTATTCGTGACTCCACTAAAGACTCAGAATTGCACTCTTGAATTCATAGAACGCTCTATAAGTAATATAGATACGTTATTAGTTATCAATTGTTACAACCATAATTGTCACTCAATCCTCTATAGATAGTCTACAATGAGATGGGACTAAAATATCGTTTTACCCATCATTGTGTTTTATCCTTAAAACACTTATTTCCTTGTAAATGATATTTCAGTAAACTAATACTAATTACTGAAATGAGATCTCTATCATTTAGCACCTTGAACCAAACTAAAAGGAAACCATCGTTTTACTTCTACATCAAAAGTTATAGATGTTCATATCTATGATTAACACTCCCACTCAATTATACTACCTAGTTCCCAAGATGTAAGTATGGGCTAGTCCGTAGGGTAAGCTAGTAACGAACAAGTCAAAGAACTCAAATAATGCAATCAGTTAGAATACTAACAACTCAGAATTGAGATTGAATTGACCTATTGTCAACTATGTGATATGACTAGAATAGTTAATAACGGTATGTTTACTTATCCTATCTACTGTCAATATTGGTCCAGTCCGATGTAACAAATACATCTGATCTTATCTACTTTGCTAATGTTCTGGAAAGAACATAACACTGCAATGTGTAAGTAGATCATATTGTAGATTGGCAAGTCAGTGTAGATCCTGTGCATTGACTAATCTTATGACTAACTTATTTTGAACATATAATCATATTTATATTCCACTTTAATTACGTCACTATAAATATGATTAGCTATATGCTCGGGATTTAATAGAAGTTTATATTAAACAAATAATCATGAAAATAAAACATGTGAGCAAAGTGATTGACCAAGTCAAAAAATTATTTCTACTATTTTATTGATTATAAAATGAGATTACAAAGAAATTGAGTTTTAATTAGGGCATAAAACCCCAACAAACTCCCACTTGCACTAATTAAAACTAATGCCTTAATTCTACTAATCCCATTTCCTTGAGATGTTTATTAAATGTAGCTTCTAGTAGTGTCTTTGTAAGCGGATCTGCAAGATTGTCTTCAGATGCAATCTTCATAACCTTCACATCTCCCCTGGCCACAAATTCTCGAATTATGTTTTACTCCCTTTCTATATGTTTACTCCTCTTGTGACTTCGAGGTTCTTTCGAGTTGGCTATCGCTCCTGTATTGTCACAAAACAACATAAGTGGTTTATCCATATCTGGAATAACACCAAGATCTGAAAGAATTTCTTTAGCCAGACTATTTCCCTAGCTGCTTCAGACGCAGATATGTACTCAGTCGCCATGGTGGAATCTGAGATTGCAGACTGCTTTAAGCTTCTCCATATCATAACTCCACCCCCAAGAGTAAACAACATCCAAGAAATAGACTTCATGTCATCAACATCAGTCTAAAAATATAAATCGGTGTGGCCTACAGGGTTCAGAACACCACCCTTGTAGACTAACATATAATCCCTAGTCCGCCTTAAATACTTCAGAATATGTTTAACTGCTATCCAATTTTCTAGTCCTGGGTTTGACTGATACCTGCTCACTACTCCTACTACATAGCAGATATCTGGTCTAGTACACAACATAGCATACATCAGACTTCCAACTGCCGATGCGTAATGAACTTTTCTCATTGCATCTTCCTCTTCAGGAGTCTGGGGAGATTGCTTCTTTGAAAGATCAATTCCATGGCGGGACGATGGATGTTCTTTCTTGGAAATTGTCTTTGAGAATTGTTCAAGCAATTTATCAATGTAAGCTGCTTGAGATAGAGTTAAGAATTTGTTCTTTCTATCCCTAATGATCTGGATACCTAGAAAATAACTTGCTTCACCCAAATCCTTCATCTGGAATTGAGTGCTTAGACAATTCTTCACATATGATAATTTCTTAACATTGTTTCCACTGAGTAAGATATCATCTACATAAAAAACTAGGAATACCACTATTTTATTTGCCTTCAGTTGGTAAACACAAGGCTCGTCAATATTTTGTTCAAAGCCATAGGTTTTGATTATTTCATCAAACCTAAGATTCTAGGAATGAGAAGCTTGCTTAAGTCCTTAAATGGACCTATTCAACTTGCAAACTTTTCCTTCTTGTTCAGCTACTTTAAGTCCTTCTGGCTCATCCATATAAATGACTTCGTCAAGCTTCCCATTAAGAAAAGTTATCTTGACGTCCATTTTCCAGATCTCATAGTCGAGAGTGGCTGCTATCGATAGGAGGATGCGAATGGACTTGAGCATGGCTACCGGACTAAAAGTTTCCTCATAGTCCACTCCTTCTCTTTGGGTATAACCTTTTGCCACTAATCGAGCTTTATAAGTTTTGATATTTCCATCAACACCTCATTTTTTCTTGTAGATTCACTTGCACCCAATGGCCCTAAAGTCACTAGGTGCTTTCACAAGATCCCAAACGGAATTTGAGTACACGGACTCCATTTCCTGTTTCATGACTTCGAGCCGCAGTTCCTTTTCAGGGCTAGCCATTGCATGTTTGAAAGACAATGGATCATTGTCACTAGTGTCACCAATAACCATATTGGTTTCACCATCCAAACCATAGCGAACTGGGTTCTTAGAAACCCTTCCACTACGTTTAGGCTCCGTGGCTGTTTGCTTAGGAATAGTGGCACTTTCTTCATTGACTTGCATCAGTTTGAGATGAAGAGTGGGAATTTCATAATCAACTTGTGTTGATGATGATTAAACATTGGTTGGAGTCAATTCTTCAACCATCTTCTCTAAAAATGCTTTGTTGTATGGTTTGAAGTTTTGGACATAGTCATTTTCCAGAAAAGTAGCATTCATAGAAGTAAACACTTTCTATTATGAATGACTATAGAAAAGTCCACCCCGAGTGCCTTTAGAATAGCCAAAAAACATGCAAACTTTGGTTCCTAGTTCTAGCTTTCCTTCCTTTTTCCTCAGGACGTGGGTGAGACACTCCCATATTCTAAAATGACGTAAACTAGGTTCACGACCATTCTAGCATTCTAAAGGTGTTTTGGAGATTGATTTGGATGGTACGACATTTAGAATGTCATTCGCAGTTTCAATTGCATGTCCCCAGAATGAGGTTGCCAGAGTTGAGTAACTAAGCATCCATCTAACCATTTTCAATAAAGTTCTGTTCCGGCGTTCTGCTACACCATTTTGTTACGGACTACCCGGGGCAGTAGGTTGTGATAAAATCCCAAGTTAAGTTAAATGATCTTGGAACTATATATCCAAATATTCTTCACCCATACCAGATCCCAAGATCTTTAACTTTTTACCTAATTGGTTCTAATTCATAGCTAGGAATTCTTGAAACTTTGAAAATGTTTCTGATTTCCTATGTATTAGGTAAAGACATGAGTATCTAGAGTAGTCGTCAATGAAAATGATGAAATACTCAAAACCACCACTGACTTGTACATTCAAAGGTCCACGGACATTTGAATGAACAAGTTCAAGTGGTTCTTTGGCCCTATCACCCCTGCAGAGAATGGACGCTTGGTCAGTTTGCCTTCTAGACAAGATTAACAGACAAGTAATTCACCTATGATGAGTTTCCTCAATGGCATGTCCTTTGTAAGTCTTTGAATTCTATCATAGCCAATGTGACCTAGTCTCAAATTCCATAAAACGTCATGTTATCGTAATCGGTATTTTGACATTTATTGGTCCTAGGTTTAGCTACTTTGAATAAATCATTATTAAGAGCAAGGGGTTCATTAGGTTGCAGAATATAAAGCCTATTTTCCAAACATGCAATACACAATTGTGATCCATTGATAGAAATAGATATATTAGAACTTGTGATAGTCATAACAAATTGTTCTAATTGCAACATGGAAATTGAAATTAAATTTCTACTAAAATCCAGAATAAAAAATACATCTTTCAAAATTAAATATTTATTTCTGAACTTCAGGCGAGCTCTTCCTCTAGCTTGGACCGTAACGAACGCTTCGTTCCCAACTCTAAGCTTTAAGCCACCTTCATCCACTTCCTCCCACGATTCAAGAAGTTGTAAAGAGTTACAAACATGGTAAGTAGATCCAGAATCAATAATCCAAACAGATTTATCATTATCTAAAACACATGTTTCTAAGATAAATGAACTATAATCATTACCTTTGATTTTTGCTACTAGAAACTTGGGGCAATCTTGTTTCCAATGCCCCTTGTCTTTGCAGTGAAAGTATTTACCTTTACCTTTCTTGTTTTTATATTTCTTCCCCTTAGGCGTATGCACACTTGGTTGTGCACTCATCTTTGCAGCCTTTGCATGCTTAGGGTTGGTGTTTTGTCCATCATTCCTTTTGTTTCCAGCTTTCGAAGATGAAGCTTCAACCTTACTTGGATCAGCAGCAGCAACAATAGTCTTCTTTCCTCCTCCCTTACTTGGTCCACCCATGATAGACTTGAAAGTATGAAGTTCGTTCATGAGTTGCGTCAAACCATAGTTGAGTTTATTCATCACATAATTGGTGGTGAACAGTAGGAAAGCTAGAGAGAGACTGTTGAGGATTAAGCCGACTTGAGTCTCCTCATCTATAATTGCTCTAGGCAGTTCAGCTTCCTGAAAGTAGTTGGTAATCTTGATCAAGTGATCACGAATGTGTTGAAACAGTGCCATCCGAGCATTGGCATATTTTTTGGTGGCCTCAAAATGAGTCCGCACAGACTTTGCACCAAAGAGGTCTTAGAGATGATCCATGATTTTGTAGGCCATCTCGACATTCTCCTTCTTTGTCTTGAGAGTGTCGACCATACTAGTCAACATGTAGTACCATGCCTTTGATAATGGACACCATTATTAACAACCTACTATTCAATCAAAATAAGAAAACAAAATATCTTATTTTATGAGCTAGACCCACGGTTTCAATAATCATAGGTTTAGTCCAAGTAGTCACCGTAGGGGTGAGTCTAGTAGAATTTGACCTATAATTATCTATCTTTTGAAACCTAACCTTGTCACAATAACTAATGAACACCTTCTGTAAGGGGACGAATCAAAGCGTCTCGAGGCCCCATTAAGTTATTGTCTTGTTAAACAAACAGTGGAGATCGAATATAAATTTTTAAAATAAGATCATTATAAAAATAATATTTTTATTATTAATTTTTTTTAAAAAAATTAATGACTATGGTTCTCCAAAAAATTGTAAAATTAAATTTTTAAAACCAAAGTCCTATAATTTTCTTTTAATTATAAAGTGTCACATTGAAACAAATTCAATTAAATTAAAATTAATTTGTTGCTAATCAATATTTAGGTTTAACTATTATAATGAACATATACAATTAAGTCCAACTCAGGCAAATGGGCTTTAACAATTGGGCTTGTATGGAGGAGGGTTGTGTCTAGTATGTTGTTCCAACTACTAATGCCCCCATACTTCCATACAAGGTCCAAAAGACAGGAATTTAAACCTTCATTTTATTAATTGTTATTAATTGATTAGGCCCACTATAGTCAGGTAAAGCAAATGGACATTCACAAGTGGAACCACCCACAAGAGAGGAATTTAAACTTTACATTTTGTAATGGGCCCAAATAAAACCTATCATTTTATGAATTTTTTATTTAGCAAGATCCATATATTTAGCAAACATATGGGCCACTATATGCATCTAAGTCTAATTGCAAAAATACCACATATAGTGCAAACAAACATGTTATAATTGGATGAGCCTAATCATTTAACTATATGAGCAAATCTATGCAATTTACCACAATTGATTTCATTTGTTAAAATACCACAATTAATTTTCTAGAATTTATCCAAAATTCTAATTAATTAAATTTTACAAAAAATAAATAAATCAATTTAAATAAAATTTATCAACAATTAACCAAAGTTAATTTAAAATTTCATTTATCAACAATCAACTTAGTTTAGGTCATTTTGAAAAATATTAATTTAATTTAAATGAGATTGATCAACAATTAACTAAAGTTAATTTAAATCCCATTGTTATCCCCAAAATTTGAAAACGATGACGTGGCAATAAAAGTGACAAGTGGCAAGAAATGGCTGAGTCAAAGCTTTGCTTTGAAGTGATTTGTCCGACCGGAAATGATACTTGACTGACCAGTCACCTGCTCCGGCCGACCAGATAGGTGTTTGGCCGACTGGTGGAATGCGTGGCCGATCAATCATGTGCTTGACCGACCGGTGAAGTGCTTGGCCGACCAGTGAGGTGCATGACCGACCAGTCAAGTGCTTGGCCGACCAGTGAGGTGCATGACCGATCGGTGAAGTGCATGGCCGACCGGTCAAGTTTTTTGGCCGACCAATTTTTTCTTCAAGGAGTGATGTTGACCGATTAAACAGATTATTGTTATGCAAGCAAAATTCCAGCAACAGCTTCGTCTAGAATCAGTCCCACCTATGCGGGAATCTCTCAGATTATCCCAAAAAAGTCGCATATTGTTGTATTTTAAATGTTATTATTAATTAAATATCGTGAGAGTGATAGAAATATCCAGATTATGAGGGATTTCGGTTTGTACGATCTTGAGCCTATAAATACAGAGCTCATGCCATCATTGAGGGATTCGAATTTTGATTTCCCTAAGAGAGTATTTGTATTCTAAGAAAAATATTGTATTCTTTTCATTTACACTGAAGAAACTCAGTTGACTCAGGTTCATCTGATCTTCAGTGTAGATCCATAAATCATAACTCTAAGTAGATTAGGCTATTACCAACACATTGGGGCTGAACCACTATAAAAATTGTTAGTGTCGTTTTTTCTCTTGAAGGTTTAGTGTAGTTTTGACGTCTACTCGTCGTTGGCCAAAATTGTGGTCAACATTTTGGTGCTTTCATTGAGAGCCTGAAGAGAAAAACACACAATTACCGTAGCATTATGGCGCCCAAGAACACCAATGCGCTCTCCAAGAAGCCAGGTTCATCTAATGAGCCTGCTAGATCAGAAGGTCTTGTCCCTCAAGACCATGAGACTGAGCCCAGGGTCTTGCTCGAGGAGATGACTCCAGAGGTTGAACAACTCCAGGAAGCCATGGGGGCCTTCCAGGAGGAGATGGCGTAATTCAACGCCCGACAGGAGTCATTCACTGAAGAGATGGATAGACAGAAGGTTGCGTTTGAGCAGTAAAGACGGGAGATGGATGCCAAGAGTGAAGAGATCAGGCGACAGCAGGAGGAGGCCGATAGGCGACACCGTGAGGCTGCACTCGCTCTAGAGGCGGCTACACTGTTGACCCAGACCAATGCCCAAGCTGCAGCGCGAGGAGCAGCTACCCAAGGAGCAAGGACCACAGATGCTGGTCAAAAAACTACTGACATACCCAATTCTCGAGGACCGAACAGAAGCGGGAGTAACCCTCCTGGTCGGGAAGAAGATGGGATCCAATCGGGCACTGCCTCGACTCAAAGGGGGAACTCTAGAACCCCTTCTAGGAGCCACCGATCAGAAACTTCTAGATCCGGAAGTCACAGATCAGGCAGTAAAAAGACTCCACCTAGGCAGGAACAAACCAGAACTCCTCGAGGTAAAGAAACTTCGCACTTTAAAGATGGGCATGGTCGTGATGAAGATGATAGTCATCACACCGACCAGTCGAAGGAAAAGGATGGCGATGACTAGCGAGGAGGAAAAGACCGCCCGACACAGACAGGAAGGCCACCACTACATCCCAACCAGCAGCGTAGTGGGAAAGAGCACGTCCCACGTAGTAAGCCTTCCGAAAAAACTCAGAGTGCAGTGTTCGATCGATTTGGGAGGCATGCCTCTCAGAAGGATTTAAGGGATGTCATTGCCTACAGAAGAAGGACCGTCCCGGTCGAAGGGTGAGATCCGAATCGACCTACCAGTCAAGTAGAAATACTTGATGATGGTGCGCTGGATAGGAGCGCCTGACCAGGAGGTCCAGACCTTGAGCCCCCAGCAGTGGCCCTAGGCATCCAGGCCTAACTTGATGCGCTAATGGTAGCAGTTCAAGGTCTGTCGAAACGACCTTCTGCAATCGATCCAGTAGACCACAGGAGTGGTAGCCCATTCTATGCTCGAATTAGAGCAGCCCAGCTGCCAGGGAAGTGTAAAGCACCGGTACTGCCAGTTTATACAGAAAAGGAAGATCCGATAAGGCATGTGGGGAAGTTTGAAGACCAAATGGAACTGCTCAGAGTGAGCGATGACTATCGCTGGAGAGTTTTCCCCACTACATTATCCGATACTGCCCAAGAGTGGTATTGGAAATTTAAGCCAAACTCCATTACTTCTTGGGAGAGTTTCAGGAAAGAATTTTGTAGGTAGTTCAGCGCTGCTCGGACCCCTCCGGTTTACGCCAATCACTTGGCAGATATTAAACAAGGGAAAGATGAATCTCTCAAGAACTACATACAGAGGTTCATGAGAGAATCCAACCGAGCAACTGCGGTTGGAGATGAGGGGAAGATGGTTGCCATTTCTTTTGGTATAATCTATCAGAGTCCTTTGTGGGACAATATTCATCGCAATTCAATTTCAACACTACAACAATTCCTTGATCGGGCAGACAAATATATGAAATTGGATGACGCGATTGAGAAAGGAGAGAAAGGCCTAAATAATCCGGCGGATCAACTAATCCTCCTAAGAATGGTGGAAATGGACAAAGTGGTGGTAAGAAACATGGAAATAACGGATCTGACCGCCATGAGGAAAAGAAGGCTAAGTCGGGACCAAACAACAAGCCAACTAAGTATGAACCTCGGTTCACCAATTACACCACGCTTTCGGCCAGCCGAGCAGAGATATATCTGGTGAGTCATCAAGAGGTTCACTACCGGAAACCCCCACCCATCAGGAAGGAGATGAGTAAGAGAGACTTGAATAAGTTCTGTCGTTTCCATGAAGACTATGGTCACGACACAAATGAATGCAATCATCTCAAAGATGAGATAGAGTTTCTCCTCTGGTCGGGGAAATTAAAAAATTATCGAGCAGAAAAGACCCAAGGAGAGGGAATTAACAACAATCCTGGGTTTAAGCGACAGTGGTCTCCATCGTTGAAACCCGAGCCTGTGGACTTCACTCTGGACACTATATGTGGAGGTCCACATCTGGCTAGGGATAGTAATAAGGCAAGAGAGAGATATGCTCGAACACTTCGACATGAGTTGGACGCAGCGTCGATGTCTGAAGTCATGACTGTAGAGGAGCGACCTCCAAAGAACCCACGGTATGAAAGTGAGTCTCTCACTTTTACTGAAGATGATGCATGACATGTGAGATATCCTCATAATGACCCCCTTGTCATTACAGTCCAAATAGCAAACATGAAGGTGAAGAGATGTCTGGTCGACACGAGGAGCTCTGTGAACATCATTTACAAATCATCCTTTGAAAGGATGAGACTAACCATTAATGACTTGAAGCCATTCTCTCAGGTCATTTATGGATTTACTGGAGAAGGGTTGTCGTCGGCCGGAACGATCAAGTTACCAGTCACAACAGGAGATGCTCCCAAGCACGAGACAGTTATGACGGAGTTTCTGATAGTCGACCACTACTCACAGCCTTGCATGCGACAGTCTCTATATGGCACCTTTCTATGAAGTTCCCGACCAGTGCAGGCATAGGTTGTGTCCAAGGAGACCAGAGAGAAGCTAGAAAGTGTTATAATGCCTCGGTAGCTAAAGCGCGAAAGGGGACTAAGGAAAGTGTTCTAATGTCGACCAACAAAGCATTACAGTCGTAGCTGATCAGGAAAGAATGTTAGAAAATGTTGGCCAAGAAAGCACTCTTGGTTTCAATGAGCAACAAGCCCCATCCAGTGATGAAGTCACCAAATAGGGCGTTGCCCAAAGCGATGGAATGGACTTTGATCCTTGCTTTGGGGATTATGATAGTGAGGTGAGACCTACGGAAGAATTAGAGGAGGTCCTAATAGATGAGAATGACCCGACTAGAGGGGTCAAGGTTGGAAAAAAGTTCAAGTTAGAAGTAAAAGCACAACTGGTAGAATTTTTGTGGAGGAATCAAGATGTCTTCGCCTGGTCTCACAAGGATATGGTGGGTATCTCACCAACTGTGATCAGCCACGTGCTCAACATGGATGAAACTATCGAGAAATGCAGCAGAAGAGAAGATTGCTTGACAAGGATTGGGCAAAGGCTCTCAAGGAGGAGGTGGAGCGACTAAGGGAAAACAGGTTCATAAGGGAGGCTTATTACCCCGTCTGGGTTTCAAACCCAGTATTAGTGCCCAAGTCCAATGGAAAGTGGAGGACTTGTGTGGACTTTACCGATCTGAACAAAGCATGTCCTAAGGACTGTTTTCCTCTGCCAAGGATAGACCAGTTGGTTGAGGCGACCTCTGGTCATGAAACTTTGTCTTTTATGGATGCTTACTCGGGGTATAATTATATTAGTATGCACCCTCCCGATGAGGAGCATACCAACTTTCGAACAGACATAGGATTGTATTGTTATGAGGTCATGCCAATCGGCTTGAAAAACGCAGGAGCCACCTACTAGCATTTAGTGAATGGCATGTTCCGTGACTTAATCGGCAAAAACATGGAGGTGTACATAGATGATATGCTGGTAAAGTCAAAGGAAGCTGAAGGACATGTACGAGATTTGGAGGAATGATTTGCAGTACTGAGAAAGTACAACATGAAGTTGAATCCCCTCAAATGCTCGTTTGGAGTAAATTCTGGAAAATTTCTTGGGTTTATTGTTAACTCGCAAGGAATAGAAGCAAATCTAGAGAAGATATAGGCGCTCGCGGAAATGAAGTCTCCAGCCAGGATTAAGGATGTGCAAAGCTTGACTGGGTAGATTGCTGCTCTAAGCAGGTTCATTTCTAAATCAACGGACAAATGTGTCCTGTTTTTTAACTTGCTTAGAGGAAGCAAAAAATTTGAATGGACGGAAGAATGTGAGCAAGCTTTTCAAGCCATAAAGGAACACTTGGCTCAGCCTCCTGTTCTTTCAAAGCTAGTAGATGGGGAGGACCTTTTTGTTTACTTAGTAGTCACAGAGCATGCTGTCAGTGCTGCTCTAGTACGAGAAGAAGATAAAGTGCAGCATCCGGTGTACTATGTTAGCAAGCAGCTGATAGGAGCAGAGTCAAGGTATCCCGTGATCGAGATGTTGGCCTATTGCTTGGTACTTGCATCTTGCAAATTGCGACCGTACTTCCAGGCACATCCCATTAAAGAACTTACCGACTAGCCCCTACGCCAAGTCTTATAGAAGCCAGAGTCATCTGGTTGTTTACTTAAATGGGCGGTTGAATTGGGCCAATTCAAAATCAAATATCAACCAAGGTCCGTTATTAAAGGACAGGCTTTGGCGGACTTTATTGCTGAATGTACTGGGATTCCTGATATTCTCGACCAGCAAAAGCATGCGACTGGGCAGAGAGAGGATTTTCCTACTTGGCAACTTTTTGTTGATGGGTTGTCAAACGAACATCATTCGGGAGTAGGAATTATATTGATCACACCAGAGAGGCACCGAATTCATTGTGCGCTGAGGTTTGAATTTAACGCTTCTAATAACGAGGCGGAGTATGAAGCCCTCCTAGCAGGATTCCGCCTAGCTAGAGATGTTCGTGCCCAGTCGGTTGAAGTATACAGTGATTCCTAATTGGTGGTCTACCAAGTCTTAGGGAAATATCAAGCAAGGGGCTTGCGCATCATGGCGTACTTGAATAAAACCAAGGACCTGCTAGCACAATTTGAGGAATATACTATTAAGCTGGTACCACGGGAGCAGAACTCTAATGCAGACGCTCTAGCAAAATTGGCTAGTGCAAAAGATGTTGAAACTTTGAATATATTACCAGTGGAATACTTGGCAGAACCGAGTATTAATGAACGAGAAGCCATGCCCATCACAATAGCTGACACTTGGATGACACCCATCATTACTTTCCTTGAGCAAGGAGTCCTACCAGATAATCGTAATGAAGCCAAGAAGATTATGAGGCAAGCTGCTAGGTATATTATGATGGATGGGGTATTGTATAGAAGCGGGTACTCTATGCCACTGCTTAGATGCATAACACCTGACCAGTCGAAAAACTTGCTGTTCGAAGTGCACGAGGGATTCTGCAGAGATCATGCTGGGGGGCAGAGTCTATCCAAAAAGATTTTGCGGCAAGGATTTTTCTGGCCTACAATGAATGAGGATTCCATGGAGTATGTGAAGAAGTGTGATAAATGCCGGAGATTTTCTAAAGTACCCAAGACACCTCCGAAAGTCTTGAAGCAGATGCAGAGTCCATGGCCTTTTGCAGTATGGGGAATTAATCTGATCGAGAAACTGCCCAAAGGAAAAGGAGGAGTACAGTTTGCAGTAGTTGCTGTGGATTATTTCACCAAGTGGACCGAAGCTGAACCACTAGCAACGATCACCTCAAAGAAAGTGTTAGATTTTGTAGTTAAGAATATAATATGTCGCTATGGTCTACCCAAGAAGATAGTCTCTGACAACGGCACTAAGTTTGATAGTGACGTGTTTACTGATTTCTGCACTAGACATGGAATTATGAAAAGTTTCTCCTCGGTAGCTCATCCACAAGCCAATGGGCAGGTTGAAGCTGTAAATAAGACTTTGAAGGATACTCTAAAAAAGTGTCTAGAACGAGCTAAGGGTGCTTGGGAGGAAGAATTGTCAGAGGTCCTTTGGTCATATAGGACTACTGCTCGGACAACAACTAGTCATACCCCTTTTTCCTTGGCATATGGATATGAAGCCATGTTGCCTGTCGAAGTAGACCCACCATCTCATCGGAGAACCACGTATGACCAGGAGGAGAATCACTAGTTGTTAGCTGAATCTTTGGATTTTGTTGAAGAGAGACAAGAAAAAGCAAGCTTGAGAGTTGCTGCCCATCAGCAAAAAGTGGCCCGCTATTTTAATTCCAGAGTTAGAGATCGGAAGTTCCAGGTCGGAGATTTTGTCCTTAGAAAGGTGTTCATCAAAGACCCAACGGCTAGAGTGCTAGGACCAAATTGGGAGGGACCGTATCAGATTGAGCAAGTCTTACCACCCGACACTTACAAACTTTCTCGATTAAATGAAGAGTTGATAAGGAACTATTGGAATGGCGAGCACTTGAGGAAATATTATCAATAAATACTGCTTATAGAGCAGTAGCTTAGTTTCAAGTGTTTAACTTGTTATTTAAGTTTGTTTGTGAATTGGTTATTTGTTAACCAATCATTTAATATTTGAACAATTTTATTTTGTTTGAGATTCGTAATTAGACACATTTTTCCTTATTTTATACGAGTAATAAAAGAGACCACGTGCAGGGCGGTCGAATCTTGCAACAAATTTTGCATATGTGTTGATTATTTTTACTTTGGCAGTGTTCAACTGTCAGTGCAAAAAGAAAAAAACCGGGCAGTGATCAACTAGTCGGTCTCCATCAGATAAATGACTAGTATTTAAATGGTCAAATGTTTTGCAGTGTTTAACTGTTGAAATATCCTCTTTATATTCAATGTGTTTCACGAGTAATAACTACTCGGACAAATTTGGTCAAGTAGCAAGTGATCAAGGATTTTTCAACCCTTAATCACTTGGGGGGCACATAGGGTATACTGGTATATAATTCAACACAAGCAATGAGAACACGAGCAAAGATATTTGTTTTCAGGCTGACTTGTAAATTTTTGAAGTAAAAAAAGGTCGTTAAGCTAACTTGTTTTACAAAGCTTAAATAACTTGGAATTTTTTCAAAATTTTAAGTTAAGAAAAACTATTCGTGTGTAAACAAAACGCTATGCTCATAAAATGTTAGAGCAATAAGAACGTGCGAAAGCATACTTAGTAGTGACTTATGAAATGTTTAGAATTTCTAAGTTACAAAACTAAGTACTCATATGAAATGTAAGGCATCTATCATAATAAAACTTTTAAATGACTCAAGGCCAAAAAGTAAAGTGTTCATGTCAACAACTCGGCCATACGAGCAAAGTATAATAACAAGATATAAAATAAATGTCTACTAGTCGGATAATGAGTTCTCTGGTCGGCTAAAGGCTCACTGGTCGGCTAAGGGACTCCCTAGTCGGATTGTCACTCAGGTTGATCAACACCATATCCTCAGCATCGGTGACTTCCTCCGATCGAGACGATAACGTAGGAGGAAAGGGTGTAACACAAGCAGGATTGGCTGCCTCCTCAGTGGCCTTTGCCTCGTACTTGGCAAGTTCTTCTGCATTGGCCTCCTCTGTGAGAAAGTCGAGGTTGAGGGGCTTGTTCAACTTCCATACCTGGTAGAAGCATTTGAAACAAATCTCTTCATAGCGAGCGAGATCGGCTTCCTTTTCTCGCTTCAGCTCCTCATTCTCGCAAGTCCGTTTTTCAACCTGATCAGTCAACGTCCTATTAATTTGAATTTGCTTCTGGTTTTCATCAGCCAGCTCCCTAAGAGATCCATCCCGCTCGGCAATGGTCCTCTCCATATGCTCCACCTTGGATTTGAGATCCTTTTAAGAGGAAGTTAAAGTTTCTACTTTGGTTTGGGCTTCCACCAGCTGATCATTTAAGACCCTGATCAACTCCTTGTAGTCCACTGCTCTGTGCTGAGCATGACTGATTGTAATAAGAGACTGCAGTGGAAAATAGAAAGTTACTACAAGTAAAAATAATTAATAACAAACTGGGATGTCTTATGATAAAATATTTACATTCATTAGTTGGGCAAGCCCCCTTTGCAGGACGACTTCAACACTGAGCCGAGGCAAAGATTCAAAGCTTTGAATTGTTGAAGCATCGTGAAGAGTTTGTTCAAGCAATTCAACACTACCCTTGCCCAAAAGAGGAAAACTAGGGAGGGAAGTAGCTCAAACCCTCCAAACAAAGTTCCAAGGACAATATCGACCAGTCAGGGAAGACAACCCGAGCAGCCCATCACCATTCTGCAGCTGACTCCCTCATCAATTCCTCCTTTTGCGAGTTTAACCCCCACTCGCTCGACTGGCTTAAGTGAGCCCCTTCGCATTGCTGGCAACATTGGGAAGGAATTGCTTGAGCAAACTTTGAATCTGCAAAAGAGTGAAGCACAAGATTTGTTAGTAAAAATTGGAGCAATATGTAGATAAATAAAAAATTTACTACTACCAGACAACTCTATAGATTCCGTACAACCATTCTCGAGGAAAATTATTTATAACTAAACATCAAACTATGGCTACCGAACCTGAGTTTAGGATTTGATCGAGAAAGTCGTCCTCTTCTTCAAATGATGAGCTGAAGTCCCTATGGAGCTCAATGGGCTTTCCTTTCCCAGGCCGCGTAGGAGCGACACGTCTACGCTGGTCCTCTGCCAGGGGTTCCCTAATAATAATGTCGCCTAGTCTATGAGAGTAGGGAGATGGTTTAGGAGAGAACTGATCGGTCACTACTTCAGTGTCAGTGTTGGACTGGTTAGTTGCATTCGCTTCCTCAGTAGTACTTTCTCCTATGATGTTTTGGTTGCTTGGTAACAACCCCACCATCTGAAGATTGTCCATGTTGACCAACTCTTTTACATTCTTCTCCTCGGTGGACATGTTGGCCAGTTCTTCTGCTTGGGAACACATTTCCTTGGAAGGAAGAGGCTGGTGAAACGGACCCGCATGTGTGAAGGCTAAGTTGTTGGCTTTAATATCTGAAGTCAGAAAATACTCTGTATAGTATTTTTCAATATTTTATTTATGAGCAATACCATGGAGGTATTTGATCCCTTTATGCCTGTGGAATAGGTGGAAAAAACCTGTATTCTTGTGGCTTGGGTTGGTCCTAAAGTCGAAGAGGTAGTGCACTTCATGAGGAGTGGGTGGATCCCAATCTTGCAAGAAGTATAGAATGTATAAAGCGGACAATGCCTGAATGCCATTGGGAGCAATCTGGAAAGGAGAGACATTGAATTAATCCACTACTGACCGAAAGAAAGGGTGCAGCGGAATAGTAGCTCTTGCAAATACATGGTATCTAGACCAGGCACAGTAAGGTCCACCAGGCTTGTTGGCTCTCTGATGAGGACGCGGGCATATCACGTTTACCCCTTTCAGGGCCAGAGCTTGAATGTATTTGTCAAACATGCAGGGGTTAAGTTTGGAAGGTTTAGCTGTGAACCAAGAGGGTGTTTCGTCTTCGTCTTTTCTTGGTTTTTGAACAACTAATTCTTGAATCTCGATTGTAAATTTCTGGATGATTTTTTCCGAGGTTTGCTGGTTTTTTGTATCTGGCGAGGTGGTCTTGAAGAAGCCACAGTTTGGACTTCACTATGTTCCACTACCTTCTGTGCCGCTCTGTTAGCCACCTGAGGGTCTTGGTCTTGAGGAAGTCGGTTGGATTTCTTCACCCTCATTTCTGGATGTTCAGCCTGTTGGTTGAGAAACTGTTCTTCATGAAGGAAATATAAGGCTGACCAGGGAAGGATCTTTTTAAGGCGGCGAAGGCGATCTTCGGGGGTGCGACTGCTAGGAGACTTGGATGAAGATTCGCTACTTTGAGGAGTGTCGCTTGATTGCGGAATTGAAGTGTTAGAGTTTTATGGTTGTCACCTCCCCTATAGTCGAATCGATTCATCTACAAAATAGAAAGTAAGGGGAGGTGAGTAACCAAACAAACACAAATTAATTAGTGCAAAGGAAAAATATTTATTTACTGCTCGGAAAATATTTTTCTGGGTCGTAAAAATATATTCTACTCCCCTAAATAAAAGTGCATGAGGGAAAAAGAAATTTTGATGCCTAAAATGCTTGGGGGAATTCATGTGTTTGAGCAAATACATGCACATGACCGATCAGATGGGTATGTATGCCCGATCGGATGGGCGTGCCTCCAAGCAGTCTGTGTGAAGCTGAGTGGATGGTGTGGTGTGTCCTCCGAGTGCTCCACGTAGTTTCCGAGCAGATGTGCGGTAGTTTCCGAGCGGAGACATGCCATCTGGGCGAATCTATACGCACCTGAGCGGCTGGGCTAGTCCGAGCAGCAATCCTTGCAGACGCGCATGGTGTCCGAGCAGATGCACGTAGTTTCTGGGCGGATGGTGTGATGATCCGATCGGGTGGCTGCATGTGCGCGCGTCTGAGAAGTGGGTACCGGGGGGTTGCTGGCACGCATCCGAAGAGCTGCACAAACGCGTGTCCGAGGAGATATGTCCGTGTCCGAACGGCTGGGCTGTTTGTCCGAGGAGCTGGAAGGGTGTCCGATCGGCTGGGTGTTCATTCGAGTAGATGCAGTGGTTCCCCCGAGTGATTTCTATGGTATCCGAGAGCCTAGGCCAGGCATCCGAGCAGTTCGTGGAGAATGGTCAATCGGCCACGCCGCATGCGCCCCTAATAATCTAGTTCCGAGGGGCTAGATTTTACCACTAACCGTGCAAGAATTTAAAGACCATTTTCAAGAAGACCCAAATCTCAAAAGGCATATACACAAACACATTTTTCTCACTCAAAGTACACTACAACAAGATCAAAGTGTGGGATTTGAAAGGTTTATAAAGTTCTAAGGAACCTAGTTACTCATCAAATACCCATATACCCAAATATGCAATTTGGGGTGAAAAATTAGTTTTTCTTCAAATTTTCATGAAATTGGAGACAAAGTTGATTTACCCATAGCCTAAACTATATCAAAACAGCCACAATGTGAATCATTCATCAAAGATTCATACACAAATTCAAGGGTGTATTTTAAATGAGGGTTTCGACCTACAAGTTTTTTTTTAGCTTTAAGAAAAAAAAAAGCCCATAAATGGAGATGAGGAAGAAGAGCTTACCCAAATGTGTTGATTTCTTGAGGAACCCTTGGATTTGCTTGAAGAAAATTGGAGACTTTCTTGGAGTTCTTGGAGATTTTTGACCAAGAGGGGGAGGAGCTTTGAGAGGTCACGGCCAAGGGGAAATGAAGGGGTTTGGGAGCCTTTTTGGTTTTCTTTTTGCTTGTGAGTTGTGAGTACACTTATGGGTCTATTTAAAGGGAAAAGTGGAAATTGTCACTTATTCTTAGACTCATGGAATTCTCTTGGGTATATTCTCTCCCCCACGATTGGGAGCAGTTAATTACAGTGATCGTGGTCTGGTAAGACGTCGTGGTTTGTTGCAGAGGCGGGAGAATGTGTAAAGTTAATTTTTTTTTTATGCCGTCAGCAGTGGAGAAAAAAGTTTATTATGGGAGTATATCATATAATAAACTCGGGGGGCAAATGTTATCCCCAAAATTTGAAAACGATGACGTGGCAATAAAAGTGACAAGTGGCAAGAAATGGCTGAGTCAAAGCTTTGCTTTGAAGTGATTTGTCTGACCGGAAACGATACTTGACTAACCAGTCACTTGCTCCGGCCGACCAGATAGGTGTTTGGTCGACCGGTGGAATGCGTGGCCGATCAGTCAAGTGCTTGACCGACCGGTGAAGTGCTTGGCAGACCAGTGAGGTGCAAGGCCGATCAGTCAAGTGCTTGGCTGACCAGTGAGGTGCATGACCGACCAGTGAAGTGCATGGCCGACCGGTCAACTGTTTTGGCCGACTAGTTTTTTCTTCAAGGAGTGAAGTTGACCGATTAAACACATTATTGTTATGCAAGCGAAATTCCAGCAACGACTTCATCTAGAATTAGTCATACCTACGCGGGAATCTCTCAGATTATCCCAAAAAAGTCGCATATTGTTGTAGTTTAAATGTTATTATTAATTAAATATCATGAGAGTAACAGAAATATCCGGATTGTGAGAGATTTCGGTTTGTACGATCCTGAGCCTATAAATACAGAGCTCATGGCATCATTGAGGGATTCAAATTCTGATTTCCCTAAGAGAGTATTTGTATTCTTAGAAAAATATTGTATTATGAGAAAAATATTGTATTCTTTTCATTTACACTGAAGAAACTCAGTTGACTCAGGTTCATCTGATCTTTAGTGTAGATCCATAAATCATAACTCTAAGTGGATTAGGCTATTACCAACACATTAGGGTTGAACCACTATAAAAATTATCAGTGTCGTTTTTTCTCTTGAAGGTTTAGTGTAGTTTTGACGTCTACTCGTCGTTGGCCAAAACTGTGGTCAACACCCATTTAAAAAAAATATATTTTATTAATTGGTTTGTAAAACATGATATTTTAAATTTTTTGACCAAGTATAACTTTAAACAAATATCATCATCTACTTTTAAAAAGAATATCTTGAACAATTAAACAAATTAAAATATCCATAAAAATATCTAGTCAACAAATTTTCAAATTTTAAATAATTTAAATATTAAATCCATAGAATAATCAGATATTAATATCTTCAAATATCATATTTCAAAAAATATATCAAGTATTATAAATATCTTTAATATCTGATAACTTAATTATAATTTTTAATATATGAAAATAGTTAAAATTAATTAGTTAACTTATTTTTAAATTTGAATTTGAATCTTTGTAGAAAATATCTATTTTTTAAAAGATCAAGCAACAAAAATATCGTATTTCAAAATAGAATATTTTTAAATAATAGAAAAAATATGATATTTTTGTACTAACCCATTAAAAATATATTCAAAATTCGAATTTTAAGAAAAAATTTATTGTAGGGCGCGGCCAGTGAAAAGGTGGCTGCAGCCAGAGCAAACAAAAAAATTTAAGAAAAAATTTATCGCTGGGTGTAGCCAGTGAAATGGTGGCCGCGGCCAGAACTCGAAAAATTTAAGGAAAAATTTATCGCAGGCCACAGCCAGTGACATGGTGGCTGCGACCAGAGGCAGAAAAAAAATCAATAAAATTTTGTGTTATTTTTCAATCCAAAAACATTTTCTAAATAATTTATACCATGTTTTATATCAAATCAATTAATTGCATATAATACACAACAAAATAACTCAAATTTGCTAATAATCACATAAGAATCAATATGCTTAATAAAAAACATGAAATCCTTCCAATTATTCAATACATCAATAATTCAATTTTTACCATGCTCATGCATGAAAATAAAGATTACGAAAGACTTTGAGGCTAGTTGTTGGGAAAACTTATACAAGATCTTAATTATTTTCATGTAAATCATATATTAAACACATTAATATAAGACAACCTAGAACATGTTTCTACAATTGAATTTAAACAGAGATAATGATAAGAACACTTACATTATACGCAACGAAAGGTATTAGTCATTCCTTCAGTTTCTCTAACTCTTGAATCCTTGCTGTCGCAGGGTATCAATAAGAAACTGAATCGATCTTCAAATTTTTTCACAGTCTTCCATAGTATCCTTAGAATCACCTAGACTAGAGTGGAAAATTCTCAACACATTAGATAGATATAAACAGAAGAAGAATAGAAGAGAGTATTGAGGCTTAGAAAATGACTTTTGCTAGAGAGAGAATCTGAAATCTAGAGCTTCAAGAATAGATCTTCTGATCTTTTTAAAAATAAGTGATTCTAAAAAAAATCTTATTTCAACTCTCACTTAGCATTCCTTTTATAGACTCAATTAGGTCATTTATTTTAACTAACAAATCAATAAAATAAAAGATAATATCAGCCATTAGGTCGAAATTCTCACGGGCTTTAGGCCCGTAAAATTTCCTATTCAATTATAAGCCCATTAGACTTAAAATCAAGGCCTGTATTATTTTCTATTAATTTAATTTATTAAATAATTATTTAAATCCTTTATCAAAGTAATTATTTATAATTGGAACCTTGATTTAAACTTATTTATTAATTAAGACACTAATTTGTCTTAATTAATAAATCTGCCCTAAAATTTATTTTCTTCTCTAAATTGTATAACTTCGTGAAACTATCAAACTTGACTTGATCAACTTTGATAATTCTAATTGATAATTAAATCAATTAATTGAGACTATCTAGATGATTTTATCCAAGGTACAGTGGGGACCATGGGCCTATGAAATCAAGCTCCAATAAGTTATCATAAATTTAACAAATAAATTTACTAATTTATTAATTCCCTCATGACTCCACTAAATACTACGAATTACACTCTTGAATTCATAGAATGCTCCTTAAGCAATATAGATACGTTATTAGTTATCCATTCTTACAACCATAATTGTCACTCAATCCTCTATAGATGGTCTACAATGAGATGGGACTAAAATACCATTTTACCCCTCATTGTATTTTATCCTTGTTATCCATATTTTCCACCTTTGACATGTGGCAAGGCCAAACGGGTCCATGGGCCCTCAGAAGAAGTCCGGGCCCAACCTGGGCCTAGTGAATAATGAATTAGGAAACCCTAATAGCCTAGACCATACTAAGTCCGATGACGGGCAAGTAGCATAAGCATAGTGAGGGGGCAAGAACCAAGGTGCAAGCCCATATCGTCTCCCCAACCACTCTCAGCCTACATCCTCCGGAATGTAAATGGAGATGGTGGACAAGTCACTCCAAGAGAAGGATCCCATCTAGTGGGATCCAGGAGAAGATGCTGTCAACAAGATATCCAAGAT
This sequence comes from Humulus lupulus, assembly GCF_963169125.1. Lineage (NCBI taxonomy): Eukaryota > Viridiplantae > Streptophyta > Magnoliopsida > Rosales > Cannabaceae > Humulus > Humulus lupulus. The sequence continues at coordinate 162,337,343 of NC_084795.1, forward strand.
ATTTGTAAATGAACCCGGACCCTACGTCCGAATAGTACAAGCCTAGTCTTCCTTGATGTTGATGTGTCCCCAAGAAATCTGGAGGTTGGTCTCCCTAACTAACCTGCAGAATGGGGTACGCACAGAACATACACTATTCCCAGGAAACAGTACTGCCACTACTCTGACAGATCCTGTTCCCAGGATCCCCTTAGTAGCCCATGCGGATCGGTCCGTACTATCGAACAAAGGGCAGAGGCAAGGCTCGACCATGCCTAAGACGGCCCAATGGGCCTAGATTAACAACATCTAATTATGTTACATTCTTTGTATTATGGCTCCGTAAGTGAGCAAATTGTACTTACATCCTTATTGGGCCTGAATTATTCTGGCCCAAGCTACTTGACTTCCTATAAAGAGGGTCAGTTGTGCACTGTAGGGAGGATCCCAAATTTTCTCTTGTAAGCAAAAACGTTGTTGAACTTGTAGAAAAACTCCATTGTCAAAACTCTCTAAAGCCTAATACTTGTGACTTGTGGACTAAGGCTCATTAACGACCCAACCACGTAAAAATTGTGATTGTTTATCTCTTATCCTTTCTTTCCAGCTCTTATTTTATAATATATTTCTAGTTTTCGAGAAACTCGATAAACATTTTGGTGCTTTCATTGAGAGCTGAAGAAAGCTTGAATCAACCTAGATCATATGCGAAAATGGTGAACACCAGGCATATTATGTTTGATTCTGCTCACCAGCAACAACAAGACAATGGAGAACCATTGCCTAATCAATCACTTCCTTAAGACCAACCAGAGGACATGCCTTATCATGGGCTCCTGCCTGATGACTCCCAGAACTTCGGGGAAGAGGGTGACTATGACGAAGGATAATACGAGGAAGACGAAGGGAGTATGAAGATCATGAGGCCAAGAACCCCATTGATCCTTACGAGAAGGATGTGGATCTTGAACAGGAGGATCCAGAGGTGGTCCGTCTAAGACAACATGTCTTGGATCAAGAAGCCTGGATGGCTGAACAACAGGAGGCCACTTGCCAAATGCAAGAGTCCCTCTTGGCTCTTCAGGCTTTTATTACTTCCCAAGAATTAGCAGCCAATCCTTTAGCCGTTCCTCCCCCAGAAACGTAGGTCAGTGTCCCTGACTAGTCAGTACCATATACAAGTAAACAACATTCCCTAGCATTTAATATACAATCCATGTCCACATTTATCAATTTCTTTCTGCGATTTCTCCCGAGCCAAACTTAACCGAAACTTCCCCAAAATTTCACCAAATTCAAAATCAAGCTCACTAACATGTCTAACTCATCCCAAGCATCATAATCATACAAAATCTAACCACATGCACCCCTAATCCTAAAATCCACCATAGTTGCTCCTAGACTTCAGAATTCAGAAAAACACAATCAAAACTTCAAAGTTTAAAGCTTAGAATTTTATACCTTTGATGGAAATTCGATTTCAAGTTAGCCTCTAGACCTCCTTAGCTTGTTCTTCCTCAATTCCTTGCTTGAATTCCCCTAAAGTTCCCATCAGCTCAGCTTAGACCCCATAGCTTAAGCAAGTCAAACCAGAAACTGAAAATTCCAAAGTCTTACCTTAAGTATTGGTGTGTTCCTGCTAATCCCTTGCCAACCCTTCAAGCTTAGCTCAGAATTCTTATTGCTCAGCCTAACCTAGCTCCCCTATGAGCTTTGCTCCAAGAAAACACAAGAAAATGGTGAAGGAGATCACTAACCGACCCTTAGAAAAACTACTCTGTTTTCTTCCCTGTCTTTTTCTTTCTTTTCCTTCTTTTCTTTCTTTCCTCAGACTTCTACATTATTCTACCATTTCCACTAAGTATAAAGCCTCAGCATACTTACCTCTTGTAGGCCAAATGACCACAATGCCCTCCCTTTTAATTTTAAACCTTTAAATGCATCTAGGGCATTTTGGTCATTTCACCCTAACTCCCGCTTATTCCTCGAATGTCTCTAGTATTCACCGCGTAATTCCCGACACCTAGCTAATCTCCAATTATATTCCTCAATACCAAATAATTGCCAATATGTTACCTACATTCCCAGAAATACCCCCTGGATCGCCCCGAGCCGGGTATAAATCCCCACCGTGACTTTTTCGCTAACTCACTCACTAGGATCGTCTTGACTCACATATTATAAATATATCCACATAATAATGTGGTCTCAATATTTATTGCTTATATATATACAATTATGCCCTCAACGGGCCAAAATTATAGTTATGCCCCTTCTAACCTAATCAGGGCCCACATGCATACTAATACACATAATCATGCATCTCAAATATTCAAATAGTCATATATCATACTTTTAATCATTAAATCACATATATTCCAATTATGCCCTCCCAACACACTAATCAAGGCCCTTAAGCCTTATTAGTAAATTTGGGTTGTTACAGTCCCGATCTGACACGATCGACCTATGTGATCCATGGAGACGCACGATCTCTCTCACATAGAGATCTGCATACTGGTCAACTGTATAAGTAGTCCTCACTGGCAGAAAGTGAGCTCACTTGGTGTAGCGATCCACTATCACCCAAATAGAATCATGCTGACCAACAGTCCTGGGTAAGCCCACCACGAAATCCATCTTGATGTCTTCCCATTTCCATTCTGGGATATCCAGAGACTGCAATAAGCCTGCCGGCCTCTGATGCTCAGCCTTGACCTGTTAACATGTCAAGCACTTAGCCACATACTCCACTACATCTCTCTTCATCCCTGGCCACCAATACAACAATCTCACATCCTGATACATCTTCGTGGTGCCTGGATGCAAAGAGTAAGGTGTAGTATGAGATTCATCCAGAATCTCTCGCCTCAAAGTAGTGTTCAGCAGAACACATATCCGCCCTTTGTATCTCAGCAAGCCTAACTCAGACACTGTATAATCTCTGGATGCTCCAGCCAGAACATCCTCTCTGATCTTGATCAGCTGTGGATCGCTCAATTGACCCTCCTTGATTCTCTCCATCAGCGTAGACTATAGCGTAATGTTAGCCAACTGACCCACCAGCAACTCGATGCCAGCACTGGTCATATCATCGGCTAACTCCCTGGCTATCAGCCTCATACCATGAATCTGTCCCGATCCTTTCCGTCTTATAGCATCAGCTACCACGTTGGCTTTTCCTAGATGATACAGAATCTCACAATCATAATCTTTTATTGACTCCAGCCAACGCCTTTGTCTCATATTAAGATCTTTTTGGGTGAAAAATTATTTCAGGATCTTGTGGTCTGTATAGATCTCACACTTTTCTCCATAAAGATAATGCCTCCATATCTTTAAAGCAAAAACCACAGCCGCCAACTCTAAATCATGAGTGGGATATCTTTTTTCATACTCCTTCAACTAACAAAAAGCATAAGCAATTACCTTCTCTGCTTGCATCAGAACACAACCCAAACCCTGATGAGAAGCATCGCAGTAAATCACAAACTTCTCCTGATCTGTCAGAAGACTCAGGATCGGAGCTGTAATCAACCTCTGTTTCAGTTCCTGAAAGTTGTTCTCACACTTATCTGACCACACAAACTTCTGGCTCTTGCGTGTCAGCTCAGTCAAAGCACTAGCTATCTTTGAGAACCCTTCCATGAAACGCCTATAATAACCTGCCAATCCAAGGAAACTTCTAACCTCAGAAGCATTCTTTGGACTTGGCCAATCTTTGACCGCTTCAATCTTTGCTAGATCTACCTTAATCCCCTCCTTACTGACAATATGCCCAAGAAAGGATACCAAAGACAACCAGAACTCACATTTCTTGAACTTTGCAAACAGTCTGTGTTCCCTCAGTCTCTGTAGAACCAACCTTAGATGTTGCTCATGCTCTGACTCAGACTGAGAATATACCAGAATATCATCAATGAAGACGATCACAAATTGGTACAAATAATCTTTGAATACTATGTTCATCAGATCCATAAAAGCAGCAGGGGCATTAGTCAATCCAAATGACATGAATAAAAACTCATAATTCCTATACCTGGTACGAAAAGCAGTCTTCGGTATGTCTCCTTCCTTGACCCTCAATTGATGATAACCAAAACGAAGGTCGATCTTAGAGAATACCTTCTTACCTTGCAACTGATCAAATAGATCAACTATCCTTGGCAAAGGATACTTGTTCTTAATTGTCAGCTTATGCAGTTCTCTGTAATCAATACACATTCTCAGAGAACCATCCTTCTTCTTTACAAACAGAACTGGCGCACCCTAAGGTGAGAAACTAGGTCTGATAAAACCCAAATCTAACAGCTCTTGCAACTATACTTTTAATTATTTTAACTCAGCTGGGGCCATTCTGTAAGGTGCTCTAGACACTGGCTCCGTCCCTAGTGCCAGTTCTATCACGAAATCAATTTCTCTGTGTGGTGGCAACTCTGGCAAATCTTTTGGAAACATATCCAGAAATTCCAAACAAGTTTGGTCTCTTTTGGTCTCACTGGCATGACTTGAGTGGTATCAACCACACTGGCTAAGAACCCAATGCAACCTCCTTGCAATAAATCCCTAGCCCTCAACATAGAGATCATAGGAATACGAGGTCCATACACAACACCAACAAACACAAAAGGATCCTCACCTTCAGGCTCAAAGGTGACCATCTTCCTTCTGCAATCAATGGTTGCCCCATACTTTGCCAATCAATCCATACCCAATATCATGTCGAAGTCAGTCATAACCAACTCTATCAAATCCGCTGATAACTCTCCGCCCTCCACTGTCACTGGCAAAGATCTGACCCATCTCCTGGATACCACTTACTCTCCAGTGGGTAACAAAGTACCAAACCCCACATCATAAAAATCACAGGGTCTACACATTCTATCAATAATACTACTAGCAACAAAAGAGTGTGTAGCACCAGAATCAATCAAGACATTATAAAGGATTCCAGCACTAAGAAGCTGACCTGTAACAACTGAGGGAGAAGCCTCAGCTTCTGCTTGAGTCAATGCGAACACTCGAGCTGGGGTCGAGCTGTCCGTCTTTCTGGGTTCTTCTTTCCTTGCCTTAGGGAAATCCTTTTTAAGATGACCCACTGCTCCACATGAGAAGCATGCCCTTGCCCTACACTCTCCCAAGTGATGCCTCTTGCATCTAGGGCACTCAGGATATGACTTCCAGGCTTCACTACCACCTGGACGACCCATAGAAATACCACAAGGCCGCCTATCAGGACCTGGAACTGGGAAGGTGTCGGGAACCTTCCTCTTCTGATCACTGGGGCCAACACCCTTACCAGAGCCCATAAATGGAGGACCTGACCTCCTGAATTCCTTTCTGGCTGCACTGTCTCGCCAGATCTTATTCTCTGCACTCTCAGCTGTGAGTGCCTTCTCAACCACCTGTGCATAGGTAGTAACCCCAGCCATAGATACGTACATCACAAGCTAACCTGGGTTGTAGCCCCTGAAGGAATCTCTCTTTCCTAGTTCCATCAATGGGCACCAGCTCCATGGAAAACTTTGCCAAACGATCAAACTTAAAGGCATACTCAGTGACTGATAAATTCCCCTGAAGTAGCCTAATGAACTCCTCGGCCTTCGCTGCCCTGATAGAATCATTATAATATTTCTCATTAAACAGAGTTTGAAACTCCTCCCAACTCAGGGCATTAACATTCTTGGTTTGGGTAATCACTTCCCACCAAATCCGGGCATCCTCTCGAAACATATAAGTGGCATAGGCCACCCTCTCATTACCAGATACCCCCATGAAGTCAAGGATAGTGGTAATCTGTAATGCCCCGAATTTCCTAATAAGGGTTAGGACCTTGATTAGGAGGCAGGAGGGCCATAATTGAATTATGATGCTATTTAATGATCATATGCATGTTTATGTGAATTATATTATTATATGATGATAAATGCGTGCATATGGGAGTATTTATAATTATAAGAGTATTTTGGTATTTGGCCGCTGTGGGCGTAAATGTGTATTTTGGTGCATGTTTGTGATTAATTGATATAGCCACATTATAAGGTGGATTGGTTCGAGCTATTCGTCATGAGATGATCATGAAATGCAAGTGTTCGGTCTAGTCATAACGGGTTTAAGTTCGAGTCTCGGGGTGAGTTTAATGATTAGAGCATTACTGGGAATTAAAGGGTAATGGGATATGGATTATTGGTGTTTGAGGTTATTGAGAATAGCGGGAATTGGAGGGTGTTAATTGTGATTAATGAAATAAGGTGCGAAAGGACGGTTTTGCCCTTGGTGGCTGTTAAGGTTTTATTTTAGACCTAAGGGTATTTAGGTCCTTTCCCCTCAAAGGATATATATCAGCCATTAAGGCTGTAGAAGAGTATCAGAAACATGGCTTCTTTTCCTTCTCTCCCGATAGATTTTCTTCCTCTTTTCTCTTTGGATTTTCAAGCTCAGTTTGAGGAATTAAGCCAAGGAACCAAGCTTAGCCAAGCTAGGGTTATGCTCCACCATTGAAGAGGGTGTGTTGCTGAGATGAGGTGAGTTTCTAGCCACTAGAACTCTTGCTTTTGCTCTGTTTTCTAAGTTAAGTTTCAGCTGGTTTTTGGGTTGGAAACTTGGGATTTGGTTGGAGTTTTGGCTAGGGTTCTTGGGGTTGTGGTCCCTAGGACATGTGGAGATGGTTTTTGGGTTTATTTGGCACCAAAAATGGGATTTGGAAGCATTGGAATCGAGTTAGAATTGAAGGAGTCGAAGAGGAAAGTTTCAGGGGTGGCTCTGTCTGGGGTTAGCGCTACAACGCCCATCAGAGGGCGCTATAGCGCTACACAGGGTTTCAGTAGGGCGGTTGTGGTTCTATCTTGAGAGCTAGGGCGCTAGGAGGGCAGCGCTGTAGCGCTACCCTGTTCCTTCAGAACCCTATTTTGGGTGTTTTTAAGGGTTTTTGGCTCGGGGTTTCAATCCTTAAGGCCCGGGATCGAATCTACTCACTGTGTGGGCATGTTTCGAGGACCCGAGAGTGGGGTTTAGGTTAAGAACCTATCTTTGGTAATTTTCATTAATTGGAGATTATTTTGATTATGACTAGGTGACCGTTAAAGGATTAAGGATCGATGGTTCTCAGGGGTCGTTCTTGTTCTAACTTTCACTCGAACTGGAGGTAAGAAAATAGCACCCTATGTATATGTCACATGCAGGACTATTCTTGATGCATGTAGGTTGATTATTAAAGGTGACATGCATGGCTATTCTTGATGCATGTTGGTTGATTATTAAATATAATGCATATGATGCATGAGAAATATGTGATTAGGACATGCTTTATATACTGAGTATGATATCGTTCAGAGCTTGAGCCTCTGCGTTTATGCATGATCCTAATTGTACTAGTATTTGTTAAGTAAGCATGCTAAATACCTTGTATATGGATATTGGACATGTGATATATGTCTGGTGGCATGGCTTACTTGTGTATGGCACTGGCTTATTAGTCAGAATTGGCAATGGTGTTAGATCCATCTGTGAAGCTGTGATTTATTAGTCAAGTTCACAATGAGTTGAACACTGGTCGTGTTTTATTGACCTAAGAGTCAGAAATGGCATAGCGTCATGAACGCCGAGCCAAATGAAGATTAGATCTAATCGATATCAGCATTGAATGACTCATATGGGGTATTAATGCTGGACAGATCGGAGGGTCGATGAAAATTATAAGCGTTTGGCTAGTCTAAGACTAGTTATTCAGAGCCAGGGCACACGGCCCGGGTGACTGTTTGTCACATGGCTAGGGAACGCTGTTCCATAGTTATGACTCTAGAGTCAGGAGGAAGGTTATGTTGGTGACTAATCACCATGCACCTATATTGTTAAAGCTAGTGAGATGCTCACTTATTTGTTAAGCCCTCGTGATCCTATCGTCACAAGGCTAAAGGGTGCTGTCCCCATATTTGTGACTTTTGTGATAGTCACCTATTTTCTTGGACTGTTGGTCCTGAATAATTAATACGATCAATGTTGATATTATATCATGTTATATTGTGTTTTCTTGCTGGGCTTCGGCTCACGGGTGCTATGTGGTGTAGGTAAAGGCAAAAGAAAGTTGGACCATCCTTGAGTTGGAGAGCTTAGGTGATGACGTGTACATATATAGCTGCTCGTCCGCCACGGCCAAGGTTTGAAGGGGAACTAGGGTTAAACCCTGTTTTGTCGCATAGAACGGCCTGTTGTAAATATTTTCTTGTAGTAGACTCTGAAATTATAATTTTGGGATCCCAACATGTATATATTAAACTTTCTAGTGAAACGTTACATCTTAACCAAAAATTTTAATCCCTAAACCGCTAATCATACTTAGTTACACGATTTTGGCCAAATAACTCGATTAGCGAGTTTAGCACTGTTTACAAGGCACACCGTAACGGTCCCTGGAGTTGGGGCGTTACATAATCATACTCATCCATTTTCTGCCTTGGCAGGATCTGCACTGCCCTAAAAAACTGGAGGTTGTTGCTTCCGGAACCTTTCATAGAGAGGTTCCCATTTATTTCCAACCCCAGGCAGATGCTCAGCTGCTGGCACCGACACAGGAGGTGCCTTTGATACACTGGCCACTGCAGGCGCTTGCTGCTACTTTAAGAGTCGAAGTTCTTCCCCCTGTCTAAATATTATAGCCTGCAGATCACTCACTATTTGCTGCCAGTTTACAGGAGCTGGCTGTGGAATCTGAGACTGGTCATTTTCCTGACCCTGACTATTATTATTATTCTGGCCCTGATCACTCTGGCCAGCTGAAGTATCTATCTGCCCTGGATTCATTCTTATCTGACACCTTGCTGAAATAGTGATCAATACGGCCAGTCAGGTAGTAATAACTAAACCTCTTGCCGCCTTACGGTCCAAGAACAAGCAGACAATTATCATATTCCATAGTCATACAATATACAAGCATATACATGTTTATAGCATTTAACACTTAGCATGATCGCATAATAATTCATAATCAACCATACTTATAAGTATGTTCTAGCAATCTCAGTACTAATTAGCACACATTTGCTGAGAATATAATATTTCAGGGCACATGTTTAACATAGTGTTTCATGCATACAGGTAAAGCATATATACTATATTTAAGCAGTTATAACTACATAAATAGTTACCAAACCATGAGTCGAGCTTGACTTCAGTGATGTGTATACATACCAAGCCAGTCTATAGGAACCTTAACCTTGGCATGCTTTGATACCAAGTTGTAATGCTCTGGTTACCCCAGAACAGTTACGGTGAACCTGAAATTTGACCCGCTACCCGAGTCCTTTGGTTAAAAACGTGTTCTAAGTGTTATTAACAGGCTAAGGTGGAAAAATCAATAAAAAGGAAAGGATATATTTTATTAAAATGCAAAAAATTGTCCATGGGCCCACAAGAACATTTACAAGTAATTTACAACTCAAAATGGTCATTACTATTTCAAAATTATACAAACCCGCCGACCTAAGCGACAAAAATAGGGTAAACCCCCTAGTTCCTCAGAGAACTCCTTGGCCGTGGTGGTCAAGCGACCACATATGTACACATCACCAGCTAAGCTCTCCACTCAAGGCTGGGTGAGCTTTTCTTTCCCTTTACCTGCATCACATAGCACCCATGAGCCAAGGCCCAACAAGAAAACACAATAAAGGATGATATAATATCAACAATGATCATAATAATCATTCAGGACTATCAGTCCAAACAAATAGGTGACAGTCGCAAAAGTCACTAAGTTGGGTATAGCTCCCTTTAGCCTTGTGACGATAGGGTCACCGGGGCTTAACAGATAAGTGAACCTTTTATTAACTTAAACAGGATAGGTGCATGGTGACTCGTCACCAATATAACCTTCCTTATGACCATAGAGTCATAACCCTGGAGCATCGTTCCCTAGCCATGTGACAAACGGTCACCTGGGCCTTAGGCCCTGGCTCTGTGTAACTAGTCTTAGACTAGCCAAGCGCTTATAAGTTTATTGACCTTATGGTCGGTCCAACATTAATGCCTTAGAGCCATTCAACGCTGATATCGATTAGATCTAATCTTCATTCGGCCATGCGTTCAGGACGCTTATGCCGTTTCTAACTCTTAGGTCAGTGTCCCTGACTAGTCAGTACCATATACAAGTAAACAACATTCCCTAGCATTTAATATGCAATCCATGTCCACATTTATCAATCGACATGCCTCAATAACAATCACGCATGTCATATATACACAGGGTGTAGTTTTCTTACCTCAGGTTTGAGCGAGAAGTATAATAAGAACGACCCTTGAGAACAATCGACCTTTTGGTCCTTTACGATTACTTGGTCATAACCAATTATGAGATTCCATCAATAAAATGAATAACAAGGGTTCCCAAACCAAAACCTAGCCTCCGAGACATCGAATCCTACCAAACCGGGTAGTAGGATCGATCCCGAGGCCTAAGGCTAGAATCCCCAAGCCAAAAACTCATTTCTGGAAAAAATGCCACTAAGGGCTGTGACCCTCCCTGGCCATGCCACGGCCCGCCCCTCAAACAGAGGTGGTCTCCTTCAGCAACTCTCAAGAGCCGCGACCCTCCCTGGCCATGCTGCGGCCCAACCTTCAGTTCAGCCAATACTCTGGTTTTTCTTCCCTTGCGATTTTGCTTGGAACCAACCTTTCAAACCAAGCCAAAACACCACCCAAACATCCAATACAACCCCTAAAATTGATCTATATCACACCCTTATCAAAACCCAAGTTAAACCCCAACCGAAACTTCCATTAATTCCAACTATCCACAACAAAATCACAAGCTGAAACTAACAACCAAAACAGAGCAAACCAGGGAACTGGTGGCTAGAAACTTACCTCAAACTCAGGTTGTGATGCTCTTTAATGGTGGAACACTCTCCCAAACTCCCAAGGCTTACTTCCCAAACTTGAATCCTCAACAGGTGCTCAAAAATCTCAAAGGAAATGGAGGAGGAAGAGATACGGGAAAGCTTCAAGAACTTGCTCTGTTTTCCCTCTATTTCACAGCCTAACATAGTTTATACCAATCCTAGGGGTGAAAAGACCATTATACCCCTAGGTCAATTAAGGGTTTCTAAAGGCTCCCAAGGGAAAAAATTTCCTTTCCAACCTATCTCGTTAATCATAATTAACACTCTCCAATTCCCGTTATTCTCGATAATCACAAGCACCAATAATTTATATCTCGTTACCCTTTAATTCCCGGTAACGTTCTAATCATTAAAATCACCCCGAGACTCATCCCGAGCCCCAAACTTAAACCCGTTATGACTAGACCGCTAATCAATATTCCAAGATCGTCTCATGCTGAATAGCTCAAACAAACCCACATTATAATGTGGTCTCAACAACATATCACCGACATGCATACAAATATACAATGCCCTCAACGGGCCAAATTATCATCACACCCCTATAATTAAAATGTGGACCCACATGCATGCATTTAACATCATATTATAATATAATTCACATATACATGCATTCTATCAATTAATGGCATAATTAAACAAGTATGGCCCTCCCGGCCTACTATTCCCGCCATTAAAACACATCAAAGAATTTGGGGCATTACAAGCTTGAAGGCTCATTTGGCTTGGTGGCTGCCATGAGCTTAAAGAGAAGGGAGAGGGAGAGCTCATGAGTTCTAGAGAGAGAAAGGGAGAGCTCATGAGTTCTAGAGAGAGAGAGGGAGAGAAGAAGAAAGTGAAGGAGAAGAAAGAAGAAGCCAAGGCTAGGGATCCTAAGTATGGGTTAAGGTTCATAGCAATTACATTTTGTTTCCTCTACATCGTGATTCTAAGCAAGACAAAATGATGGTGATGATATGTTTGGATTTTGTTGCAAGAGGATTGGAGGCTAGGGTTCGAAATCCCTAGGGTAAGTATTAGGGTTCATAGTGATGTTGTTAATTTCTACCTCTTCTTGAAGATCATTTTTTTTCTTTTCTTTATGTGGGTTTCGAAAACCTAGGTTTGAACAAATAGTGGCCATAGTTTGTGTTCTTATCACTATTTTGTCCTTGAGTTCTAGCAAGAGAGGTAATGGGAACCTTTTTGTCTTATGGTTGTTGTTCTTATCTTTTCATTCTTGTTGTTTTGAGAATATTTTTAAGAATGATGGTATATTGTTTTGTTCTCTTTTGATTTGTTAGTTGATTGATATTATGGATTTTGGGTTGAAGGGTTGTTTTGTTTGATGCATGAAGGGTTTGACATTGGGCGTGTGGTGTACATAGGCAAGCATGAATAGAGATTTTTGGTTATACATGAAGTATAAAATCTTATGGTTATGTTTTCATGGTTGTTTTGAATCAAATGGTTTATGTTATAAGAATGCAAGGATGGTAATGGATACATGCTAGAGTATGAGTTTTGGATTTGTTGATAGGGGCTATGAAGGTTTCGACCTATAGGTATTGTGCATGTTGGTGTTGTTGTTTTTTTCTTGTCACTTATACACACTAGGAACATGCTAGGTTAATTGGTTAAATGAAGAGTTTGTCTTGAATCTTTTATAAATGATAAATTAGTGATTACATGAAGGTTATGGTTTGAGTTTTTTTTATAAGCATGAACTAAAGATGAATTTTATGATGAATTGTGCTTGCTGATTTTTGTGTATAATCGGTGAGTAAATTGGTGAAACAATATTTTAAATGCACAAGTGATGTCTCTAATAATATTTTGATTTTATGTAAATAAAATGGTGTTTTATTTCACATTTAAAATGATATTTTTACTCAATTAATACATGCAGTTTTTTTTTTAATATTTTATGAAGAAAATGTGGTTTTTAATCTAAGTTTATGATTTTTTGAGTAATCTAATAGTTGTTGGAATTTTGATTTAGAAATAAGAAATGTCTTTTGAATGAAATAAATAATGTGAGTACATTGCATAAATTATTACCCTAAGTTATGTATATGTAAAAATGATATTTTTTGTGTAAACATGAATTTTCACAATTTTATTTAAGTGTTGTTTTTTTTATTTAAATGAAAAAATATTTGGGCTTAATTTCACTTATGATTTCTAAACAAAATAAAGGTTGCTGAAAGTTTATATTATTAAGTTAAAATAAGTATTTTGTTTAAATTAATGACTTTTACACTTACATAATTTAAGTTTTAAATAATATAAGAGATTTTTCCCACACTCTAAATTATAATTTTTCACACTTAATCTTGTAATTTTTATTAATTTAGAAAAAATGATATTTTTTAAAATTAAACATGAAATTTTATAAGTATTTTTAAATGATTACAAGTTTTGTTGTTTCTAAGCAATTTAAAATAATAAATGAGAGTTTTATTTTATGAGAAATTCATAAATGTTAAATGAATTATTTTTATGATTAAAAATAATGTATTAAGTAATTTAATCAAACTTCGAGACTTAAATAAATAAATAATGGTAAAGAGAACATTTGCTGAATTTTATTTGAAAAAAAGTAGAAAAGAGCATGTAGGAATTATCGTTTTAAAACATCACTTTTTAACAACGTTCCCACGTATGCAAATGCATTTTTACATTCAAATATATGTCTATTGTTAAAAGATATAGTTTTTACTTTGTAACCATGAAGGGATAATAGGTAGAATTGATATTATTCTTTTGTGGTTTCATGTGAAAATGTGCATGTTTGGAACTATTGGGCAATTTGCACCGTGTGTGCATGGGTTGGGCACGAGTAATTTACATGTGGTTCTAAAAGAAAATATTTGATTATGATTATAGGCTCGTTGTGAAGTTTTTCTCATTTTGTTTTGCTCGGATTTGAGGTAAGGAAGTTAGATATAATTTCTATGTTTATGTTATGAAATGGTAAGAATGGTCTGTTATGAGAATAATGATATGCTATGCATGATGAAGGACCATGAAATATATGAAGTATTGAAATCTATCTTGAAATGCTATGATTGAATGTGTGTGCAACCACTACACACAATTTGGACATTCAACGATTCCCTACAATGTCTTACATCAATGGTGTAAGACATTAAAAATTAGGAGGGATTTTAAATGTCTTATGTTGGGAGACATTGAATTTTTTTATTAATTACTAAAATTGTAAGACATTAAAAGTGTAGGAAGACGTTGAAAATTGAGGGTCTAAACACGTGTCTGTGGGGACATCCAGCGTCTCCTAGTGGGAGACGTGCCATGTGTCCCACGTCTTCCAGTGGGAGACGTTGGATGACCATGACTTCCAACGTCTCCCATTGGAAGACGTGGGACACGTGGCACGTCTCCTAGTGGGAGACGTTTGATGTCCCCACTAATATTAATCTCCTCATTCCTTCCCTCTCAGACACACAACGGAGCACACACAAACCAGAGGCAAATTCAATGCGATTTCTACGATTTCTAAGGCCCAAAAGGTAATGTTTTCTCTCTATTTTCATGGTTTTACTTAATTTTTTTTAAAAAAAATCTTAGGTTATGCATAAAAATGAATAGCAAATTCGATTTTGTGTTTGTTTTACATTATTATGAACTTTTCCCATAGATTGTAGGGTTTTCTTGGATTTTCCATAGTTAGTTTCTAAGAAAGTTATTAATTTGTTGACAATGTATAATTATTTTAATTTACATATCATATTGTGTAGATTTAATTAAATATATATATGTTTATGATTATTTTTAATTATTATTATTATTTATTTCAAAATTTATCTATATTTGTATATATATTTACATTTTTTATTTAAATTCTAGCTATTTTGATTATATATAGTTATGTTAAAATAAATTTATTAAATAATTTTAAAAATATAAATATATGAAAAGTTGTATGTTTTTGTTGATTATTGAGTTTTTAGGTTATGAAAAGTTTTATTGATTTTTTGTTTTGGTTAATTAGTAGCTCATTAGAATTTTTTTTATTTGTTTAGCAATCGTTTATTTATTTATTAGATATTTAGTGATATTTGTTTAGTAATCTTTTATATATTAATTAATTTAATTTTGTAGGTTGTGATTTTGTTGGTGAGATTTTAGGGTATTTTTTGCATCAAAATTTCTATATCAAACACACATTTGAGATAATTAAGTTTCTAAAATTACAATAATAAGTTATATATTGCTAGATATTTAGTGATATTTTATTTATTAATTATTAATTTAATTTTTTTGGTTTGTAAATTTAATAGCAAATTTGATTACTACGTGAAGTAATTTTGCTAGTTTTTGGATTATTAATTGCAAGAGGTACATATATTTCTCCTACTTCTACTTTTAATATTATTAAACAAATGTTAGAGGAGTTTGAATATCTTAAATATTCATCCATAGTGAATTAGGTTCTGAGTTTAAAATTGTGTGTAGCGGTGATAACGGAAGGTTGAGAACTTGTGTGTTTTAGCGAAGTAGGTTCTGAGAAATTTGGTTGTGTGCTGCAAAGCTATAAGGAATAAACTTATTGTGTGTTGTTTGAATTGTTTGTTTTGCTATTCACATGCAGAGAGTTAGGTCACTATTATAGGGGAAATGCTGCCCAATTTTATCTAAGATTATAAACAATTAGCTTTATATAGACATCCAACTTTATCACGTCCTTATTTAGTGTCGTTTCTTTTATTTTTCATAAACACATGAGAAGATATGGATAGAAAGTGGATGTCAGTGAATAGGTTATCTATAGAATATAGGAACAGGGTCGATTTGCTCTTAAGGTTTTGTTCAGAAAATGTGAAAGACCCAAATTTTACTTATTGTCCATGTCTTAAGTGTGGAAATGTTAAAAAGATGAATCTTTAAAAGATTAAAGAACACTTATATCTCAATGGGATCGACAAGAGTTACACAATTTGGTATTACCATGGGGAGATAGCTCCTATTGCTCCAACTTTGCCAAGTAGACCAAAAGGACTGGGGATGAATATAGTAGAGGAGAACTGGGATCCATTAGATGAAATGATTGACAACACACATTATGGATCAGGAGTAAACCCAAATAAGTTTGAGACACTCCTTAGTGATGCTGAGAAACTGATTTACCCTGGTTGTACCAGATTTACAAAATTATCTGTGCTTCTTAGGTTGTACAATCTAAAAGCTAAACATGGGTGGAGTGATAAAAGTATTATTGATTTATTTAGTTTTTTGAAGGAGTTATTGCCCGACTATAATGAAATGCCAATTTCATTTTATGAGGCAAAGAAGACGTTATACTCATTAGGCATGCAGTACGAAAAAATTCATGCATGTCCTAATGATTGCATTTTATATCGAAATAGCTTTATAGACGCAAAATCGTGTCCTACTTGTGGTGAGTCACGATGGAAAAAGAAAAGAAATGGTGAGGATGTCAAGGAAGGAGTACCTACCAAAGTTTTGTGGTACCTTCCGCCAATTCCTCGTTTCATCCAATTGTTTAGAAATGTCGAACATGCTAAAAGTTTGTCGTGGCATGCTAATGAGAGAATAAATGATGGTAAATTAATACATCCAGCTGACCCCTAGCTTGGAAGAGAGTTGATTTGAGATGACCTTCTTTTGGAAATGAATCTCGTAATATTCGTCTAGGTCTTTCGACTGACGAGATTAATCCACACACATCTCTTAGCAGTAAGTATAGTTATTGGCCTGTTATGCTTGCTATTTACAATCTACCCTAATGGTCATGTATGAAGAGAAAGTTTACGCTGTTGACCTTGTTGATATCTAGGCCTAAACAACCTGGTAATGACATTGACGTCAATCTAGCTCCTCTTATAGATGACTTGAAAACTTTATGGGATGAAGGGGTTAAGGTTTATGATGCGTATATGCAGGAAGAATTTAATCTTAGAGCGGTCTTATTATGGACAATTAATGACTTTCCTCCTTATGGAAATTTATCCGGGTTTAGTGTGAAAGGATATAAGGCTTGCCACGTTTGTGAAGAAAAAACATGTTTTGAATACTTGAAACACTCTCGGAAAATATGTTATATGGGACATAGGAAGTTCTTGCCTAATACGCATAAACTTTGGACTTCAAAGAAGGCATTCAATGGTAAGCAAGAGTTTGAGGAGGCTCCTGCGCCATTAAATGGGATCCAAGTACTGGAGAAGATGTCTAAAATTGTGTTCAAGTTAGGGAAGCCTAAATTTCGTACACCTACAAAGATGAAACATAGTCGTAAGGCTAAGGTTGTGGAGGAGCCAAAAGGGTGTTATATAAAGAAATTTGTTTTCTTCAAACTTGAATATTGGCCTTTCTTACTTATACGCCATAATTTAGATGTTATGCACATAGAGAAAAATGTATGTGATAGTTTGATTGACACTTTGTTGAATATTCCTGGGAAAACTAAGGATGAAATTAAGGCTAGACAAGACTTGGTTGCAATGGGTATAAGGGTGAATTAACTCCAAAACTAGATAAGAGATGAACATATTTACCTCCTGCTGCTTACACTCTTACTAAAGAGGAAAGAATGGAAATTTGCAGATGTTTCTTTAATATAAAAGTTCCAGACGGATATTCCTTAAATATAAGGTCATTGGTAGACATGAAAAGTTGTATTCTAAATGGTATGAAATCTCACGATTGTCATATTCTAATGCAACATTTACTACCAGTAGCCATTCGATCTATGTTGCCTAGGAAAGTTTGAGATGTAATCACAAGGTTATGCTTTTTTTTCAAGTCATTGTGTTTTAAGGTGATTTATTCGCTTAAGTTACTCAAGTTAAGAGATGAAATTGCTGAGGTATTGTGTGAGTTGAAGAAATATTTCCTGCCGGCATTTTTTGATATAATGATCCATTTGACAGTTCACTTGGTTAGAGAACTAAGATATTGTGGTCCTGTTTAGTTAAGATGGATGTATCCATTTGAGCGATATATGAAGATTCTTAAGGGATATGTTAGGAATAGAAGTCAGCCAAAAGGATGCATCGCCGAATGCTATATTGCAAAAGAGGCAGTTGAATTTTGTTCTAAATACATGACTGTTGTACAGAGAATTAAGTTAAATGATGTTGAAAATGTTGAGAATCAGAGTCGTCGTGGTAGCGTTGTATGCACAGTTAGTCGAGATATACTAGATGAAGCGCATCATCTTGTGTTGCTGAATATAAATGAAATTCAACCTTATATCGAGTGAGTTATATTCATATAATACATTAAGTTTAAGTTGTGTAATTTTATATATTCAATTGTCTAACAGCATATGTATAATTGAAGGGAACATTTTAATTGGATAATGACCAAATTTCCATCCAAGTCAAGGAACCCAAAATGCTTACAAGGCGAACATTATCGAACTTTTAGTAGTTAGATAGAACAAAAAGTAAATTGTGTTGATTATGGAAAATTTTCATTTATTGGTAATTACAAGATGGCATGGTTGGTTGTTTTTAGTAATTTGTTTTTGGTATGTTGATTTAATAGGTTGTGTCAGAATTACAAAACACATCAAATAAGGTTTCAGACATCGTTAAGTGGATTTCTCGAGGACCTTTTGTTAATGTCGTCAAGTTTTCCTCATAAATGATTAATGGTACTCTATTTAACACTAGAGAGCGTGATAACAACAAAAACACACAAAACAATGGTATTAGCCTTGTTGCTAAAACTGTGCAAGTCTTTAGTACAAAAGATAAAAATCCAGTTGAATGTGATATGACTTTTTATGGAGTAGTTAATGAAATTTGGGAGTTAGATTATATCACAACTCGAGTATCTGTTTTCTTTTGTGATTGGGTGAAAAGTGACATCGGCGTTTTATATGAAGATTTTGGTTTCACATTAGTTAATCTAAAACGAATTGGGCACAAATCTGACCAATTTATATTAGCTTCACAAGCCAAACAAGTATTTTATGTGAATGATCCTTCAGACAACCAGTGGTCAATTGTTCTTCCAATGCAAACAAGAGAATGAAATATTAAAGATGGTGATTTACATGATATACCTCTCGAAGAAGAACTTGTCACATTCACCGCAATAGAAGATAATGGTGAAATTGATGATGATTGTATTTGTTTTCATGAAAACGATGAAGGATTATGGGTTGTTGATAATAGGTCTTGAGGTAACATTTAATGGGTTTGATATTTTTATGATATGTGACATTTTTAATTTCATCTTTTGGTTTTATCTTTTGGTTTCATCTTTAATTCAAATGTTTGTATATCCTTTATTTTTATGATTATGAGTGTCCAAAATGGTTATAATAATGATATTTATGTTTCATAGATGGAGGGTGATCTTTTTGGTGGTAGTTCTGATGAGGGGGAGCCTCTCCCTCATTCTCAGCCAGTGGAAGATGAACATAAAAATGTAAGAGGACGCGCATGGATGTCTAAAAACACCAAAAAAAAAGGAGTGAAGGACATCTTACACATGTTGAATATAACGAGTATGGTCAAATAGTTGGTGAGACTAGAAGTAATGTTTCGTCACAACTTGGAGCTATTGTTCGAGCCACTGTGTCCATCAATACCTAATAGTTGGAACGATGTTAGTATGGTGGATAAAAATAAAATATGAGATATAATGAAGGTATGACTTTATTAATTATATTTTATTTAATGTTTTTAAAATATATATTGTCGTGATAATATGATTCATATTACTTTCAAACTTGTAGAAAACTTTTGATTTCGACCCAAAACAAAAGAAGAAGATATTGATGGATGAGGGAAAGTACTTTCGAAATTGGAAGACTAATCTCACAAGGGTACGCATGTATGACGCTTTGAAAAAATTCCAAAATGAGTTCCCGCTAGCTATTCCATTTGGATTTGAGAATGTCATAAAGCCAGCTGAATGGTTAAAGTTTGTGAACTCAAGATTAACTCCCGAGTGGCATAGAAAGAGAGAAGAGATGCAGACTTATCGAGCATTGAATAAATACAATCACAACCTCTCTAGAGGAGACTATGTGCATATTGAAGAGATGTTAACGCAACAGAGTGGAAAAAGCCTGACTGAACTTAATAGGGTAGACTTGTGGAGCATGGGTCGTCAGAATGCAAAATGAGAGCTAGTTGGAGAGGCCTTTGAGATTCAAAAAAATATTGTAAGTGTTCATATTCAATAATGTTGGTATATCAACTTATTAGCTTCTATATATAACTCGTGAAACGCCATAGACTACTACTTTGTAATAGGTCATCAACCTCATAAACTTATTTCATGAAAACCACTTAACATATGAAAATCCAGTGGGGCCTTGCTAAAACATGCAAGTTGAGCGCAATAGTTTAAAATAAAATAAAAATTCTCATGCAACGTTAAAAAATTAATATAGTTCAAGTCCCATTGATAAGTTTTGAAATCAAAATAAAACATAACATTGTTCTTTAAAAATCAGCGTTTAAGCTGATCGTTTATTCGCCCATAGGATACCCCCACGCCATACACACTCTAACGTCGGAACTCCTCACATCACCACGCGTGCCAAAGAGAAACCTTATTCATTACCAGAAAGGGAAAAGTAAGGAGGAAGTACAAACAACACACATAGAAAAACACAATAAAGGCACAATTATATCGTAAGTCTCATACAACATCATATCCATACATCGTCATACATCATACTTAAATGTCATCATCATTCATCATACATCACCATTATACATCATACATCATCAGCATATTCAAACATCATCATCACATCATTGTGAACACGACCCCCTCTCTTGTCCATGTCACATCTTGAGTTAAACAGGAGGCTCTGGTCCTTGATTAACCTCGGCGCGTTCGCCCTATGAGTTATGTCATACCTTAGTAACTTGGGTTACGTATTTATATCCTTAGTAACCCCTTAGTTGTGTCGCGTTCAACACGCTAACAACCATTTTCTTTTCATACATCATACAAAACTAGCCATATCAACACAAAGGAAATACATGATTTATCAAATTCATCACATCATCTCAAAATAGCATTTCATATTTCATATCACAAGGTACATCATCATACACAGCATTTATCCTCAAACAAAACCCATCTTACCGTTTCATAGCATAAAAAAATAAAATTCTATCTAACTTCCTTACCTCAGGTCCGAGCAAAGCAAAATGGAACAAACTTCACAACGAGCCTATAATCATAATCAAATAGTATTCTTTAGCATCACATGAGATTTCTTGTGCCCAACACATATACCCCATGTGTGCATGGCCATGCACACATGGTGCAATTTACACATAATTTCCAAACATGCACATTTTTCACATAGAACCACAAAAGAATAATGAAAATTCTACCTATTATCCATACATGGTTTTCAAGTAAAAATTATATGGTTGAATAATATGCATATTTTTGAACATAGAAGTGCATTTGCATGCGACATGCATACGTAGGAGCATTGTTAAAAAGTGACGCTAAAAACGATAATTCTACACGCTTATTTCTAACTATTTTAACTAAAGATTTAACAATATGATTTCCTCACAATTAATTTATTTATTTTAAATCCTTAAGTTGATTAAACCTCTTAAGACATTATTTTTATTTCATAAAAATAAATAAACTATTTTCTTAGTTTCTCAAAAAAATAATTCAATTTATTATTGTAAATTGCATAGATAAATAACAAAACTTGAAATTATAAAGGTACTTATAAATATCATTTTTTTAGAAATAACTTTTTCTTTTAAATTAACAAAATTAAAAGATTTGATGTGAGAAAAATATAACTTTAAGAGTGGGAAAAATATATTTTTACTTGTATTATTTAAGTTTTAATTTATGTAGTATAAACCCATATATGTCAAACAAAATAATTATTTTTAATTTATTAATCTAAACTTTCAGTAAATATTTATTTTGTTTAAAAGTCACAAGTGAATTTAAACCCAACATTTTCTTAATTAAATAAAGAAAACCATACTTATTAAAATGTAAAAATTCATGGTTACATCTAAAAATATCATTTTAATATATACATAATTTATGGTATTAATTTATTTCAACAAACACACAAAATTCCTTACATTTAAAAGACATTTATCATTTTTACCAAAAACTTCCAGCAACATATTAAACACTCAAAAATCATAAACTTGGAATTGAAAACTATATTTTCTTTATAAAATATAAAAAAACTGTAGGTATTTATTTGAGTAAAAATATCATTTTAATGTGAATTAAAATACCATTTTAATTTCATAAAATCATCATACCATTTGGAACATCACTTATGCATGCAAATCATTATTTCACCAAATTTCACACCACTTATACACAAAAATCAGCAAGTATATTAAGTCATGAAATTCATCATTTTACATCATGCTTCACAAAACTCATACAATAATCATACATGTTTAATCAACACAAATTTAAACACAAACCCTAGCATGCACCAATTATCATATTATCAATCTAAGAAGAATCCCTAACATCACATAGACATTCAAAACATAGGCATATTTCAAGATCAATCATACATATACATGACCCAAGAACCCTAGGCCGAAACTCACATGACTTTAACATAAAATAAAATCAAAAATCTCATTCACATCCACATGGACCCTGAAATGTTTCTATCTCAAAGTAATGAACAAGTTTATATAATACCAAGAGAGACATAACAAAACCAACATGAAATCTTTACATATGCCTTGGCTGAATCCGACATATACACAAAAATAAAATATCAAGATCATCATACTTAGTAAATCAAAACCAAAACCCTTGCATGCTTTTTACATAAAACCTTAAAATCAAACAAACCATAGCATCATATCATAGGGAAGAACCCTAGGTGTCATAACATCAAATATTACCATGCATCTTATAACATAACCTTTCAACCCAAAATCAAAAGAGAAAAAAATCAATACCATCATCTCATATAACCCAAGAAAACATAAAAGCAAAAGGGCTAAGGATTCATTACCTCTCTTGATTTGTAAAATCAAGAACAAAAATATTCCCACTTCAACCAACCTCTAGGGATTCGAAACCCACAAAAATAAAGAACAACAATATTATCAATATGAGTACTAGAGATTAATATAAAAAAAAAGATGAGGATATGGAGGAGATGATTTAATTTCCTAAACATCAAGAGACTCACCTATGGCTTCAAGGTCCTCTTCTTCTCTTCTCCTTCTTTCTCTTCTCTCCCTCTCTCCTTCTCTTGAATTTGGTAGCCCAAGCAAAATGGCTCATCTATTTTCTTTATTTCCCTTTTATCTAACCTAGGAAATAATAGCCTAATGGGAAAATTGGGTAAGTTTCCTCTCTTTGTTTATGTTCATTTATTTTTATTTTATTTGCTTTTTCTCTTGATTGATAGGAAAAATAAAGATGACAACTTTTTCCCTATTTTATCTATAATTATCCAATTTATTTTATTTGATTTAAAAAATATAAACGAGAACAAAATTCTTTCCCTTTTCCCACCCTTTGTCATCCACTCTCCTTTCCCTCTCTTTCATTTCTATTTTTTTCAACTAAAATAATTATAATAAAAGAAAATAAAAGTGTGTAGAAAATTCTATGCAAGTGCACCATGCAACCATGCACATGCACACACTTAATTACTAGGTTGCACCTCTACCTACCATGCACCTTGGTACATTCAATCAAAACTCATATATTCACAAAAATAAATTAATAAATAAATAAACAATTAACAATTAACTTCACACAATTTCTACCAACAATTCTAACAAATAAAAAAAAATTCACAATACTGAAAAATTAAATAAAACATAGCACAAAATTAATAAATAAATAAAAATTGGTGAACTACAATATACCCTCCTTAAAAGGAATTTCGGCCCGAAATTCTTTCTTACCAAATAACTCGGGGTATCTTTCTCTCATGTCCTCCTCCAACTCCCATGTTGCTTCTCGTTCTGTACTATTCTTCCACAAGACTTTAACTAATGGAATCTGCCTTGACTTGCTGGCATGTCAAGCATCTGGTAACAAACTCAGCAATATCCCTCTTCATTCCAGGCCACCAATATAATGCCTTAAGGTCTTGGTACATCTTCGTCAACTATGGGTGTAAGGAGTAGGGTGTTGTATGCACCTCTTTCATAATACTTTCCTTAATCTCATCATTGGTAGGCACACAAATCCTATCCTTGTATCGCAGCAATCCACCATTGGACATTGTGAAGTCAGCGCTACCACTTTCTTGTACCAAAGCCTCTTGCTTCATTAGGGTTCATCCACTTTATGTCATTCTCGAATTTGTTCCATTAGGGAGGATTGTAACGTGAGATTCTCTAGGCCTCCTATCACGAATTCAATGCCGACATCTATAATCTCCTTCTCGAGAGGCACCTCTATTGTATTCAGTGCTGAGACACTCCCATATCCCCATCTACTCAATGCATCTGCAACCACATTGGCCTTGCCTGGGTGGTATAGAATTTCGCAATTGTAGTCTTTAACTAATTCCAACCACCTTCGCTACCTCATATTCAATTCCTTCTGAGTGAAAATTATTTCACACTTTTGTGTCCAGTGTAGATTTCACACTTGTCCCCATATAGGTGATGTCTCCATATCTTTAGTGCGAACACCCCTGCTGCCAACTCAAGATCATGAGTGGGATACCGTCGTTCGTAGTCCTTGAGTTTTCTAGAAGCATAAGCTACCACCTTCCTATCCTGCATTAATACACACCCTAAGCCGTTCTTTGATGTGTCACAATACACCACAAATTTCCCGCCCTCTGTGGGAACACAAAGGATAGGTGCAGAGATCAACTTATCCTTCATGGTCTGAAAGCTTTCTTCACATGTCTTAGTCCATGCAAACTTCTAATGCATGAGGGTCAAGTTGGTCAAGGGTGTGGCGATCTTTGAAAAACCCTAGACAAACTTCCGATAATAACCTGCTAATCCTAAGAAGCTTTGAGCCTCTGAGGCATTCTTCGGCTAAGGCCAGTCTCTAATGGCCTCGATCTTTGATGGATCCACTGCTATCCCATTCTTGGACACTATATGCCCCAGGAAAGTTACTTGTTCCAGCCAAAACTCACACTTAGAGAACTTAGCGATAGCTGATGTTCTCTTAGTCTTTTTAGGGTCAACCTCAAATGTTCCTCATGCTCTTCCTTGGTCTTCGAGTAGATAAGGATATCTTCTATGAACACTACTACAAACTTGTCCAAATAGTCCTTAAATACCTTGTTCATCATGTCCATGAATACTATTGAGGCATTAGTGAGTCCAAAAGACATCACTAGGAACTCATAGTGCCTGTAGCGAGTTATGAAAGCCGTCTTTGGAATGTCTCCCTCCTTTACTTTAAACTGATGTACCCGAATCACAGATCAATCTTTGAGAATGCTGCTGCCCCTTGCAGTTGATCAAAAATGTCATCTATCCTCGACAAAGGATATTTTTTCTTAATGGTGGCCTTATTGAGTTCTCGGTAATCGATGAACATTCTCATGCTCCCATCCTTCTTTTTCACAAATAAGACCGGTGCTCCCCATGGCGAATGACTAGGTCTTATGAACCCCTTATCCAACAATTCCTGTAGCTGGTTCTTGAGTTCCTTCAATTCTGCAGGTGCCATTCAATAGGGTCCTTTAGATATCAGTGCTATTTCTGGTGCAAGTTCGATCACGAATTCGATTTCTTTGTCCGGGGTAATCTTTGTAATTCCTCGGGAAATACTTCCGGAAACTCGCAAACAATATGTACATTCTCTGGTTTCAACTCTGTTTCCTAGGATTTATCCACCACACTAGCCAGAAATGATGAACAACCATGTTGCATTATATTCCATGCTTCCAGTGCCGATATTACGACAACCCGTTAATTCTCCTTTAAAAGAAAAGAGTTCCCCTTCTTCTGGTATGAACTCCACAGTTTTCTTCTGATAGTTAATCAACGCTCCAAGTTTGGATAACCAATCCATGCTAAGTATGACATCATAGTCTGGTATATTTAGTTCTATAAGGTCTGTCAGGCACTCCCTGCCCTCTATCGTTATAGGTGTTGACTGTAACCACCTAATTGACAATATCATGTCTCTCGGCGGCAACATTGTACTAACACTATGTTCAAATAGTTTATAAGGCATACCCAACTTATCAATCATATTCATAGAAATATAAGAGTGAGTCGCTCCAGAATCAATAAGGACTCTACACATCATAGTAGATATAGGGAGTTGACCTGTGACTACGGTGTTACTGTTGGCTGCTTCATTATGGGTTAAGGAAAAAACCCATGTTGGCACTAGATTGTTGTTACTGTTCTGTCACGTTTTCCATTATGGGAAATCCTTTCTCAGATGTCCTGCCTGGCCGCACTTGAAATATTTTTTTGGTACCGGTCTGGCATTCTCCCATATGTCTTTTCGAGCATTTAGGACAGGTGGGGTGCTCTACTCTGTTGCTTTGGTGATTCCCACAGTTCCGATCATTATAGCGACAATTGCAGTTGTTAGGGTGGTTCTGAGTGTTGTGACTGCTATTATTTGTTGCTGAGGGTCTCGGTCTCTTGTCGGTGCCACTATTCTGCCCTTCATTAGCTTTCCTCTTATTTCCCTCGTTGAAGCCCTTCTTTCGGTGGGCCTCCCTTTGGGCAGAAATTTCCTTCCATATCCGATCCTCCAAGTATTCAGCTTCAAGTGCCCTATCTAGTACTTTGGCATAATTGACCATTGGTCATCTTAATGTCCCTAGCAATCATAGGCTTGAGTCCCCTCATGAACCTTTGGACTTGCAGAGCTCCAGTTGGTACAACTTCAGGAGCAAAGTTTGCCAACCTATCGAACTTCTGTGAATAATCAGTGACAGATAGGTTTCCCTGAACCAAAGTCACAAACTCATCTACTTTGGTTGCTAACATGGCTACATTGTAATACTTCTTGCTAAAAGCCTGAACAAAATTTTCCCAAGTCATGGTATTCAGGTCTCGAGTCTGTTTAATCACATCCCACCATGTCCACACATCCAACTTAAGTAAATGGACTGCACATGAGATTCTCTGGCGATCATTTAACTCCATATGATCGAAGATGGCCTCAACTGATCTTAACCAATCTCCCGCCACCATGGGACCAACTTTCCCTTCAAAGGTCGGTGGGGCTAGTATTCTGAAAAGTTCATAAACCGGCTCGAACCCATAAGTCACAGATAGTGGTGTAGGTGGTGGTGTTGGTGGCTGAGGCTGCACCACTAGTACTTGAGGCACTTGGAGCGCTTGCCTAGTATGTGCTAATTCCTTATCTCTCAGCCCTAGTTGTTCCCTTAATCTTGCTACCTCTATGGCCAAATCCACTGTTGGTGCAGCTGGGGCTGCAGGTTGGACTGATGGCATTCCTACTTCAGGAGTTGTCGTGGCTTTAGATCTTGTGGAGACACCCTTTCCTCGGCCTCCTCCTCTTCCCTTGCCTCCTCGTCCTCTTGTCGACATTATGAAATTCTAAGGCACCAAAAGAAAATCATAAGAGAGGACAATTCGCATAATGGTTTGATAGATATTCGTGAAAATCATACATTTCAAATCCACACCATTTAGAGTTTGCAAGAGGAAAGATATTAAACCATAGCATGTTAGAGTTGTATGCCCTAATTAAAACCTAATTTCTTTGTAATCTCATTTATTATCAATAAAAGAATAGAAATCATTTTTTGACTTGGTCAATCACTTTGTTCACATGTTTTATTTTCATGATTATTTGTTTAATATAAACTTCTATTAAATTCCGAGCATATAGCTAATCGTATTTATAGTGACGTAATCACAGTGGAATATAAATATGATTATATGTTCAAAATAAGTTAGTCCTAAGATTAGTCAGTGCATAGGATTTACACTGACTTGCCAATCTATGATATGATCTACTTACACATTGTAGTGTTATGTTCTTTCCAAAACATTAGCAAAGTAGATAAGATCAGATGTATTTGTTACATCGGACTGGACCGATATTGACAGTTGATAGGATAAGTAAACATACCGTTATTATCTATTATAGTCATATCATATAGTTGACCATGGGTCAATTCAATCTCAATTCTGAGTGGTTAGTATACTTATAGTCATATCATATATTTGAGTTCTTTGACTTGTTCGCTACCAGCTTACCCTATGGATTAGCCCATACTTACATCTTGGGAATTCAGTAGTATAATTGAGTGAGAGTGTTAATCATAGATATGAACATCTATAGCTTGTGATGATGAAGTGAAACGATGGTTTCCTTTTAGTTTGGTTCAAGGTGCTAAATGATAGAGATCTCATTTCAGTAATTAATATTATTTTACTGACATATCGTTTACAAGGAACTAAGTGTTTTAAGGATAAAATACAATGAGGGGTAAAGCGATATTTTAGTCCCATCTCATTGTAGACCATCTATAGAGGATTGAGAGACAATGATGGTTGTAACAATGGATAATTAATAGCGTACTGTTGTACCCTAATTTTAGCCCGAGGTCATTCACCCAGCTCGGGTACAACTGGCAAATAAATATATGGAGAAATAACCAAGGGAATGATATCTGCTTTATCCACATAGACAACTCCAGTTTCATGTGGACGCGTGTGGTATTAGGTGTCTGGGGTTTAACCCGAGCTACAGACACGATGGTTGTGAAGCGCGAGCTCATAATATTCAAACGGCAGTCGAAGTACGAGCTTAGAGGAGATATTCAGCTCGTGGTAATTCAAATATATTTCACATTTGTGGATCCCCAGAGACTTGGGTCCTCTTATACGTTTATTTATGACAAGTTTGTCATATTTAATGTCCCAAATATTAGGAGAACATTTACTTTATGATCAAATCATATCCCATTATAAATGGGAAATATATGTATTAAATGTAATAAATATGTATATGCATGATTGAATCACCCAAACATGTCTATGAAATTCCCTTATAAATACTGGGAATATTGGACAGGAAAAGGGACCATTATTCGATAATATTGAAACTCTGCCAAAATAGAGAGAAAAACAGCAATAATATAGACTCGTGGACTAGGTGGATTTTAACCACTGAACCACGTAAAAGATTTGTGTTCTTGCGAATTCATTTCATTTTTCATTACGGTTTATTACTAAGCACTAATCTATCTTTTTATTTCTTAATACACTGTCGGCGAAAAACCACGTCAACAATTTGGTGCTTTCATTGAGAGGGAAATTGGTGCTTCATCAAAATCCTAGTTGAATTTCATCATGGTTCTCACTCACTCAATGCATGACAATGAAATAGAACAGCCTAGTGGCCAGGAGGCCTATCATACCACTGTTCAGAATGAGCATGGCCTTGAAGTCCAGCAACATCTGGGAAAACAACCGACGGGTCATGGCGACATTGGGAGTTCGGCATCATTGCCACAGAATCCAATCCCATACTACTTAACTATCGTTGAGATGGAAAATATGCAGTTAAGAAGTCATCTTGCTAAGGCAAACAAGCAAATTGAGGAGGCTTTGGCTCAGTTACCCCCTCTCGTAACCGACGTTAATGTCGCAAAGAGGCAAAGTGGGTCTCATAAGTCCCACAGGAATAACCGATCCAAACCAAGTCATTCAATCAGAACTGCCACCCCAAATTCTGTGCCTATAGGGCGAGACCGCCAAAATGCTCATCCTAGTGGCCCTTATAGGGGTCATCAGCATATCAGTCGATCAGTTAGAACCACAACCCCAAGTTCGATGCCTCCTTCACAAGCACCTAGGAATGACCATGACAATCCACGAGGAGGGGTTGGGACAGGCTCACAGAGACAGAATGTTCCAGCAAACCCTCCTACGTCATGATCAGATCGTCAGGCATAGAGAGCTAGAAATAATGGGGCAAAACAAAGGCGGGCTAATCTAGTTCGCTCTAATGGGACAAGGATTGCCTAGCCAATAAGGCATCCCCCATCACCTATAAGACATCTGATTCCACCTCGTCCTACACGAGACATTCCAGCTTATGGAGACAGCATGAGAAATCCTCCTCCATCTGCAAATACATACGTCCCACAGACATGTGCTGAAAACCCAGATCCTCAGCCCCAACCGCGACTTGTAAGCTTCGCAAATGGGAGTTACTGGACCAAAAGTTGTCAAAGTGGTAGGTCCAAGGGCGATATGAGAAATCAGTTGAGTTCAGCACAAAGCCCTCGGTATGATTCACAACCTGATTTGCGTGATCGTCTGAATTCGCAGAGAATAAATCCAGCTCGGAATAAAGATGTTAGTTATACTCGGCAAGATGGAGGTCTTTCCATAGTACGTGATAATGGAAATTCCCCACCAAACCAAGCTCGAGCTTGGAGGGACAATAACCCATACGATAGGATGGGAGCTGTTGGGTAGCCCCCAGATAACATAAGGACCAGAGATAAAACCCTCGAGAGGCTAGCTCTAATGGAAGAGAAAATGAAGAGGCTTTTATCTGGAAAAGATAAAGATGATTGCAACTCAGAGGATGAGCTCGAGCCTTTCACTCCAAATATTGCGGCGACAACATATCCGATAGGCTTTAGAATGCCACACTTGTCAACGTTTGATGGAGATGGAGATTAGTCAGATCACCTCGGGATGTTTAATACCATGATGATGGCCCACAATGTCAGACTCGATCTAAGGTGCATTTTATTACCTTCAACTCTGATTGGGCCAGCCAGGCAGTGGTTTAAGCAATACAAGAGGCATTCTATAAGTTCGTGGAAAAAGTTTTCTTCTGACTTCAAAAAAGTTTTCCGGGCTTCCCAGACAGCTTGGATTAAGGCTGATTCATTAGCCAATGTAAAGCAACAACCTGGAGAAATGTTGAAGGCATATCTAAGCAGATTTTCCAATGTTGTTGCACGAGCTAGGGATGCCTATGACAACTCCAAGCTCATGGAAATGAGGACAGGAATCCTTGTTAGGGGTGACTTGTGGCAAGAATTACAGAGAAAATGAGTTAATAGTGTGGATGAGTTCTTGGCATGAGCTCAAAAATGGATTAACCTAGAAGAGGTGCGAGCTTCCGTCATAGGAACCAGCCAGATCCCCGTCCAACCCATTGGAGCGGTAACGGACGTTGCATTTACGACTCAAACCGTTGCCCAGAATAACCAAGGGGGGAGAAACAAAAGGAAGGAAAATGGTGAGGGCGACCAGAGTGGAACAAAGAAAAATAAGTCTGGGGAGAACTTCAAGCCTGTTTATGCCACTTATACCGATCTCACGGATACTAGGGAGCACATCTTCCTGGCAAACTCTACTCGCCTTCCATGGAAGAAGCCAAAACTGTTGAAAAATCAAAGAGCGAAGAGAGATCCTTTGAAGTTCTGCGGATTTCATAATGATATTAGTCATAACACTGATGACTGTCGACAACTGAAGGATGAGATCGAAACTCACATTAGAGCGGGTCCTTTGGCCCAGTATGCCCGAAATTGGGTGGTCCCTAATCAGCCCATTGGACAAAACCCTCCGTCAACCCCCGAAGCTCTAGTAAGTCAAATCAGAGCTCCAGCGAATTAGGACAATCCTCCTCTGATAATAGGGGGAGATATAGCCACCATTTCGGGAGGACCTCACCTGGAAGGCACGAGCAGAAGAGCCCAGAAAAGGCACATTAGCGAACTAAAATCCCATAACAGAGTGGAGTTCATCCCAGAACAGTGGTTATCGAAACAACAACAATTGGAAAAACAACCAATCATTTTTCCAGAAGAGGATGCCAGCCACGTCTAGTTCCCTCATAACGATCCTTTGGTCATAACCATTCAGCTCACCAATCGGAGGGTCCGAAGGACACTAGTAGATAACAAGATTTTTATGAATCTGCTTTTTAGGTCCACCTTTGAAAAAATGGGGTTGTCTATAAAAGAATTGAAGGCGACCTCAATGACTCTGTATAGATTTTCTGGCGAAGGGTCGGTAGCCATCAGGACAATCGAATTAGTGGTAACATTGGGAGAAGGCTCACGAACTGTCTCCAAGTTACTTGAGTTTCTGGTAATCGGCTGTCCAGCAGCATACAATGCGATTTTGGGCCAACCTGCGTTGATGGAATTTGAAGCCATAACCTCTATCTGCCATCTAGCAATAAAATTCCCTTCAGCTGCAAGAATATGCACTGTCAGATGTGATCAGCTCACTGCCAGAGAATGTTATACATTTCTATGAAGGGAAAATCACAACCCGAGCACAAGCTATGGTTATAAATGATGGAGGCGATGAGTCCCAGGAAGTAGAAGATACTTGTGGGATGGAAGAACCTCAGTAATAAGAGGACAGTAACGATGCCCAACATGATGACATTGACCCACGAATAGGCGAAGACATGTCAGAGCTCCAGGCTATAGAGGAGCTCGAGGAGGTAAACATTGGCCCCAATGAAGCTTCAAGAGTTGTATAGATTGGAAAGAATCTAAATGATAAAAGGGAGACGGAGATGATCAATTACTTACAAGAGAATCTGGACATTTTCGCTTGGTCACGTGAAGACATGGTGGGAATAAGAACGACTGTAATCATGCACACTCTAAATTTGGACAAGAACGTGCCTGCAAAATACCAAAAACGAAGAGACTTGGGAATAGTCCAAGCTGAATCTCTTGAGGAAGAAGTAGCTCGACTATTAAAGTGCGGGTTTATTCGTGAAGCAAAATACCCGATCTAGGTTGCCAATCCCATGCTGGTCCCAAAGCCAAATGGGAAATGGAGGACCTGCATTGACTTCTCCGACCTGAATAAAGCTTGTCCCGAAGATTGCTTTCCACTACCAAGAATTGATCAGTTGGTAGATGCCACGGCAGGTCACGAGCTCATGTCCTTCATGGATGTGTATTCTAGATATAACCAGATTGTGATGAATTCTGCGGACCAGAAACATACTAGCTTCATGATCCCAAATAACGTATATTGTTATAAAGTCATGCCTTTCGGGCTGAAGAATGCCGGAGCTACATATCAACGCTTAGTCAACAAAATGTTCACTAATCAGATCGGGAGAAATATGGAAGTGTATGTCAATGATATGCTTGTCGAATCCAAGACTATCGATAACCATGTACCCAATCTGAAAGAATGTTTTGAAATATTAAGGAGGTATGACATGAAGCTGAATCCTCAGAAGTGCACGTTCAAAGTGGCGTTAGGAAATTTCTTGGTTCCATAGTCAACACGAGGGGAATAGAGGCAAATCTCGAGAAAATCAGGTTGTTGGTAGAAATGCCTTCACCCAGGTCGCGTAAGGAAGTTCAAAGCCTGACTGGAAAGGTGGCAGCTTTGAATCATTTTATTTGAAAATCAACTGACAAGTGCCTACCATTTTACAACTTGCTCAGAGGAAACAAGAAATTTGAATGGACTAAGGTGTGTGAATAGGCATTACTCGACCTAAAAACACACTTGGTTGAGCCCCCAGTGTTATTTAAGCCTATGTCTGGAGAACCTCTGATCCTTTATTTGGCTGTGATAGAAAATGCAGTTAGTGCCATGTTAGTCCGAAAAGAAGACCGTGCTAAAAAACTAGTATATTATATAAGCAAGTGACTTCTTGGAGCTGAGTCACAATACCCGCTGATAGAGAAGCTAGAATTCTGTCTGATATTGTCTTCCAAGAAGCTCCGGCTATATATTCAGTCCCATTCAATCAACGTAATGACTGAACAAACTATAAGGTAGGTGTTGCAAAAACCTAAAATGTTGGGATGTCTATTAAAATGGTCCATTGAAGCATCCAACAACGAAGCTGAATATGAGGCTTTACTAGCTGGGTTGAGAGTGTAAACTGAGCTCAAGGCAAAAGTCTTCCAATGCTATAGTGACTCTCAACTCGTGATTAATCAGGTGTTGGGAGAATATCAAGCTCGAGGTACCAAGATGGCGGCCTACCTAGCTAAGGTGAATGGAGAGCTGTCTGAATTTGAGTACAGTACTGTTGAACAGATACCTCATGAGCAAAACTCTAATGTTGACGCTTTGGCAAGGCTTGCCACCACCAAAGAAGCTGAGACATTGAATGTAGTGCCAGTGGAATTCTTGGAGAATCTGAGTGTAACAGAAATGGTAGAAGTCAAAATGATCGACACAAGACCGACCTGGACGACTCCCAGAATGGAATACCTCACAATATGAAGGCTACCTGAGGATAGAAAGGATGCAAGAAAAATACTATATCAAGCTCCGAGGTATGTGATAGTGGATGGGACATTGTACCAACATGGTCATTCATTGCCTCTCCTATGATGTGTTCTGCCCGAGGAAGCTAACACCATTTTGCAAGAAGTGCACGAAGGCTTTTGTGGAGATCATGCTGGGGGGAAAACCTAGCACTGAAAATACTGAGGCAGGGATATTTGTGGCCCACTCTAACAAAAGATTCAATCTTGTATGTCTAGAAGTGCGACATATGCCAACGTTTCGCCAAAATTGCCCGAGCTGCTCCAGTTGAGCTAATGATGATCTCATCCCTGTGGCCATTCATGGTGTGGGGAATTGACCTAATAGGATCCCTACCTATACGAAAGGGAGGGGTTCGTTACGCGGTGGTGGCGATCGACTATTTCACAAAGTGTGTAGATGCCGAACCTTTGGCTACCATCACTTCAAAGAGAATCCTAGACGTCGTGGTGAAGAGTATTATATGCTGATTTGGGCTTCCTAAAAAAATCATATCAGAAAATGGGACACAATTCGACAGTGATCTCTTCACTGACTTCTGTGAAAAATACGACATTATTAAGAGTTTCTCCTCAGTAGCATATCCGCAGGCCAATGGATAGGTTGAGGCTGTGAATAAAACTTTAAAGGCGAGCCTGAAGAAGAGGTTAGATGAGGCCAAAGGATTATGGTCTGAACAACTCTCGCAAGTACTTTGGGCATAGCGAACTTGTCACATAACCTCCATGGGACATACTCATTTTTCCTTAACTTTTGGAAGCGAGGTCGTCCTACCAATCGAGGCCATGGTAGCCACTCACAGGAAAAGGACATTCAACCAAGAGCAGAATGAGGGACTACTTAACGTATCCCTCGATCTGATTGAAGAAAAATGAGAAGAGACGCAGTTACAGCTCGCCCATTATCAATAAAAAATCACTCGCTATTTTAATTCTAAAGTTAAGATGCGTAGATTTGGATTGGGTGACCGGATTCTTCGAAGGGTATTTCTAGCAAAAAAAGATCCCAAGGATGGCGTTTTATGCCTGAATTGGGAGGGACCATATCAGGTCCTTGAGGTTTTGCGAGAAAGGACTTTCAAGATAGCTCGGTTGAATGGGGAAGTAGTCCCACAGACCTGGAATGCCCTACATTTGAAAAAATATTATCAGTAGCACCACCATCAATGTAAGGCTTATTTATAAAAGCCATTTTATTAAATAATAGGTGGATTATTAAATAATCTTTAAGATAGTATGAGTTCGTGTTCTAGTTTTGTAAAAGCAACCAAGAAAGTTTCCACATTCTGGTTACTTGGGGGCATAATACCCAAGATTGGTTGGTAATTTTAAATCATTAAAATCCCTGGATACAGCCAGGTCCAAAACTTAGAGGCTTGGAAAAATAGATTATTCGACAACTTTTTAAGAGTTCGAGTTTTCAATGAACTTAACGCAAACTAAGTTGAAATTATTTATAATCCTGGACATAACCAGGTCTGAAATTTAGAAGCTTGGAAATATTGATTATTCAAAGGCTTTTTAAAGTTCAAATTTTCAATAAACCTAGTGCGAACTAAGTCTAAATCATTTAAAACCCTAGACGCAACCAAGTCCGAAACTTGGAAAGTTGGGAAATTTGTTTAATATCAAGGGCTTGTTAAAGCTCAAGTTATCGATAAACCTAACACGAACTAAGATTAAATCATTTAAAACCCTTGATGCAACTAGGTCCAAAACTTGGAAAGTTGGGAAAATTGTTCAATATCAAGCTCTTTTTAAAGCTCGTTATCAATAAACCTAGCATGAACTAAGTTTAAATAAATGAAAAACCCCAAATATAACTGGGTTCAAGGCCTGATTTTTAACAGGTATGATACAGATCAACACACAAAACTTGGATATAACCAAGTTCAATAAATTCTATCCCGATCTAAAAATCGATTCCTAAAATCTCGAATTTACAAGTCTAAAGATACATAAATATGAGAGATAGTAAAGGAGAGATAAATGGATAAAAAATTTAGATATATATTGAAATAAAGCAGGCAAATTATCCCGAGGAGAAAAACCTCAAACTGAGCCCGAAGGAAATTGTTTAATAAAAACAACTGTTAAGAAATTACAAACAAATGAAAAAAAATAGAAGGTATCACTGAGCTCCGCCAATTTGCCCTGCCGAGGTGACCTCCTCACCATCTCCCTCAGCTATTTTGGAAGCCTCCCCAGTCTCTGACGGTTCTTGCAAAATCTAAGCCTTGAATTTTGCAAGGAATGGATCCCACAACCTGGGTTCCTTGAAAGAGAAGTTCCCATCCTGGTGGAAGGCCCAACACTGGTATAGCATCTCTTCCATGGAAGTCGATGAGGCTTCCTTTTCTTCTGTGACTGCGGTCTTGGCCTCAAGGAATTTTGTTTTGGCTTCATCAACCTCGGCCTGAAGTTGTGCAGTTTGAGCCTGGAGGGCAGACAATGCAGTCTTGGTAGCTTGCTCGCTTTCCTAAGACGAGGTGAGAGCGGCCTTGGCATCACACTCACTCTCTTGGGAAG
The DNA here is from genome assembly GCF_963169125.1 of Humulus lupulus. Taxonomy (NCBI): domain Eukaryota; kingdom Viridiplantae; phylum Streptophyta; class Magnoliopsida; order Rosales; family Cannabaceae; genus Humulus; species Humulus lupulus. The sequence continues at coordinate 162,373,934 of NC_084795.1, forward strand.
TCGCCAAGGCAGCTTTCGTGGCTTGATCAGATGACAAGGCAATGTTGGCAGGGTTTAGTTCGGCCCGAAGCTCATCATTTCTAGCCCTTGCCCGGGCTATGCTGTGATTCTGGGCTAGGACAGACTGCCAAACAACAAAACAAGTCAGAGATATACCCTTCATCATAATAAGAAGTAAAATGTCACCAATGAAGGATAACTTACAATAAGGTTCATTCCCATAGCTGATTCCATGATATTCTCTGGGCTCCGCTCCTCGATGGTCCTCAGATCCCTTGAGCTGGCCCTATAGGTGTGCCCCACTATATGGCTCGCCTTCTCGTAAATGATACCCTGAAAATCTTCAGGGATCTTTTTCAGAACCTACGAATCTACTGGTATTCGAATAGTTGGGGCTGGGACAGTGGGAGCTGGAGGTTCAACTTGTATTACTTAGGCCTGAGGAGGCGCGAGTCGAGGTGGAAGAGGAGGACGGGGAACCTCAGCAGTAACATAACTCACTAGAACTAATTCTTGAGTTGAGCTTGCGTCTTTCCCCTTGGCACGAGATCTTGAGGTATTGCCCACTGCAGGGGAGTTTTCTTCGAAATCCTGAGCCTCTTTACGGCAGGGCCCAAGCTGGTTTTCATAGTCTGAAATGCAGTTCAGAGGTCAGAAGCTCCGGGTTGTTCCATCTCTTTGCCTGAAAAGTACAAAAAGGAGTTAGTTCACAAATAAAGTTATCAAAAACATATACAAGGATAGAGAAAACAAAGATCCTACCCTCCGGGCTAGGGGAGGAGTCTATTATCACCAGCACAGGCGTTTTGACTGGGATCGGCATGACCTCCGACCTTGGAATTAATGGAGGAGAGGGAGAGTCTACGGTTAATATATCTGGGATCCTAAGGGGTTCAGGCTCAGGTCCTTCCTTAGGGCTGGATTCATCTATGTATTGTCTAAATCCAGGGGAAAATGCACCTTGGAGCAGAGAAGACCAGGTCCTACGGTTGGTTCCATACTCCTAAAAAATGGCAGATCTAAAGTTTAAAGTGTTGTCAACAACAACTGTGCCGTTAGGGTAACTATGGTCGTGGTGTACCACTAGGTGGTCTATGCATTGGAGCAGGGTTACATTACAATCTGGGTTATGAGGATGATGATGGACGAGTTGATTTGGGTTAAATCGAACTAACCTAAAATCGGCAACATCCCTATCTAATTCCCTATAGGGGTATGGGTTACCTTGGCCGGAGGGGCCGGCTGCTGCCTCTGACACAGCTCATTCTAAATCAGGTCCTCGGACAGCCTCGGGAGCCTACCTTTTCCTCACAAGAGGCACCTTGTCCTCTTCTTCCTCCTCGCCCTCAGTGGCTGGCAAGGCCTCCTCTTGAGAGGAGGGAAGCTCGCGGATCACCGGAAGGGTAGCCTGGGACCTCAAGGCCAACGTTTGACCTTTGCCGATCAACTTGCATGCTAGCATCGTGACATCATTCATGAACCAGCAGTAGTCCTTCTCACTGGGTGGAAGCCTAGAGAACTTCTCATATTGACCCCCGAGGGTCACGGACTTTCCCGTCCTCGTAAATATGGCTGCACAAGAAAAAAATTTAGTTAAGACATGTACAAAAGAAATGTCTTGAAAGGAATAAAATGTCACGAGCTAAAGTCATAAAGTAAATTACTTACGAGGTCAGTTGAAGTATCGGTGTTCACAATTTTGGAACCTATTCGACATAAAGAACAAGTCTTTGCAGTCGTTGGGATTGCTGGGAAGCTCAATGACGGGGGCAGAGTTGGGAAACCTTGTGAGATAATAGAACCCATCACCTCGCCCTTTCTGCTCTGGGCTAGCTTTGAGGCAGAAAAAGTATAGTATATCTGCCGGGGTGGGGACCTCCCACTCATGCTTCAAAAATAAATATTTCAGCCCCCCCAAAAGTCTATAAGAATTTGGGGGGAGCTGAAATGGAGCCGACTTCACGTAATTTAAAAAGTCCGCGAAGTATTGGTCCAGTGGAAGAAAGGCCCCAGCCTTCAGATGTTCATCACTCCAAGCTGCGAAGTCTTCTTGGAGAAGGGAGCAGCTCCGTTATCCTTCAAACGTAGGTCGGGCAAGGAGAGTTCCAGTCCCGACCTCTATGTTTTGGCTCAACATGATTTTGTTCACCCTCCCCTAGGTCGTGATCTTTCTTAGGATACGTTCACCCTCGAAGTAGGCATTTGAGTCAACCACCAGCTTCTTCTCCACCACCGGACCGAAGTTGTGGGATGGGAGACTCTGGGGCGATATGTTTCCCCTTGTTCTTCTGAGCGGATGAGCTTGATGCATTCTTCTTTGAGGCAGTTTTCCTTTGAGGAGCCATCAGATCGCCTAACGAGCAGAACGACCTAGTTAGTAGGAGACCTAAGAAAATTTAAGGTCAATGACACGAGGATATGAAGGGGGAATGGTTTACTTTTGTTATACGAGCTGAGGTTAGCCTCAGCCCCATCGCGTGATGCCACGTGATACCCTAAGTTACGCACCTCGGTTTCCTAACAAACCCTTGATATTTAGGGATCTGTGTGTCAGACTGCCAGACCACTACTTACCTTGGGAGGCGGTTTAGTACAAAACCACCCAAGAAACGTAACCTCCAAGCTATTTGGTTTGAAACCTAAAATACCTTCGTTTCCTTTATCCCGAATGGGTATTCTCTAAATTAATTCACCATTAAAATTACCTAGATTTACCCAGAAATTTCCCAGTCTTATGAATGTCTTATTTCTAGAGCTATTTTTGGGCTCACCCGTTGAACCTAAGTCGAAATATATTCCCTAAAAACATTTAGAAGTAGTCTAATAGTGACTACAGTGAATATTGCGGATGAACATGGTGAAGAACAAAAGTCCATTTAAAAAAAAAAAACTCTTAAAACCAAAGAATGAGATACTTATAGTGTGTTCTTCGACGGTGATATGTATACTTAGCGAAGGGAAGTTTATGGAAAATTTTTGAAAGACTGGGTGCAGCGAACAATTTTTGGGGATTTTTGGAAAAGAAGAGAGGTTCGGAAGTGCAGAAGAGGAAATTTTTTAAATGAAAGGTGGTGAAGCCTGAAACTTGGCCATCCCTTTTATACGTAAATTGTGCAGATTGAAATGGGCCATCCAATTGGGTTAGTTCAAGATCCAAGGGCCAAGGTTAAATAGAAAAAACAGCGGCAAAAAGGTGACAAGACAATTATTGCAGTCCTCAAAACCCGAACACACGCCAATTGTAGTACACCACGTGTCCAGTACTCGAGTAGTGGGAAGGTGTGGTTTTGTGTAACAGAAGTCTGAAAGCCCCTACTGTGTAGATAAAAAAATGGTGACGTCATACATGAGCAGGAGCTTGGGGGGCAAATGTTGTACCCTAATTTTAGCCCGAATTCATTCACTCAGCTCAGGTACAGCTGGCAAATAAATATACGAATAAATAACCAAGGGAATGATATCTACTTTATCCACGTAGACAACTCCAGTTTCATGTGGACACGTGTGGTATTAGGCGTCCGAGGTTTAACCCGAGCTACAGACACGAAGGTTGTGAAGCACAAGCTCATAATATTCAAACGGCAGTCGAAGTACGAGCTTGGAGGAGATATTTAGCTCGTGGTAATTCAAATATATTGCACATCTGCAGATCCCCAGAGACTTGGGTCCTCTTATACGTTTATTTATGACCATGCTGTCATATTTAATGTCCCAGATATTAGGAGAACATTTACTTTATGATCAAATTATATCCCATTATAAATGGGAAATATATGTATTAAATGTAATAAATATGTATATGCGTGATTGACTCACACGGTTACCCAAACCTGTCTATGAAATTCCCTTATAAATGCTGGGAATATTGGACAAGAAAAGGGACCATTATTCTTTAATACTGAAACCCTACCAAAATAGAGAGAAAAACAACAATAATATAGACTCGTGGACTAGGTAGATTTTAACCACTGAACCACGTAAAATATTTGTGTTCTTGTGGATTCATTTCATTTTTCATTACGGCTTATTACTAAGCACTAATCTATCTTTTTATTTCTTAATACACTGTTGGTGAAAAACTGCATCAATACATATCTATATTTGTTATAGAGCGTTCTATGAATTCAAGAGTGCAATTCCGAGTCTTTAGTGGAGTCACGAGGAATTGATAAGTTAGTAAATTTATTTGTTAGATTTATGATAACTTATTGGAGCTTGATTTCATAGGCCCATGGTCCCCACTGTACCTTGGATAAAATTATCTAGATAGTCTCAATTAATTGATTTAATTATCAATTAGAATTATCAAAGTTGACCATGTCAATTTTGGATAGTTTCACAGAGTTATACAATTTTGAGAAAAAAAGAGAAATAAAGGCAGATTTATTAATTAAGATAAATTGGTATCTAAATTAATAAATAAGTTTAAATCAAGGTTCAAATTATAAATAATTAATTTGATAAATGATTTAAATAATAAATAAATTAATTAAATCAATAGAAAATAATGCAGACCTTGATTTTATGTCCAATGGGCTTATAATCAAATAGGAAATTTCATGGGCCTAAAGCCCATGATAATTTTGACCTAGGGCTGTTAATTGGATATTATTTGATTGATTTTTAAATTAAATAAATTACCTAAAGAGAATTCAAAACACAAGTTTCTGATAGGTTTTAGATTCTCTTTAAACATAAGTCCTTTCTAAGCCTCAATTTTCTCTTCTATTCTTCTTATCTTTGTATCTATCTCATATGTTGAGAATTGCCCATTCTAGTCTAGGTGATTCTAAAGATACTTTGGAAGGCTGTGAAGAAAATTGAAGATCTGTTCAGTTTCTTGGTAATACTCTGCGATAGAAAGGATACAAGGGTTAGAGAAACTGAAGGAACAACTCATTCATTCCGTTGCGTATAATGTAAGTATTCTTATCATCATTTCTCCTTTAATTCAATTTTAGAAACATGTTCTAGGTTATCTCATATTAATTTGTTTAATATTTGATCTACATGAAAATAAACAAAAATCCTATAGAAGATTTTCTAACATAGCATTCAAAGTGTGTTCAAAATTATTCCAAAAATTCAAACAACTCATAAAGTGTTTAATAACCAAAAAAACAAATCCTTAGGGTTCCAAAAAAAAATCCCATTTTATTCATTAACATTTCACTGAACGATCTATGTGACGAACTCTAGTCCACAACTGTGGACTCGTCCTCTGAGCTGTAGTCGAAGACGTCCTATAGAATGTGGAAGTAGTCAGGAGCGCTCACCATCGCCCTCATCCTAGCACACACTTGTGGTATGGCATGAACTACCTCTTGACATGCCATAGCTCCCTCCAAATTGTGTACCATCTCATAACGCTCCTCCATCTCTCTGTTGTCCATCTTTACCATAACCGCCTCCTCGCGACTAAAATCATAGTTGTCCATAAGATCGTAGAACACGTACTTGATAGTGTTATAGTCCAGGTTGTCCTGAATGACGTCGTGCCATGACATGGCTAACTGGAGAAGGGCCTCTGGATACATCGACAGTGCTTCCCTTAACACCCAATATTTCTCTATAGGCCATAGCAATGCTCCTCTTTGATTCATGATTCCTTGAATACGATTGCAAACCACCACTGTTGTTTTCAACACTGCAATCCCCAATTGTAGGGGTCCTCCTCAAGCTGGACCTTGGGTATCTTGCGGATTTCCTTAAGTAGACATTTCTTAGTAGTTTTAATAATGGGAGGCATCTTACTATACTACAATAACAAAACTATAAAATTAAAAAAAAACAAACATAAATGATAACATATAGAACAAATATTTACGACGCGGTGAGGTGAGATTTTTCCATCTTTAGCGTGTATGGGGAGGGCCCTTGGAAACATGGACGATCGTCTCTCATACCATTTGTAAAACGCCCTAGACTACTACTTTGTAATAGGTCATCAACCTCATAAACTTATTTAATGAAAACCACTTAATATATGAAAACCCAGTGGGGCCTTGCTAAAACATGCAAGTTGAGCCCAATAGTTTAAAATAAAATAAAAATTCTCATGCAACCTTTACAAATAAATATAGTTGAAGTCCCACTAATAAGTTTTCAAATCAAAATAAAACATAACATTGTCCTTTAAAAATTAGCGTTTAAGCTGATCGTTTATTCGCCTATAGGATACCCTCATGCCATACATCCTTTGACGTCAGAACTCCTCACATCACCACGCGTGCCAAAGAGAAACCCTATTTATTACCTGAAAGAGGAAAGTAAGGGGGTGAGCTAAAAGCCCAGTAAGGAAGTACAAACAACACACTGAGAAAAACACAACAAAGGCACAATCATATCGTAAGTCTCATCAACATCATATCCATACATCGTCATACATCATACTTAAACGCATCATCATTCATCATACATCATTAGCATATTCAAACATCATCATCATTATAAACATCATCATCACATCCTTGTGAACATGACCCTCTCTCTTGTCCATGTCACATATTGAGGCAAACAGGAGGATTTGGTCATTGAATAACCTCGGCGCGTCCGCCCTATGAGTTACATCATACCTTCGTAACTCTGGTTACGTCTTTATATCCTTAGTAACCCCTTTGTTGTATCGCGTTCAACACGCTAACAACCATTTGCTTTTCATACAGCATACAAAACACATGCGATCCAGTCATATCAACACAAAGGAAATACATGATTTATCAAATTCATCACATCATCTCAAAATAGCATTTCATACTTCATATCACAAGGTACATCATCATACATAGCATTTATCCTCAAACAAAACCCATCTTACCGTTTCATAGCATAAATAAATAAAATTCTATCTAACTTCCTTACCTTAGGTCCGAGCAAAGCAAAATGGAACAAACATCACAACGAGCCTATAATCATAATCAAATAGTATTCTTTAGCATCACATGAGATTTCTTGTGCCCAACACATATACCCCATGTGTGCATGGACCATGCACACATGGTCCAATTTACACATAATTTTCAAACATACACATTTTTCACATAGAATCACAAAAGAATAATACAAATTCTACCTATTATCCATGCATGGTTTTCAAGTAAAAATTATATGGTTGAATAATAAGCATATTTTTTAATGTAGAAGTGCATTTGCATGCGACATGCATATGTGGGGGCATTGTTAAAAAGTGACGCTAAAAACGATAATTCTACACGCTTATTTCTAACTCTTTTAAATAATGATTTAGCAATATGATTTCCTCACCATTAATTTATTTCTTTTAAATCGCTAAATTGATTAAACCTCTTAAGACATTATTTTAATTCCATAAAAATAAATTAACTATTTTTTAGTTTCTCAAAAAAAAAAAATTCCATTTATTATTTTAAATTGCATAGATAAATAACAAAACATGAAATTATCTAAATGTACTTATAAATATCATGTTTCTTTTAGAAATAACTTTTTCTTTTAAATTAACAAAATTACAAGATTTGATGTGAGAAAAATATAACTTTAAGTGTGGGAAAAATATGTTTTTACTTGTATTATTTAAGTCTTAATTTATGTAGTGTAAACCCATTTATTTTAAACAAAATAATAATTTTTAATTTATTAATCTAAATTTTCAGCAACTATTTATTTTTTTTTAAAAGTCAAAAGTGAATTTAAACCCAATATTTTCTTAATTAAAATAAATAAAATCATACTTATTAAAATGTGAAAATTCATGGTTACTTTTAAAAATATCATTTTAATATATACATAATTTAGGGTATTAATTTATTTCAACAAACACACAAAATTCCTTATATTTAAAAGACATTTATCATTTTCACCCAATACTTCCAGCAGCATATTAAACACTCAAAAATCCTAAACTTGGAATTAAAACTTATATTTTCTTTATAAAATATAAAAAAACTGTATGTATTTATTTAAGTAAAAATATCATTTTAATGTGAATTAAAATACTCTTTTAATTTCATAAAATCATCATAGCATTTGGAACATCACTTATGCATGCAAATCATTATTTCACCAAATTTCACACCACTTATACACAAAAATCAGCAAGCACACTAAGTCATGAAATTCATCATTTTACATCATGCTTCACAAAACTCCTGTAATAATCATATATGTTTAATCAACACAAATTTAAACACAAACCCTAGCATGCACCTATTATCATATTATCAATCTAAGAAGAATCCCTAAAATCACATAGACATTCAAATCATAGGCATATTTCAAGATCAATCATACATATACATGAAATGAGAACCCTAGGCCAAAACTCCCATGACTTTAACATAAAATAAAACCAAAAATCTCATTCATATCCACATGGACCCTAACATGTTTCTATCTAAAAGTAATGAACAAGTTTATATAACACCAAGAGAAACATAAACAAAGCCAACATGAAATCTTTACATATGCCTTGGCCGAATCCCACATATACACAAACATAAAATATCAAGATCATCATACTTAGTAAATCAAAACCAAAACCCTTGCATGCTTTTTACATAAAACCTTAAAATCAAACAAACCATAGCATCATATCATATGGAATAACCCTAGGTGTCATAACATTAATTATTACCATGCATCTTAAAACATAACCTTTCAACCCAAAATCAAAAGAGAAACAAATCAATACCATCATCTCATATAACCCAAGAAAACATAAAAACAAAAGGGCCAAGGATTCATTACATCTCTTGATTTGTAAAATCAAGAACACAAATATTCCCACTTCAACCAACCTCTAGGGATTCGAAACCCACAAAAAAAAAAAAAGGAACATCAATATTATCAATATGAGTACTAGAGATTAAAATAAAAAAAGATGAGGATATGGAGGAGAGGATTTAATTTACTAAACATCAAGAGACTCACCTATGGCTTCAAGGTCCACCTCTTCTCTTCTCCTTCTTTCTCTTCACTCTCTCTCTCTCTAGAATTCGTACCTCTCCTCTCTCTCTCTCCTTCTCTTGAATTCGGCAACCCAAGAAAAATGGCTCTTCTATTTTCCTTATTTCCCTTTTATCTAACCTAGGAAATAATAGCCTAATGGGAAAAATGGGTAAGTTTCTTCTTTTTGTCTATTTTCATTTATTTTTATTTTATTTGATTTTTCTCTTGATTGATAGGAAAAATAAAGATGACAACTTTTTCCCTATTTTACCTATAATTATCCAATTGATTTTATTTGATTGAAAAAAAATAAATGAAAACAAAATTATTTTCCTTTTCCCACCCTTTGCCGTCCACTCTCATTTCCCTCTCTTTAATTTCTAATTTTTTTTCAACTAAAATAATTCTAAAAAAGGAAATTATAATCTTTAGAAAATTCTATGCAAGTGCACCATGCAACCATGCATATGCACACACTTAATTACTAGGGTACAACTCTACCTACCATGCACTTTGGTACATTCAATCAAAACTCATATATTCACAAAAATAAATTAAAAATTAGAAATTAACTTCACACAATTTCTACCAACAATTCTAACAAATAAAAAAAATTCACAACACTTAACAATTAAATAAAATAAAGCACAAAATTAATAAATAAAAAAAAATTGGTGCGCTACATAACTTTCCATGAATATTGTTTCACAGGATCATTACCGACAACTCCAAATTGAGGGTAAATGGGCACCTGATGGCCCTGATGATGTGTTGACGAGTGTGATGGGCACTCCTGAGCCCCGAGGACGTGTTAAGGCTGGAGGGCACAGTGTGTCCCGCACAGTATATTGGAATACTCCAACACCTACTGTAATGACCCAACTACTCTAGACTTTTGGACCACTAACGAAAACTATACATAAACACTAATTCTTAATAACACTTACAAGTGATAAGATCATAACTTTATTAAAACTTTGAAAAAAACAAAGGTCAAACTTACATAAAATTTAAGTTAGGATATGGGATCCCATTGTTTTAAAACCATAACATGACATAATGATAATTTAAAAAGAGATTACATAATAAAATGCGGAAAAATACATATAAAAACCATAAGAACAAAAACTACATCCTTGAATCGAAACTCTCGACTCTTTGAATCCATTCCGCCTCAATACACATTCCCCAAGCTGCCAAGAACCTTACCCGCCACTAAAACTATTTTCCTGCACATATAAACAAAAAGGAGTGAGCCTAATGCCCAGCAAGGAAAATCTAACATATAGCCAAATACATAAAAATTCATAATGCAACATAAAACATACTATAACACTTATGTCACATACATACTATAATGGCCATTATTACTTGGGGTCCCATAAACTAAGCAAGTCATATGCCCATTAGATTAGTGGGGTCTTGCTAGCTAAGCAAGTCATATGCCCATAATCTATTTGGGGCTTGTTAGTCATATAGGTCATATGCCCAAGTCTACAATCATACTTAACATAACATATTACATAACATAAAATCATAAGATAACATATAAAATCATATAACACATAAATCCTATCCTATTTTCCTTACCAAAATAACCGGGATATGAGAACTGATTTAGGACCTTGGAACACTCCTAAAAACCATTTATAATAAGGTGAGTATATTGAAGAAAATGGATAAAAGTGAAGAAGGAACTATACTATAAAAATATACTTACCAAAAACCTTGTGCTTAAGAACTTGGATTTCCTAACCAAGAATAGGAATAAGGTTAGAATGAGTAGAAGACAATGAGAACTTTAAAGAATATAATATAGAAATGGACTAAAGTTTGGAAATACCTTGAGGACTTATATGACCGATCTAAACCTTGAACCGAAATGTGAATTAACCTTACTTCCCCAAGTGTTTGATAAGCTTATAGTGATCAAGCTTATAATTCCCAACCCAAGTGTTTACACTCTCACACTCACCTAGCAACTTGCAACCTCTGAACTTAGATTAATAGATGAATAAATGGCTGGGTACTAGGTCCTATTTATAGAGTTTAGGAATGAAAAGATCTTCATTTAACTTGAATAAAAATAATGGCTTTTTAAGTGAAAAACATTTGAATTATCGTTCAGCAGAGGCTGAAGACTCGTTCAAAAAGATGCTGGACTTATCAAGAGGTTGAAGGTTTGAATGGAGAACGTTTTTGAAAACTGTCAAAATATGTTGAGAGAGGCGATATATCGCCCCCTGTAGGCGATATATCGCCTGGGCCAGTATGCCTGAGGCAATCGTGAAACGTTTCGTGTTTTTCGTATCTTCGTGCTGTGATATATCGCCCCCTATAACTGCGATATATCGGCATACACTGATTATTTAAACACGAAATTACACATTTTTAGCTTAATTTGAATTGAGTAAACAACCTTGACTAAGCCCTCTAACATTTTCAAAGTTGCTGACTGACCTTAGAGTATTCAAATTTTAACCTTAATAAATTTAATCCTCAAAATACTTAATCATTAATAAACCCATACATAACATGTGCTATTATCTAATTGGTTCTTATCTAAACCTTATAGTATAATAAATATTATCCTCAATATCAGTCATATTAATCAAACCTTAGGTTAAAATTAATATTCCTAAACTATAGGTTAAACTTAGAAAATCTACAAGTACTACTATGAGTGTCCAAATAAATCTCGGTCTGAACCAAAAATCCACAATCATAAAGATAATACTATTATTACTATTATACTACCATCTAACTTAGCTAAGTAAAGTTCTTGGACTCTACGCCTACCTTAATGAAAAATAATTTGAAAGCCCATTCTTCGAATGATGACATTAGAAAGGAGTTTGAAGAAAGATTTTGGAAACAAGAAGAAGAACATCGTCAACAAGCACAATGTCCAGAAGTGCGCCCTAAGCAACAAGATGAACTCTTGAGAAAATTCATGGCTCAACAGAGTGGGTCAAGATCCAACATTGGAGTCCCACTAGTGCCACCATCCTACTATGTGCCCAACCCACCAGTGCCACCAGCGCATGCGTTGTGACACCCCACGTCACTATGGCTGCTTTCTGGAATGACGACTGGCCCTACAAACCAACACGAGTCTTTTCAGCGTGCTTTGTCCTCACTCACATGCTTCCTAGGAAAACTTCCCAGGAGGTCACCCATCCCTAGATTACCCCAGGTCAAGCACGCTTAACTTTGGAGTTCTCAAGTGATGGGCTACCGAAAAGAAGATGCATCTTGTTGATATAGGTAGTACCCATCAATCCATTTAAGCCATCTTCAACTATGTAGTCCCATACCTACATAGTCTTAGAATCATTACACTTGACCTTCCCCAAGCGGTGTGGGATTGCACAGCTTACCCGGTCTTTCCCCTTACGGATCACAGGATTCTGACTGTCACATGCGTCCTACTATACTCCGGATCCATTAATGCCTCAAGAAGAAGATCAAATTATTGCACTACTACCGCTTTTGCAAGAGGTAATTAAACTTTCTTGAATATTCCAAAACCAAATAGATTTCTTTACTTTTCAACATGCTCATTTGTATATAACATGTTTTTACGCAAGGCTGAGCATGCCAATTAGCTATTGGTTTGGTTTCAAACGTTGTTGCATCAGGTAAACTCATTGAAAGAGACACAGGCAACAACTACCAAGTTATGATTACTAACGTTCTTAAGCCAACGACTCCTCTCCCTTTTGCATATCCTGATTTGGATATGTACATAGTTGCTCAGGCCATTGGGATGCCAATAGCGTGGCCTAAGGATTTGGTCATTATAACTGATGATATATATCATGAGGTGATGCCATATTTTTACATAAATATCTTTACTATTGTATATTAATTTGTTTGCTTTTTATTTTAATTTTTTGATATTATTGTATACAAGCTCCCTCTACAAGTAGGACCAGATCACAACGACCAAAAGCTCCATCAACACAACATCCATGAGAAAGAAGACGACCACAAACTCCTCCAACACAACTGCCCCACACTCTATTGGAACGATTACACAATATTGTATCTCAGTGGGATGATGGCGAGTGTGTGAATCCAGGCATAGAGTATGAATTTTTTGATCAGGATATGTCTCACTGTTACATATTTAAGGATGCCATACTTCAGTTTGCTCGAAAGGAGAAGATTGGACAAGTAGTTGTCGTCAGCTACATGAGGTATATATCTCACAAAGTTTGTTCATTTAATTTTCTAATTTGATTTATTCATTCAGATAACAATTTTCATTTTTTTTATTAGGTTCATTTACAGATATGTGGTACAACAAGGTTGCCAAAATAATTTTTTATTTTTCAATCCTAATATTGTAGCCACTTAAGGGAGTTCATTCGAAGTTCACGTTCAAAATTTGTTCAGACGATGCAATGACGTAAAATCAAAATAACAAGTTATGCTTGTCCCTTGGAACCATGGGTAAGTTTAAAAATTTGTCATTTGTCCGACCCATATCAATAATTTCTTTGTTTAACATTTGAGTTATAATTTTTTTTGTTTTCTTATGCAGTGTACATTGAATGTTGCTTATTTTGGCACCATATGCATATCAAGTTCATTATTGTGATCCGGTGAATTTAGATCTGAATAACCATGAGGAGATTGTATCAGTGATCGTCAATGCTTTCAATCTTTTTTTCTCTATGAATCTTCCTGATGTCGAGATCCCTGATACTCTATGCATGAAGCAACCTTAGGTAAGTAATTTCAACTTAAATTTTTGAACTTTTATAATTATTAATTAGAATAATATGTATGCATTTTTTACCAAGTGTCAATTTAATAATGAATTACTCATACTATTTAAATAATTAGTGTCCACACCAAATGGACAATGTGGCGTGTGGATACAACATAATGAAGATGTTGAAGGATTTGATTGAACATGCGAGTTCAAGACATTACTTGAGAAATGTATTATTAATCAAAATTTACAAATTATTTTTGAAACCTATATATAAATGTAATCAAATAATTAGTTAATATATTTTACTTTATATTTTTTGCAGCTAACAAGTACGCCATATAAAGAGGCACAAATTGATGAGTTGCGACAAGAATGGGCGACATATATTTTACCGATAATCCAAAGTTACCGCCCTCGTTGTTAGGTTTTCTTACTTTTTACTGCTTTCTTCATATACAATGCAATATTTGTTAATTTTGCATATGTTTAACAAATATTGTGTTTCTTGCAAAACAATTTAAATTTTCATTAATGAAGATTTGCATTTTCATTTTATTAATTATGTCAATTTCAATTTAAATGAATATTAAATTAAATTAATTATTAAATCAAATTAAAATAATATTAATTATAATTTTTTTTTTTTTAAATGGGAGATTTTTCAATGTCTCTCACTAGGAGACATGGGAGACTTCCCAAGTCTCCCACTAGGAGAGGTGAGAGACATCCCACGTCTCCCAATGGGAGAGGTTGAAAGTCTACGTTTTTGGACACCTTTCAACCTCTCCCACTGGGAGACGTGGGATGTCTCTCACCTCTCCCATTGGGAGACGTGAGATGTGCACTTACAATGTCTCCACCTACAATGTTTTCCCTCACGAGAGACATTATAGACTTTTCATGTCTCCCAAATAAAGTCATAAAACCTTTATATTATTGTAGTGAACATGTGTTCTCCTTTGTGTTGTTTGAAATGGATTTCATGTATTTGTATGCTGTATGAAAAGGCAAATGGTTGTTAGCGTGTTGAACGTGACACAAAAAAGGGGTTACTAAGGATATGACGTAACCCGAGTTACTGAGGATATGTCGTAACTCATAGGGCGGACACGCTGAGGTTATTCAAGGACCAGAGCCTCCTGTTTACCTCACAGAGGAGGTCCTTCCAGTTTTATGCTTTTATTGGTTACCTCAAGATGTGAGATGGACAATATTGGCGCCATGATCACCAAGAATATGATGATGGCATTTGATTATGATATATGATTATGACGTTTGATTATGATGTATGATGATGGCGTTTAATTATGATGTATGATTATGATGTATGGATATGATGTATGATTATGACGTACGATTATGATATGTTATGAGCTTTACAATATGAATAAGTTCTTATTTTGTTTTCTTTATATGTTGTTGTATTTGTTTGTACTTCCTTACTGGGCTTTTAGCTCACCCCTCACTTTCCCCATTTTAGGTAATAAATAGGGTTTCTCTTTGGCACCCACTGTGATGTGAGGAGTTCTGACCTCTGGGTGTGTATGGTGTGGGGGTATCCTATGAATGAATAAATGACCAACTTAAGCACCAGATTTTAATGAATAATGTTATGGACCTTAATGTTTTAAACCTATCAGTGAGGCTTACACTTTATTTGTTTTAAATGTTGCATAAGTACACTTATTTTTATTTTTAACTATTGGGCCCAACTTGCATGTTTTATCAATGTCCCACTGGATTTCATATGTTCAGTGGTATTCTTCTATTTTTTTTACAAGTATTGAGACATTTTCAAAGAAGTAGATTAGGGCGCTTTACATTATCATACACATTATAGTATAATTTTTTTTAGGGTTGCTTAAGGAAGTACTGCTATTATTGTTTGTGGGCATTCTTTATTGGGTATATCAAGTAATTTGACCTCCTCCCAATATAGTGCCAATCATAAACTTTGCTTAAATTGAATTAAATTTAAACCACAAGGTTTAAATTTAAATAACTAGGCTTGAATGGCATAAATTTTAAACCAGTACGCTGATAACTAGGGGTGAACATTTGACCCGAAAAACCTGAAAAACCCGCAAACCCGCCCGACCCGCAGCCCGAAAACCCGTCTTTTGGGAAAACCTGTCGAAATCGGGTGAAATCCGACCCGAACCCGACAAAAGTCGGGTCGGGTTCGGGTTTGAAAATTTGTTAGCCTAGGGTTCGGGTTCAAACCCGAAATCCGAAAAAATGGTATTTTCGAAAAAAATGGTATTTTTGAAAATAAAGTGTAAAAAAATGGTATTTTTGCAAAATTTAGCTTTTCGGCTCAAAACCCAATAGGCTCAGCCCAACCCAAAATCAAACCTAAAATTTGAAAAAAAAATGGTATATTTGAAAAAAATGGTATTTTTGAAAAAAAAAGTGTAAAAAATGACATTTTTGCAAATCTGGGCTTTTCGGCCCAAAATCACAAATGGCCCAGCAAACCCGAAATTACACTCGAACCCGAAAAAACCCGAAAATTTCGGATCGGTTTCGGTACCATTTTTCTTAACCCGAAACCGGCAAAACCCGAACCGATGAGCCCGAAACCCGAAACCCGAAAATCCGACCCGTGTGCACCCCTACTTATAACTTAAACCACTAAGCTTAAAATTTAAACCACAAGGCTAAAAATTTAAAACCAAAAGACTTCAAATTTAAACCACAAGCCTTAACTGGATTAAAATTTGAATCACTAAGCTTAAATGGCATCAATTTAAACCACGAGGTTTAAAATTTAATCATTTAGGCTTAAATCATAAACCAAGTCTCTTTAAACTATAATTTTAATCTATATAATGTAATGTATAAAATGTAATCCAAAATCTTTAAAATTTTAAACTACAATGCTTAAAATTTAAACCACTAGTCTTAAAATTGAAACCACAAGTCTTACATGGCTTAAAATTTGAACCACAAGTCTTAAATGACATCAAATTTAAACCCCAAGGTATAAATTTGTATCCTTTAAGCTTAAATTATAAATCAAGTCTCTTTAAACCACAAGCTTTAACATTTAAACCATAAGATGTAAAATTAAAATAAAAAATCTTAAAATTTAAATCATTAGCCTTAAAATTTAAACTACAAGACTTAAATGACTTAAAATTTGAACTACTAGGCTTAAATGACATCACATTTAAAACACGAGGTTTAAAATTTAAATAACTAGGTTGAATGACATAAATTTTAAACTACTACGGTTATAATTTAAACCACTAAGCTTAAAATTTAAACCATTAAGCTTAAGATTTAAACCACAATGCTTAAAATTCCAAAAGGCTAAAAATTTAAACCACAAGCCTTAAAGAGCTTAAAATTTGAACCACTAGGCTTAAATGACATCAAATTTAAACCACAAGATTTACATTTTATTCCTTTAGGCTTAAACCATAAACCAAGTCTCTTTAAACTATAATTTTAATCTATATAATGTAATGTGTAAAATCTAATCCAAAATCTTTAAAATTTTAAACCACAATGTTTAAAATTTAAACCACTAGCCTTAAAAGTTAAACCACAAGCCTTAAATACTTAAAATATGTACCACAATTCTTAAATGGCATCAAATTTAAACCACAATGTATAAATTTTTATCCTTTAAGCTTAAATTATAAATTAAGTCTTATTAAACTATAATTTTAATCTATAAAATGTAATGTTTAAAATTTAAACCAAAATCTTTAAACATTTAAACCACAAGGCCTAAAATTTAAACCACAAGACTTTAAATTTAAACCATGAGTTTTAAATGACTTAAAATTTGAACCCCAATTTTTAGATGGCATCAAATTTAAACCCATAGGCTGAAAATTTAATCCACTATTCTTAAAATTTAAACCACAATATTTAAATTCACAGCACTATTCAAGAGTATTACAAAACTTTGTACGCCACAACGCTACAATTTTTTGTAGAGTTTTTAAAATCTGTGTACCGCGTAGCTGTTTAGTGAGCGATTCATATGCCTCTTCGAATAAGGGTTGCCCAAAGTGTATTATAAATACATCATACTTAGCAATTTATAATTTTTTTTTATATTTCAAGTGTTATTTCTCTCTCTTATTTCCATTCACACCTCCATTGTTTTCACACATCATTCTTAGCTCTAAACTCATCATCTTCTTCTCCATTTTCATACACTTCATTGATGAGAGCAACCTTCCATTTATAGTCATCGTTCAACACTCCATTTATGATAACAGCCATAATTTTTTTGATCGACCATATTCATAGTTACTAGTCTTAACTAGAGGAAGTTGAGCTGAAGTTGATCTTCTAACAAGGTATTTCAATCTTCCCTTGCTATATTATTTGTGTTTTTTTCCAAGCTTACGTGAAAATGAAAATTTAACAACCTTAATAAATGCAACTAGCTGTAAAATATCATCTGTGTTTTTTTTTCTATATATATATATATTTATATGTACATTTTTTCAGTTAACTTAAACATGCATTCAATAATGATTATTTTGATGGTTTGATTGAGTTCATTTTCATGCATTATAAGTGTTTGATAAAATGCCTCAACTAAAATTCAATTGTATAGTAGTCACAAATATATGATTTTGGATGTCTGAGTTGATTTTCTTTATTTCCCATTCAATAATGGGTTTTTCTGAAGGTTTACTTTGGTTGAATTTCGTTGTTTCCTCACTCATTAATTATTTTTTTGATAGTTTGCTTGAATTGATTCGCATGCCTTGTAAGTGTTTGATGAAATGTCTCAACAAATTGTAATTGTATAGTCCTGACAATATATGATATTGGATTCAATATTATTATATTAATAGGGAATCACCTACCATGATTAAATCTATGAAAATTTCTTAAATATTATGTATTTTTTTCTTCTATTTTTTTATATACTTTAAGCCAGTAGTATTATTTTAAAACATGTTGTTTATATTTTTGTTTGTTTTCTATGTAAGATAGACAAAGAAAGCTTGTATCATGAAGAAGAATAGGAAATCAAGTTTTTATCATAAAAAATTGAATGTTTACAAGGTAATTTTACATTGTTAATTTATGTTATTTAAAAAAAAAAAAGTTAATGTTTTTAAATTAATTTTTTTGTTTTCAATTTTTGTTTTTGTTTTTATGTGCAGAATTTAAGTGCAAATAGGTTGATTTTTGCTAAGAATCAAATGAAAGTTAATTTTCAAAATCATCAACTTAATTTATGTTGTATTGAGAATTCCCTAACTGATGGTCAATTTGAAAAGTTAAAGGATTCATGCTTGGGGTTTCTTTTAGATATTGATAGTAATCTAAAAGTTTATACCATGATTGTGCATTCTCTAATACTTCATGAGAAGGGTAGCTCTAATTGAAAAGAGATCCAAATGAACTTTGGAGGGAATAAAGCAAAGTTTTGCATTGAAGAATTTGCTTTAATAACCGGTTTAAATTATTCCCAGCTTCCTACTGATGTTGATGATAGCAATCAACCCAATAGATTAATGGAAAAGTACTTCTCAGGGAAATCATCAATCTCAAGAAATGACTTGAAAACCCTTATCATGTCTAGAAAAATTGATGACGAAGATGCCATTAAGATAGCTAAAGTGTTTATTGTGCAAAACATTTTAGAAAGTAAAAGAGGTGATATGTTGGTTGATGATTTTGTTCTTAAATTAGTTGATGATGAAGAAAAGTTTGAGAGTTATCCTTGGGATCGTCGTTCATTCAATGAAACTATTGGAAATATTTCAAGTGTTTTGGATTCGCAAAAAAATAACTATGAGTTGTGCGGCTTCCCTGTGGCTTTCCAAGTGTGGGGTTATAAGGTTATTCCATCATTGAGATCTTTACTTGGCACTCGTGTAAGTACAAAAGGCCCTAGAATTTCAAATTGGAAGTCAACTAAGGTGAATAATCTCTGAACAATTTGGACAAAGGTTTTCCAAAAATCAAAAGTATGTATTCATATATATATTGAGTTTTTCTTCTGTTAATTTCAATTGTTGTATTTGTAATGACCCACTACTCTAGACTATTTGGACCATTAACGAAACTATACATAAAACTTACATTTTTACGAAAATACCATAATTTATTGAGTAACTTGCAAAATAAGAGTTATTTACAAATAAACAGAATACTAAGAAGGATTATGGGATCCCATTGTTTTTAAAAACAAAAGATGATTTAAAATAAAAGACATTACATAATTGGTGCGGAAAATACACATAAAATCATAAAAACATAAAATGAGACTACATCCTCGAATCGAATAACGCTCGGCCCCTTGACTCCATTCACCATCGATACACATCCTCTAAGCGTCACGAATCTTACCGCCTCTAAAGCTTATTTTCCTGCACATAAAACAGAAAGGAATGAGCCTAATGCCCAGCAAGGAAAATCTATCACATAGTCATACACATAATTTCATAAGAAACATAAAGACTTAACATAATACATATAACATACACTTATTATAATGGCCATTATTACTTGGGGTCCCATAGACTAAACAAGCATATGCCCATGGAATTAGTGGGGTCCTACTAGCTAAGTAGGTCATATGCCCATAACCCATTTGGGGTCTTGTTAGCCATATGGGTCATATGCCCAAGCCTACAAACATACATACATATCATAACACATTTAATAACATAAAACATATAGATAACATAAGCACATAACATATTGATTCTAGCCTATTTTCCTTACCAAAGTTACCGGGATATGTGGACTGAGTTGGGACTTTTTGGAACACTCCTAAAACCATAAGAAAGAGTGAGTCTAAAGAAAGGAGATGAAATGAAAGAGATGGAACGACTAAACCATTTGAGAAACATGCTTACCGAACTTATGTGCCCAAGAACTTAGATTCCCTAACCAAAATGAAGATTAAGGTTAGAGATTGAGTAGAAGACTATGAGAAGGAAAATAACATAATACAGAAAGGAACTAGAGTTTTGGTTACCTCAAAGACTTGAAAGACCAATCTACACCTCCACCGAAATACTATAGAACTCACTTCCCAAAGTGTTTGATAAGCTTATGATGTTTAAGCTTATAGTTTTTCCCAAACCAGGTGTTTATACTCTCACACTCACTTAACACTAGCAGCTTCTGAACTTAGAGCAAATGGTGAATAATGGCTGGGTACTAGGTCCTATTTATAGAGTTTGGGAATGAAAATATCTTGATTTTACTTGAATAAAAATAATGGCTTTTTAGGTTAAAATCATTAGAATAATCATTCAGCAGAGGCTGAAGACTCGTTCAAAAGATGCTGGACTGTTGAAGGAGTTTGAATGGCTGAAAGGAAATGAATTCAAAAACGTTTGAAAACATACTGGAGGAGGCGATATATCGCCCCCTGCAGGCGATATATCGCCTGGGCCAGTATGCCCGAGGCGACCGTGCATCGTTTCGTGTTTTCCGTATTTACGTGCTGCGATATATCGCCCCCTATAGCTGCGATATATCGGCACACGCTGAATAATTAAACACGAAATTACACATTTTTAGCTAAGTTTGAATGGAGTAAACAGCCTTGAATAAGCCCTCAACGTATTCAAAGCTGCTGACTGACCCTATAACATTCAAACTTTACTCCTTATTAAATTTAATCCTCAAAAATACTTAACCCTTAATCACCATTCATAACATGTGCTTAAAATCCTATTGGTTGATGTCTAAACCTTATAATATAATAAATATAATCCTTAATATC
The DNA here is from genome assembly GCF_963169125.1 of Humulus lupulus. Taxonomy (NCBI): domain Eukaryota; kingdom Viridiplantae; phylum Streptophyta; class Magnoliopsida; order Rosales; family Cannabaceae; genus Humulus; species Humulus lupulus. The sequence continues at coordinate 162,395,308 of NC_084795.1, forward strand.
AGTCACATTAATCTAACCTTAGTTTATACTTAATATTCTTAAACTATAGATTAAACTTAGAAAATCTATAAGTACTACTACGAGTGTCCAAATAATTCCCGGTCTGAACCAAAAATCCATGGTAACAAAGATAACACTAAACATACTATAATACTACTAAACAATTAGCTAAGTAAAGTTCTTGGACTCTACAGTATTGTTAACTATTATTTTTGTTTATTGATTTTTTATTATTATGTATATAGGTTGATTATTGTAGAGTCCAAGAACTTTACTTAGCTAAGATAGATAGTAGTATGATAGTATTTATAGCATTATCTTTGTTACTGTGGATTTTTGGTTCAGACCGGGAATTATTTGGACACTCATAGTAGTACTTATAGATTTTCTAAGTTTAATCTATAGTTTAAGAATATTAAGTATAACCTAAGGTTTGATTAATGTGACTGATATTAAGGATTATATTATTATATTATAAGGTTTAGACATCAACCAATAGGATTTTAAGCACATGTTTTGAATGGTAATTAAGGATTAAGTATTTTTGAGGATTAAATTAAATAAGGGTAAAAGTTTGAATGAATAGGGTCAGTCAGCAGCTTTGAGCACGTTGAGGGCTTAGTCAAGGCTGTTTACTCCATTCAAACTCAGCTAAAAATGTGTAAATTCGTGTTTAAATATTCAGCGTATGCCGATATATCGCAGCTATAGGGGGCGATATATCGCAGCACGTAGATACGGAAAACACGAATCGATGCACGGTCGCCTCGGGCATACTGGCCCAGGAGATATATCGCCTATAGGGGGCGATATATCGCCTCCACCAGCATGAATTCAAATACTTTTGAATTCCTTTCCCTTCAGCCATTCAAACTCCTTCAACAGTCCAGCATCTTCTGAACGAGTCTTCAGCCTCTGCTGAACGATTATTCAAATGATTTTTACCTAAAAAGCCATTATTTTTATTCAAGTAAAATCAAGATATTTTCATTCCCAAACTCTATAAATAGGACCTAGTACCCAGCCATTATTCACCATTTGCTCTAAGTTCAGAAGCTGCTAGTGTTAAGTGAGTGTGAGAGTGTAAACACTTGGTTTGGGGAAAAACTATAAGCTTAAACATCATAAGCTTATCAAACACTTTGGGAAGTGAGTTCTATAGTATTTCGGTGAAGGTTAGAGTGATCTTGCAATCTTTGAGGTAAACCCAAAACTCTAGTTCCTTTCTGTATTTTATGTTATTTCTTTTCTCAAAACCTTCTACTCAGTCCCCTAACCTTATTCTTATTTTGGTTAGGGAATCCAAGCTCTTAAGCATATAAGTTGGTAAGTATGTTTTTATGGTTTAGTCTTTCCATCTCTTTCATTTCATTTCCTTCTTTCAACTCACTCGTGTTCATTATGGTTTTAGGAGTGTTCCAAAAGTCCCAACTCAGTCCATAATCCCGGTAACTTTGGTAAGGAAAATAGGCTAGAATATATATGTTTATGTTTATGTTATCTTTTGTGTTATGATATGATATGGGTATGTTATGAATATGTTGTGCATGTGTATGTTGTAGGCTTGGGCATATGCCCTATTTGACTAACAAGACCCCAAAAAGATTGTGGGCATAAGCCTATTTAGCTGGTAGGACCCCACTAATCTCATGGGCATAAGCTTGTTTAGTCTATGGGACCCCAAGTATAATGGCCATTATAATAAGTGTATTATGTGTTATGATATGTCTTTACGTTATTATGACATTATGTTTATGTTTATGACTATGTGTTAGATTTTCCTTGCTGGGCATTAGGCTCATTCCTTTCTGTTTATGTGCAGGAAATAAGCTTTAGAGGCGGAAAGATTCGTGACGCTTAGAGGATGTGTATCGATGGTGAATGGAGTCAAGGGGCCGAGCGTTATTCGATTCGAGGATGTAGTCTTGTTTATGTTTTTTATGGTTTTAAATGTACTTTCCGCATTTTCTATGTAACTCTTTTTAGTTTTTAAGTTATTTTTGTTTTAAAGACAATGGGTACCCATATCCTACTTATTTTATGAAAGTAACCTTTGTTTCCATAAGTTTTCAATAAAAGTATGGTATTTCCGCAAAAATGTAAGTTTTATGTATAGATTCGTTAATGGTCCAAATAGTCTAGATTAGTGGGTCGTTACAGTTGGTATCAGAGCAAACGGTTCCTTCGCATGAAGTTCTCCTCGATACACATGCTCAAAGCTCCGAATCGGACCGCCAAGTAAGTGTTCAAGTTACAAGTTACAAGTTACTTTGTCTATGTGTATAGCTAACAACTTTAGTGTTTGTGTTTCAGTTAAAAAAATGAATGGAGCTTTAACCTACCAAGATATCCGAGCCATTAAGGCCTTAAAAAGAATAAGGGAGCCAAGAAACACCGTAGGAGCACTAGAAAAGATCACTCAAAGATTGATTTTGTTCCACAAAGAGATAGGTCACCTTCAAGAGTCTAAGCAAATCATGATGAGAGCTGCAGAACAATATGTCCTAGTAATTAGGCTTTTAAAAGATTTTCCTTCAGCAATTTTAACTTTAGAAGAAATATGGGAGAATATAAATAATGATGATGACTTACAAGCAGCCCTAAGATATTATTCTCTCATACTTAAGTTCACCTGTGATTTAGAGTTTCAATTCACTAATGAGCAACAACATAGGATCTTCTTGAATCTTCCCCGAGGAAATTTTTGAGGCTCAAGACAATGATGATTATAAGGAGATAGATAATGATATGCTAGATGAAGGATCGGATGTAGAAGATCCCGATTTTTAGAATAGCTAGTTTTTCATTGTTTGTTTTGTTTATTTCTTTATTTTATGATTGTAATAAGTGAAAATCTTTTTCCAAATTGATTTCATGTTATTTTCTTTTCATGTATGAGTTTAATTTTATTTTCGCAATCATAATAAGTAATAAATAAAATGAATAATGACTAAGTTCAGTGAGGGTGGATACAAATCAATGAACCAAGTTTCCTTATTGAGAGTTAGGGGGCCTTAGTAGTGGGAACGATTTTACTGATCCCAGCCCTCCCTCAATATGGTTAACTTTGGAACAAAGATAAGTTTCGAGCCTGAGAATTAAGTCATATAGGATGATTAGAAACACACTTAGAAAATAAAGATGACTTGTTTTTTTTTCTAAGTATAGAAACCCACTCTAATAATAAATAAAGACCTATATAATTTTTCATAAGAAGTCATAATAAATAGGTCCGAGATATGTTTGTTTTAGAATAAGTTTTTGCCTTAGAGCCTATTAGGGTAAGTTCTAACAAGTTCTCGACTGTTAGAACTTTTGGTGAAGATGTCGCTCCGAAGATTTGCACGCACCAGCGGAAACGCCTCCAACGTTGTTCCAACGATCAATGATGCCCTCCAGTTCGCAGAAGAGGAGTGCGTACTACTACTAGCCGCAACGCGCCGACACCGTCAGCTGACAACACCGCGGAAATCGCTAGACGGCGACAACAAGTCGAGGAACTCTTGCAGCAACAACGTCAACAGGCGCAGACTCAGCCTCAGCCTCCGCCGCAACCGCAGCCGCAGCTACAACAAATGGCCCTATCACCCCAACAAGTTGGTCCATATGGGGGATGCCCAGTGACGAACTACGCACCACATCCAGTACCGAATATGGAGTCAGTGTATGAAAGGTTCCGCAAGCAGCACGCTCCAAACTTCGAAGGGACTATAGACCCCTTTGAGGCAGAAGAGTGGCTAAGGAATGTGAAGCCAATTCTTACGCACATGAACCTCAGTAATACGGACCGCATGTCCTGCGTCTCGTCATTACTCAGGAAGGATGCCAGAGTATGGTGGGACTTAGTTCATCAGACTAACGATGTCACCACCATGATATGGACAAGATTTGTGGAGCCATTCCACAAGAAGTATTACACCTCGACATTCATCGCTAATGGTAGAAGAATATGCTCGTCAGTTCAACAGATTAGTCAAGTTTGCACCAGAGTTGGTCCCAACCAACTTTACGAGGTTGACCAAGTTCATCGGAGGACTTAGACCAAAGATGGAATTAGGGGTTAAGTTAGCAAACCTGGGAACCACTACCTATGCCAATGTTCTAGAAGCGGCAATTGAAGTAGAAAGGATTCAGAGGAATGTTAGTGAGGAGAAGAGGGATTAAACGATGGTTCCAGACCAAGGTCTTTGCCTTGACCCAAGGAGGAACCCATGCTAGTAACAAGGATTTACAGGTCAGATCCTATTCTCGATAGTATATGTTCTAGTATCACTTGATTGGTAGCTGTATACTCGTAGATCTCGTTAGGAATGATAGAAAAACTAGACAAACCTAGTGAAAGATTTAGAACTAGGTTTGTAACCGAGTTGCCTTCGGGCAGAGTAGTTCTATCATCACGAATAGTACGAGGCTTACCGATCAAGATTTAGGACATAGGACTAGAAGGAGACCTGATAGAGCTAGTAATCAAGGACTTCGACGTAATACTAAGCATGGATTGGCTAGCACGGCATGGCGCAACGATCGACAGCAAACGCAAGAAGGTGATGTTCGAGACTCCTGACGGCCAGAGACGATGCTTCATGGGACAAGCTTCAGGATTACGCACCCCGTTAGTGTCATCTCTCAAAGCTCAACAAAGGATAGAGAAAGGATGTCAAGCGTTCTTAGCCAGCATCACGAACGTGGAAAGGGAGACGCCACTTAAGGATGGAGATGTTCGAGTTATACAAGAATTTCCAGAGGTATTTCCCGATGACTTGCCAGGATTGCCGCCAACTCGAGAGATAGACTTCACGATAGAATTAGTACCAGGCACCGAGCCTATCTCTAAGGCACCATACCGGATGGCACCTACGGAACTCAAGGAGTTATAGACGCAGCTACAAGAACTCCTAGACTTGGGTTTCATTAGGCCAAGCCATTCACCATGGGGAGCTCCGGTACTATTCGTGAAGAAGAAGGACGGAAGTATGCGAATGTGCATAGACTATCATGAGCTGAACAAAGTAACGATTAAGAACAAGTACCCGCTACCTCGAATTGATGATTTGTTTGATCAACTTCGAGGCGCGACCGTATTTTCTAAGATCGATTTACGGTCCGGGTATCATCAGCTCAAGGTAAAGGGAGAAGATATTCCTAAGACAGCCTTTAGGACTCGTTATGGACATTACGAGTTCTTGGTTATGTCTTTTGGTCTTACTAACGCACCAGCCGCGTTTATGGACTTAATGAATAGATTCTTCAAGGATTACTCAGATAAATTTGTCGTTGTATTCATCGACGATATCTTAGTATACTCCAAGGATGAAGTAGAGCACGAGGAACATTTGAGGATGATTTTGACGCGATTGAAGGAGCATCAACTCTACGCGAAGTTCAAGAAATGCGAGTTTTGACTCTCACAAGTGGCGTTCCTCGGGCACATCATATCGAAAGACGGAGTTGCAGTAGATCCATCGAAGGTAGAGGCCGTGAAGGATTGGCCTAGACCAAAGAACGCGTCAGAAATAAGAAGCTTCTTAGGGCTAGCAGGTTACTATAGAAAGTTGTAGAGGGCTTTTTCTAAGATAGCCACTCCACACACCAACCTGACCCGGAAGCAACAAAAGTTTAACTGGAACGATAAGTGTGAAGAAAGCTCCCAGTTACTTAAAGATAAGCCTTGCTCAACACCAGTACTTAGTGTACCAACACCCGACGATAAGTTCGTTGTCTAATGCGATGCATCAAAGCTAGGATTGGGAAGGGTGTTGATGCAAAAACGACAAAGTGATAGCCTACGCCTCACGTCAGTTGAAGGAGTATGAACAACGCTATCCAACTCACGATATGGAGTTGGCAACGGTGGTCGTTGCAAATCTGGCACCATTATCTTTACGGAGGACGGTGCGAGATTTATACGGACCACAAGAGTTTAAAATACTTCTTTACACGGAAGGAGCTCAACATGAGGCAGCGCAGGTGGATAGAATTAGTCAAGGATTACGACTACGAAATCCTATACCATCCAGGGAAGGCGAACGTAGTTGCCGATGCGCTTAGTAGGAAAAGTTATGGAAATTTAGCAGCTTTAGCCAGAATAGAGAAGCCGCTACAGCAGGAGCTGATTAGTGCCAGAATAGAAGTGGTTGTAGGCAAGCTAGCTAACTTGTCTATCCAATCAAATAGGACATACGGATTGGTCAGAGACATGAGAAATCGCTAGCACCACACACGGATGCAGTCAGAGAAGGCAAGACTACAGATTTCTCAATATCCAGTCAAGGATTTTTGAGATATAAGGATCGGGTATGCGTGCCAGACGATCAAAGTATTAAGAAGATGATCCTAGAAGAAGCGCACAACACCCCATACTCAGTTCATCCAGGGTCTACCAAGATGACTCATCAAGGCAGTCTATTGGTGGCCAGGGATAAAGAAGGACATAGCGGAGTATGTATCTAAGTGTCTTGTATGCCAGCAAGTGAAGGCGGAGCATCAGCGGCCTGCAGGATTGTGGCAACCGCTTAGCATACCGGAGTGGAAGTGGGACAATATAGCCATGGACTTCGTGACGGGTCTGCCAAAGATGAACAAGCAGCATGATTCCGCTTGGATAGTCATAGATAGACTAACCAAGTCGGCTTATTTTCTGCCTGTTAAGACTTCATGCACGGCAGACCAATATGCAGACATCTACATCCAAGAGATTGTACGATTGCATGGAATCCCCAAGACGATAGTGTCAGATAGAGGATCAGTATTTACGTCAAGATTTTGAAGAAACTTACAGATAGATATGGGTACTAAGTTAAGCTTTAGTACAACTTTCCATCCTCAGACAGATGGGCAGTTTAAGCGTACGATTAAGATCTTAGAGGTATGCTACGCGCGTGTATACTTGATTTCGGAGGATTGTTGAACAAGTACTTATCGCTGATCGAGTTCTCGTACAACAACAGCTACCAGTCAACGATTGGAATGGCATCTTATGAGTTGCTATATGGACGAAGGTACCGATCACCGTTGCACTAGGACGAGGTAGGAGAAAGGCAGCTTCTAAGGCCCAAAGCTGTTAGACAAGCTCAAGAAGCAGTAATGCTTATTAAACAACGTATGCTGGCTGCTCAAAGCCGTCAGAAAAGATATGCGGATACCAAGCGACGCGATGTGGAATTCCAAGTTGGAGATCAAGATATCTCCTATGAAAAGTGTCAAGCGGTTCGGAAAGAAGGGCAAGCTTAGTCCCCGATTCATAGGTCCTTTTAGATATTGGACAAAGTGGGAACAGTTGCATATAGACTAGCCCTACCGCCAGCATTAGCTGATAGTCACAACGTCTTCCACATCTCGATGTTACGCAAATATGTGTCAGACCCATCTCACGTCCTCAAATACGATACGATAGCACTCCAGAAAGACTTAAGTTACGAGGAACGACCGGTTAGCATCCTAGATAGAGGGATGAAGTAGTTACGGTCCAAGAGCTTTCCTATAGTCAAAGTCCTATGGAGCAATAGTTCTGAATGCGAGGCAATGTGGGAGTTGGAGGAGGACATGCAAGGCCGGTATCCGGAGTTATGTGATAAGTAAATTTCGAGGACGAAATTCTTTTTAGTAGGGGAGAATTGTAGAGTCCAAGAACTTTACTTAGCTAAGATAGATAGTAGTATGATAGTATTTATAGCATTATCTTTGTTACTGTGGATTTTTGGTTCAGACCGGGAATTATTTGGACACTCATAGTAGTACTTATAGATTTTCTAAGTTTAATCTATAGTTTAAGAATATTAAGTATAACCTAAGGTTTGATTAATGTGACTGATATTAAGGATTATATTATTATATTATAAGGTTTAGACATCAACCAATAGGATTTTAAGCACATGTTTTGAATGGTAATTAAGGATTAAGTATTTTTGAGGATTAAATTAAATAAGGGTAAAAGTTTGAATGAATAGGGTCAGTCAGCAGCTTTGAGCACGTTGAGGGCTTAGTCAAGGCTGTTTACTCCATTCAAACTCAGCTAAAAATGTGTAAATTCGTGTTTAAATATTCAGCGTATGCCGATATATCGCAGCTATAGGGGGCGATATATCGCAGCACGTAGATACGGAAAACACGAATCGATGCACGGTCGCCTCGGGCATACTGGCCCAGGAGATATATCGCCTATAGGGGGCGATATATCGCCTCCACCAGCATGAATTCAAATACTTTTGAATTCCTTTCCCTTCAGCCATTCAAACTCCTTCAACAGTCCAGCATCTTCTGAACGAGTCTTCAGCCTCTGCTGAACGATTATTCAAATGATTTTTACCTAAAAAGCCATTATTTTTATTCAAGTAAAATCAAGATATTTTCATTCCCAAACTCTATAAATAGGACCTAGTACCCAGCCATTATTCACCATTTGCTCTAAGTTCAGAAGCTGCTAGTGTTAAGTGAGTGTGAGAGTGTAAACACTTGGTTTGGGGAAAAACTATAAGCTTAAACATCATAAGCTTATCAAACACTTTGGGAAGTGAGTTCTATAGTATTTCGGTGAAGGTTAGAGTGATCTTGCAATCTTTGAGGTAAACCCAAAACTCTAGTTCCTTTCTGTATTTTATGTTATTTCTTTTCTCAAAACCTTCTACTCAGTCCCCTAACCTTATTCTTATTTTGGTTAGGGAATCCAAGCTCTTAAGCATATAAGTTGGTAAGTATGTTTTTATGGTTTAGTCTTTCCATCTCTTTCATTTCATTTCCTTCTTTCAACTCACTCGTGTTCATTATGGTTTTAGGAGTGTTCCAAAAGTCCCAACTCAGTCCATAATCCCGGTAACTTTGGTAAGGAAAATAGGCTAGAATATATATGTTTATGTTTATGTTATCTTTTGTGTTATGATATGATATGGGTATGTTATGAATATGTTGTGCATGTGTATGTTGTAGGCTTGGGCATATGCCCTATTTGACTAACAAGACCCCAAAAAGATTGTGGGCATAAGCCTATTTAGCTGGTAGGACCCCACTAATCTCATGGGCATAAGCTTGTTTAGTCTATGGGACCCCAAGTATAATGGCCATTATAATAAGTGTATTATGTGTTATGATATGTCTTTACGTTATTATGACATTATGTTTATGTTTATGACTATGTGTTAGATTTTCCTTGCTGGGCATTAGGCTCATTCCTTTCTGTTTATGTGCAGGAAATAAGCTTTAGAGGCGGAAAGATTCGTGACGCTTAGAGGATGTGTATCGATGGTGAATGGAGTCAAGGGGCCGAGCGTTATTCGATTCGAGGATGTAGTCTTGTTTATGTTTTTTATGGTTTTAAATGTACTTTCCGCATTTTCTATGTAACTCTTTTTAGTTTTTAAGTTATTTTTGTTTTAAAGACAATGGGTACCCATATCCTACTTATTTTATGAAAGTAACCTTTGTTTCCATAAGTTTTCAATAAAAGTATGGTATTTCCGCAAAAATGTAAGTTTTATGTATAGATTCGTTAATGGTCCAAATAGTCTAGATTAGTGGGTCGTTACAATTATGATGTTTGACTCTATCTAGTGTGGAAAAAGATTCATTATACCTTAATGGTATGTTTTGCAACATAGTAATTCTTAAAAGAGGAACATACATATATCCAAATAATTCCCCCACAATGATGAGTAAGAAGACAAAAAGTAGTTCTATTAATGAAGAAATTATTTCCATGTTGAATGTATTTTTATATTATTTCCTATATTTTTTTAATTCAATGTTGTATGTTCTTCTTTTTTTATTTTTTCATTTTTTTAAAACTTGTGGTTTATATTTTAGTATCTTTTGTTTACTTTTTTCTAACTTGTTATATCGCTTATTTTTTTTCCTAGGAGCTCAAATAAGAGAATGTTGAAATAAAAAAATATATTATTGGAATTAAAAATAGAATGGGTCAGATTAACATATGTATGGCAGAAATTGATGAGAGAACAAACGATATAGGTCACATGAAGAAGCAAATCGAACATTATGAATTTTATGAAACACGATGATTTAAAGAAGTGCACATGTGAAGAAGGAGAACAAGAGAAAGGGAAGAGCAAAGAAGGATTGCAACATATGGAAGATTCTAAAGTTTCAGAGAAAACAAGAAAGTTATATGCACAAGAGGATTTGCAAGCATGCATAAACGATTTTTAAGTGGTGAAATCCTTCTAAGTAGTCCTGAATGTGTTCCTCCATCAAAACTATAAATTTAAAATGTTATGTATTTTTCGATAAAGTTTGTGTTACATTTGATTTGATTATCATGTTTTAAGTTTTAATCTTTTATTATTTGCAGGAATGCATAAAATTTGCAAGCAAGGCCACTATTGAAGAAAGAGAAAATGATAATAAGAAGGGCATAGAGGGCAAGCAACCCACAAATGTTTCTAAAATTTTAGAGAAAATAAAAAAACTTCTACACAAAAGGCTTTACAAGTATTCAAACGTGATTTATCAACTGGCGAGATCGTTCTTAGTAGTCCAGAATGCATTCCTCATTCTTCATCTATTCTAAAAAGTGTCCCACAAGTATAAAGTTTGAATATGATTATTCTTGCATAATCTTGTATTATTTTTTATTTTAATTATATTTGCTGATTTTTTTTCATATGTAGGTTGCCAATGAACAATACTATCAAAAGCAAGAAAAAATTTCAAACACCTTGAGAGGAACAGAAGAACAAAAAAAAAAAGAAAAGAAAAGAAAAAGAAGTTAAACAAATGGAAAGTGATCGTGATGATTCAAGTGCAGACATGGATTCCCCACCATCTATGACAACTCTTGTTGAACCAAGTCAATTGCTTTATTCTTCTGCGAACTCTATAGAGGTAAATAATACTTGTCATTTCTTATGCCGATTTCCATTTGAGAGTGAATATGAAGTTATGCCTAATTCAGAAGTGACTTTGTTCTTCTTGGAGTAGTACACTTATGGGATGAATAAGAAAAGGTAAATGATTTCATTTGTTTTTTTTTTTTAATTTAATTGTTTTCTTTATATCCTATTATTAATGTTTGTTGTTTTTGTAGGAATAGATCCTCTCCATATGCTGCATTTTATGCCAAATTAAAATCAACTTTATTCTTTGGAGGAATAGAAATTATGAATAAGAAGTGGTTCTTTGATTTGTGTGATGCTGAAGGTCTCATCAATAATGATGTAAGATTTTATATTCTCCAACATTTATTATTATGTTGTGCATACTTAAAATGGTTTACGTTTTAATATTCTCATCTTATATTTGTATTTAATATTTTATGCTTTATTTATTTTTACAAGATATTGATATATCTTTTTACTATTTGCGAAAGAAGGCATTGTCTCATACATGTTATCCTTCATTTCGGAAGTGTACTACAACAAGTTGTGTTTTTTACAACTACATGACCCTAATTATTGTTGATGAAGCTCATTTAAGGAAGATGATTTCAGATATAAAAAAATTAATATTAAATGATCAACATAAAAGGATAAAACATCCTTGTCCCAAAATGAAGACTATTATTGATTTCATTCTAGGAAAAATATTGAAATTTTGAAAGTCATGGTTTGAAGTTGATTTTGTTTTCATGCCATTTTTTATTCCACAAGGAAGGAGGATTTATTTAGATTATTGATGCTTAGGAGTTTTACATATAATAAAAAGATATCCATATCTATGACTCATTTAATAGTCCTAATAATGAAGATGTTGAAAGACATGTGAAGAAATATTGCAGAATTCTTCCTTTTATTTTGGATTATTTGGGCTTTCATGTTAAACATAAACATTATGTTGCCGCATGTGAAGAATTTAGGTTCTCATGGGTTGAAACTCCTTTTCAAAATAACACGTGAGATTGTTAAGATACAATTTCGTTGTATGCTGGATTTTTATTTTTTTCCCCAATTCATTCAAAGTATTTTTCAGTTGAATTTTGTTTTATATATTGTAGGTTTGATTGTGGAATTTATGTTATAAAGATTGTTGAGTTGCTAATGATGAGGATGTTTCCATTCAAAATTGGTCCAAACAATGTTGTTGATATGAGAAGAAAGATGGCCATAGAATTTTGGGATCATGGTTACAAGAGAAAGGACGGTCATGAAACTCCACCAGAAAACTTGTGTCATGTGTGATCACAAGATCAAAATAGGAAACTCAATAGTTTTGTTTAAAGAACGTTTTTCTTTGAAACAATGTTAATGAAAACATTTTATTTTATTTGTTTGTCATGAATAGTTGAATCTTGTAAATGAAAATAGATTTAAAGTTTTAAGCATTTTTTTTTTGTTATGGTCTTTAAGTTAAAACCAAACCACATTTATTTTAAATTGTAAACAAATAAGCTTAAAATATAAACTATGACTTAAACTACTAGACTTTAACTCTAAAACACAACCTTTTAAAATTTAAACCACAACGCTTAATCTACAAGACTTAAAATTTAAAATAGTTTAAAATTTAAACCACAAGGCTAAATTTTTAAACTACAAGACTTAAAATTTAAATCACAATTATTTAAAACTTAAACTAAGAGGCTAGAATTTTAAACCACTAGTTTTAAATGCTAAACCATTAGGTTTAAAATTTAAATCATAAGCCTTAAATGGCTTAAACTATAAACCACTAATTTTAAATTTTAAACCATCATGATTAAAATTTAAACTACTCAACTTAAAATTTAAACCGCAAGACTTTAATGTCTTAAAATATAAACCGCAAGGTTTTGATGTGTTTAAATTTAAACCTCTAGGTTTAAAATTTAATCCTCTAGCTTTAATATTTAAACCCTTATGCTTAAATTTAAAACTATAACACTTAAACTATTATGTTCAAAATTTAAACCACTATTATTTAAAACTTAAAATACAACGCTAGAAATTTAATCCACAAGTTTTAAATTTGAGACTACGAGCCTTAACATTTAAACCACAAGTTTTTATTGTCTTAAATTTAAACTTCTAGGTTTTATTATTAGAAAATTTAAACCTCTAGGTTTAAAAGTTAATCCACTAGATTTAATATTTAAACCACTATTCTTAAAATTTTAAACTATACCTCTTAAACTATAATGTTTAAAATTTTACATCACAACTCTTTAAAACATAACTACAAGGCTAGAAATTTAAACCACAACTTATAAATTTTAAACTACTAGCCTTAAAATTGAAATCTCAATGCTTAAATGGCTTAAAATTTAAACCATTACACATAAAATTTAAACTACTAATCTTAAAAGTTAAACCACAAGGTTTTAATGTCTTAAAATTTAAACCTCTAGGTTTGAAAGATAATCCATTATCCTTAATAATTAAACCACTATGCTTAAAATTTAAAACTATAACACTTAAACTATAATGTTTAAAATTTAAATTATGACTCTTTAAAACTTAAACTACATGCCTATAAATTTAAACCACAAGTTTTAAATTTTAAACTACTACCTTTAAAATAATAGCCTTAAAATTTAAACCACTAGCCTTAATATTTAAACCCATATACTTAGAATTTAAACTAAAACCCTTGAACCATAAGATGTAAAATATAAACAAAAAGTACAAATATTTATAACACAAGGCTTAAAGTTAAACCACAAGTATTAAAAATTAAACCATTACGCTTAAAATTTAAACAACCAGGCTTAAAATTTAAACCAGAATTCTTTAGTTGTTAAAAATTTAAACCACAAGTTTTAATTGACAAAAGTTAAATTATGGATAAATGTTTTATTGCGTGTTGTAGCACCTCTATTTGAGATTTGCAACGCTCGAGAGGGGAGATTATTGTCATAGCGTCTGCACACTGCGCGCGCTAAAGTAACGTCAAGTTTCCCTAGTTTCTATGTGTCGCGACGGGGTGTAATGAGTGTCGTAGCGCAACTTTACACAATATTAGTGATTTCAAAATATCATTTCTACCCCGTTTTCAAATCTTTTTTTTTTATATTGCATTTTCATTTTAATCTATAAAGTGTAACGTTTATAATCTTAAGTAACACTATCGAAATTTAAACAATGATACTCTAAAATGTAATCTTGACGGATTAAAATTAAACTACAATTATTTAAAATCTAAACAATGACTCTTTAAAATTTAGAGCACTCGTTTTAAAATTTCATGTATAGGCATCTAAATAGTTTTCTTAACAAATGACATTTATTTTATTAAGATGTAAATCACAAAGATGAAAAATGTAAACGATAAATCATAAATTGTAAACTACTATTCATAAAATGTATACACATGAAAGTCAAAATATTGAAATTTTATTTATAAAGCATTAACGCTTTTACAAATTTTTAAAATGAAAAAAATACTTAAAGTTTCATGTTCTCATATTTGATTATTCATCCTTCTTTTAGAATTGTTGCGTGCTACAATTCTTTCTATTATGCCCCAATATTCTACAATTTCCACACTTGACTGTTCGAGCATGCTTGGAAAATTCTCTTGTTGATGGAATTATTTTTTTCTTACGACGTCCTGGTTTTACTTTGAATTTTGGATCCTTCCTGTTATCTTCTTTAATTTCATCTGGGACACTCCAATCAAGTATATCTGGAACATGATTAATTAAACCTACATATGTCTCTTTCAAAACAGATATACTATACCAATTTGAGCAAAATTTGTACTTGTCGAAGTACTGGCTTTCCATTGCTGCGATATCATGTGCACACGGAATTCCCTCAAGTTGAAATTCATTACATGTGCACATATTCTGTTCCAAATCAACAATAAACAATCGATAACCATATGTGACTCAAGATTTCATTGCATCTACCTGTGAAACATTTCAATTATTAAGCAATAGTTTTAAAAGCCAAACAATAAGTGAATAAATGTAACTTCAATAACGTACCTCCATTCGAAATGCCACATCAAGTTTTAGCTCCATTTCATCATTTGCCCATTCTATCACTTCACTAAATTGGCTGATTGCTGCTTGTTTTCTTGTTGAAAACCATCTTTGAGGCATATCTCTCACAACTTCTATTGATGACGTTATAGGCGATTCTCTCGCATGCACAATTGCTGCATTTATAGACTCAGCAATGTTACTTGTAAGAATGTTATACCTTTTCGTTGGAAAGAATGGTCAAGCCCATCTTTCTGGTTTTGCTTGCAAAAGATAAGTGGTCATTTCTGTTGGGAATAGTGCCATTAGAGCAATTGTAGTTGACAAATGTTTTAAATAAAAGAAATAATTGAATTGAATTATTATATATCTAGACCATGTATGTAATGACCCAACTATTTCTAAGACCTTGGACCATTTAAACTACTAGACATGGCTACTATTTTGGGAAACATACATAAGAAAGAACATACTTTATTTAAAACTCAAAATATTGTACCAATACAAAATAAGGTAAAAATATAAAATAAAATGTGATATGGTATGGGATCCCATTGTTTATAAAACATAAGACAAAATTTTAAATACTAATTGCGGAATTACATCAAAAACATAATTTAAAAGACTAAAAAAATTAACGCCATCCTCGACCAACACGCAGTCCATTGAATCCATTCATCCTTAACACACAAGTCAAGCTACCATGAATCCTTCCGCCTTCCATATTCATTTGCCTGCATCAAGCTAAAAATAAAGGAGTGAGCCTAATGCCCAGCAAGGAAAATTTACTAAAAGCATACATCATAAATCATAAACATATACTATAAAAACATATATCATATAGGACTACAATATTACTGGCCATTAACTCATTAACATGGCATGTGATAAACCATCTAGGTCCTCTGTCTACTAATCGAGGTAGGTTAGATCACATGGTAGTAGATGATAACCCATCTAGGTCCTCTACTAGTCGAGGTAGGGTAAATCATAACTCTAAACCATGAAAATGATAAATAATCTTGGGTTTTGCTATCAAAGCCCAAGCGACATAAAAGATTGGGGTTTGCTATCTAAGCAACTATAAGCCCCAAATGACTACAAGACATATTTATACATATATATACATATCATAACATAAAACATATAATAACATAAACATATCATAACATAAACATATAAGCACATAAAATCTATCCTATTTTCCTTACCAAAAACCGGGATATTTGGGACAAGAACAGGATTAGAACACTCCTATAAACCAACAATAAAAATGGTGAGTATCTCTAAAGAATAAATATGGAAAGAAAACTAAACCATCAAGAAGAAACTTACCAAGAAGAACCTTAAGTTTCAAGAAACTTAAATACCTAATCAAGAATCTCAAACAAGAGTTAGGATCTGAATAAAAGAAAACTAGAGAAAACTATAGAATCATAAAGAACTGAACTTAGGGATAAGAATACCTTGAATGATCTTATGAATTGATCTAAACCTCAATATCGAAATCTCACTATATCTCACTTCCCAAGTGTTTAGAAAAGCTTAGAATGATAAAGCTTTAACCCAAAACCCAAGTGTTTCTCTCTATAGTAACACTAGCAACTTGGAGGCTTTGAAGACTGGTTGAAGAATGAAGAAAATGGCTGAGGACTAGGTCCTATTTATAGAGTTCAAGGAGTGAAACTAACCCTTTTTAATTAGAATAAATAAATGAATATAAAATGAAAAAAGATTTGAATTTTTGTTCAACAAACGCCCAGAACTCGGTCCAAATCATTCAAAGGCAGGTCCAAGTGGTTAAGGGTATTTTTAAATTCAAAAATCATCAACATTCAAAAATACATAACCAGGGGCGATATATCGCCTACCCAAGGCAATATGTCGTGTAACGACCCAAATTTACTAATAAGGCTTAAGGGCCTTGATTAGTGTGCCGGAAGGGCATAATCGGAATATATGTGATTTAATGATTAAAGGCATGTTGTCTGGCTATTTGAATATTTGAGATGCATGACTATGTGTATTAGTATGCATGTAGGCCCTCATTAGTTTAGAAAGGGAATAATTATAATTTCGGCCGTTGAGGGCATAACTGTATATATATGCGATAATTGTTGAGACCACATTATTATGTGGATATATCTGTGATCTGTGATTCGAGACGATCCTAGTAAGCAGATTAGCAAAAAAGTCACGGCGGGGATTTATACCCGGCTCGGGGCGAGCCTGGGGGTATAAATGGGAATTTAGTGAATATATTGGGGTCTATTTTGACATCGAGGAATATAATTGGTGATTAATTAGGTGGCGGGAAGTAAGCAAAAAATATTAGAGACACTCGAGGAATTAGCGGGAATTGGGTAAAATGACCAAAATGCCCCTAAGTGGATTAAAAGACTTAGGATTAAAGGGGAGGGCATTATAGTCATTTGGCTTTTAAGAGATAGGTATTGCTGAGGATTTATGTTTAGTGGAAGTTGTAGAATAAGGTAGAAGTCTGAGAAAAGAAGAGAAAAGAAAGAAAAAGAAAGGGAAGAAAGCATGGCATTTTTCCAAGGGTCGGTTTGTGCTTTCCTTCATCATCTTCTTGAGTTTTCTTGGAGCAAAGCTCAGAGGGGAGTTAGGTTAGGCTGAGCAACAAGAATTCTGAGCTAGGCTTGAAGGATTGGCAAAGGCTTAGCAAGAACACACCATCACTTAAGGTAAGACTTTGGAGTTTTCAGTTTCTAGTTTGGATTGTTTGAACCATGGTGTCTAAGCTGAGTTGATGGGAACTTTAGGGGAATTCAAGCCAAGGATTGAGGAAGAGCAAGGTCAGGAGGTCTAGAAGCTAACTCAAAGTCTAATTTCCATTAAATGTATAAAATTCTAAGCTTTAAACGTTGAAGTTTTGATGGTTTCTGCTGAGTTTCTGAGTCTAGGATCAGCTATGGTGAATTTTGAGATTAGGGATGCATGTGCTTGAGTTTTGAGTATTTGGGATGCTTGGGAAGAGTGGAATATTTAATAAGCTTGTTTTGAAGTTTGGTTGAGGATTGGAAGAGTTTTGGTAAGGGTTGGCTCGGGGAAATCGCAGGAAGGGAAAATGCAGTGTTGCCTGTCTGTGACTAGCACTACAGCGCTAGCCTTTGGGCGCTGTAGCGCTAGGCCAAGCATGCTGAGGGTATTTTGGTTCTGCTTGTAGCGTTGTATCGCCCTCCTTAGAGTGCTGTAGCGCTACCCTGTTTCTAGAAAGGGGGTTTTGAGTTATTTTCAAGGGTTTTTGCCTGGGGGTTCGGGGTTCGATTCCACCACCCTGTTTGGTGGAATTGGAGCTTCCCGAGGGCTCGGGATTGGTCTCGAGGCCAGGTGTTGTACTTGAGGTTTGGTGATGACTTTGATCTATGGTTGTGATTAGGTGAGCGCTAGGGCTCGAGGGGGATCGTGCTTAAGGAATCAAGTGAACCAAGCTAGCAAATTTAAAGGTAAGAAAACTGTACCCGGTTATATGCTTGTGATGGGACTAAGAGCTCCCGATATCTGTATAATGTCATTGATGGTATTACGCCATGGGACATGTGATAGCGGCCTAAGAGCGCCGTACACAATATTTGCGCACAGGGCGCGGCTTGGCCACTAGTAGCCGAGGACAGCTTAATATTCACTGAGCTCGGTTTAAGCGGGCCGGAGTCAGTGGGATAACGGAGGGTGCGGCCTGAGGGCGCTAACCCTAGTTATCATTGTAATCGATGTATGATATGAGTGGATATGTTTGGTATGCTGAATTCCTGGTTATCCTAAATGTTTAAATGGTTGAGTACATGTTGATGGAATATGTGATAATGAATCTTCTGTTGATTGCTTATGCTCTGTTATTGTGTTTTCTTGCTGGGCCTTGGCTCACGGGTGCTACGTGGTGTAGGTAAAGGAAAAGGCAAGTTAGACCAGTCCTGAGATGGAGAGCTGCGGGGCTGAATGTACATAGCTAGCTGTTCAAGCGCCTTGGCCGAGGGGTGGATCAGGATAGGGATCGCTGAACTGTCTATTTTGCCTTAGTATGGCTAATATTGTATTTAAATCGTGAATCTTTTGTAAATGGTTTTAATTCTATTGTTTTTGGGATCCCGTGTAAACAGGAAACGATATTTAAAAAGAAATGCGACTTTTAAGACCAAAATCTTTTAACCCTAGTTCCATTATAGTTTCAGTAACACGTTTTTAATTAAATGACTTGATTAGCAAGTCTAGCACTTTTATAAACACACAGTGTAACGGTCTTAGCTATCCAGGGCGTTACATGTCGGCTCCACCCTAATCCCGAGCCCCGTTTGAACGTTCGTGCAAAGTCAACGTGTTTTCTGTATCTTCCGTAGGTGATATATTGGCCCCTATAGCTGCGATATATCGATATACGTTGATATATCAAACACATATTTGCACTTTTTCAGCACATTTTTAATTGAATAAATTGCTTTGACTGAGTCTAAACGTGATCCTAACAGTTATTGGAAGGTTCTAGAGCTTCTAGATCTTTCTTTTATTAAAACTATTCATCAAAATACTTAATTCCTTAATAAACATGATTATGACAAGTGTCATGCTCTTAATGTATCTATCTAAACCTTAGGTTATAATAAATATATATATCTAAGACCAACAATATTAATCAAACCTTATGTTATAATTAATATTCTAAAACCATAGGTTAAACTTATAAAATCCATAACTGTTGCTATGAGTTTCCAACTAATTCCCGTCTTGAACCAAAATCCACGGAATCTAACATACTACAAACTAATACCAACTACTACTACTATCTAGCTAGCTAAGTAAATATTATGGGACACTACAATGTACAATATTTTATTGATAATATAAAGTAAATATCAGAAAATTCAAAATTTTATCTATGTGGCCTTAATCTCATATTGGTATGAGATGATCGTGATTAAGATGATAGACTTAAAACATTTCGCAGTAAAATAAAGTTATAGAATCTTTAGATTAATTACTGCTAGTACGGTTCGCTAGTATTATGAATACAAGTGACCTGGATCCGGGTCACTAGTGTAGTAGGACACTTTAGTGAATGTACTTTATATATAGTGATATATAGAACTAGACCAGATGTGATTTGTTAATACTTGTTTAAACACTGTTTTGTAGTATTAATCAAACACATCAAACGATGATCATATACACGATGATCTTAATCCTGAGAATTCTATGAACTCCTATATATGTCATATGATCCTTTGATTCATGCGTTAAGGTTTGTCAGAATGATCAGGCTAAGAACAATTGTTTTGGGGACTCAATGATGTATATGGTTGGGGACAAAGTTTAACAAATATGGAATCTATACATTCTTATTGATTGAATAATGGTTCCCTATTGGGTTGACTTTTGGAACTGTAAAGGTTATGAGCGCTCACATTGTAAACTTGTTGTGACACAACCTTCATTAGTAAAGTCAATGGCACTCTTGGAACAAGATATAGCTAAAAGGGTAAAATGGTAATTGTATTCTCTTTTTAATTATGAACCATTAATAGAGGATTAACGTTGTATGTAATGAATATATCAATGGATACTTTATTCTTTAATATAGTACTCAGTAAATATATGTCTATAATTATCAAGTGTTCAATCTCATATTTATAGTGGAGTAATCATGAGATTAATAAATATGATTATTTAATCAAAGAGCTTTGATTAATAATCTAATATCTATTGGAGCTTGATATTATAGGTCCATAGGTCCTCAGGATGACTCTATCAATACCATATCAATGTAAGAGTTGATACAAAGGTATAACTGTAATTTGAGAATTTAAGAAGATTTTTTATTCTTCGGGTCAAGAATGCAATTATATAATAATTGATGTTGAATAATTAATTTTTTAAAATATATTTATTAATTTAAATATGTAATTTTTGAAATTAATATATATATGTAAATAAATAAAATTTTGAAATTAATTATTTTATTTGAGTGGGAGAAAATAAAATTGGTAAGTCAAAATCAGTTTTTGATTTATTGAATTTTAAAAGATGATGATAATGATGATCATTAATTTGAATTTTGAATTTAAAATTGAAATTTTGAAATATGGTTGTCATCTTTTCCTTAAAATGATAAATACCTTATTTTGTGGAAGATTAATTTTAGTTAAATAAATTAAAAAAAAATGCAATATCCCAAAAAAAAGATATAGCAGTACACGCATGACACAGTCCAAGGATTGTGATATGCGTGTATCAATATACTGATATTGTATCAATGTTGTTTTTATTTTATTTATTTAAATTAATTAATAATTTGAATATAATTTTTTCAAATTTGGTAAGATGGATATTTACCTAAATCAATTTCTATCATCATTATGATATTATTATTACATTACTATTATTATTAGGAATAATAAGGTATTGACCCTCGATTTGGTCAATGACACAGAGTCAATAAAAATGATATAAATAAGATCAATTGAACTCAAGAAGATAAACGACACCAAAGTTTATAGTGGTTCGGCCCCAAATATTGGTAATAACCTACTTCCACTTAGTTTTGTTATTGATATCTTATGGAACCTACGATCAACAAACAAGGGTTTACTGAGTTTCACAAGCTCCAAAAAAGTATCCAGGGTTCTCCCCCTTTCAAAGAGTCCCTTGAGTCCTATTTATAGGCTCAAGAATCTACTTGTGGGCCGATGGGGACCAATACACCTTGATTTATACATATTTGAAATATAACGGACAACATAATATTTACATAAAAATAGGCTAAATATCTTATAACTGTATTTGAAATGTGACTTGGTTACCACGTACATGCCAACACAACCTCTACCGTATGGTTGAGCATTCTTCTTAAATCCATCGAGAAACTTCTCTCCTGGTCATTGGTCGACCTGAATGTAGTCACTGAGTAGACACGTATATCCCACGTGTACACGAATCTCACCATGCCAGGGAGTAGTATATTTTAGGGTAAACATTTGCCCCCGAAGTTTATTTTACTGTGACCATCACTTAATAAACTTATTCGATCAGCTATCCATCTGACCTGTTACATCTATCATTCCCTTTTCGAGAAAGCACGCAGTCATGACCTTTACAGTTTCCCAAAAATATTTTGGCGATTATTGCGATTCCCCATGCCTCAAAACTCCATTCTCTTCATTACCTTGCATTAATTTTACGAACAGTATAAATATATGCCCTTCCACTCCTTTTCTGTAATGCCCTACTACCTTAGAGCCATTACTAAGTGAGTTTAAAACGGAAATTGTGCAACTAACTGACTCTACGAGGTTTCTAAAACCAAAAGTGTGACTTGATCAGAAGTTAAGGCTGTAATCTTTGAAAATACTTAGTTTCATTGAAAACATTAAGTATCAAACATCCGGGATCCCAAAATAAGGTTTAGAAAATATTTACAACTCAAAAATAGATTTACACTTGATTAACTATCAAAAGAATAGGTTAATACAGCCATATACAAAATGCCCCCAACCAAAGCAGTCGGGCATGCCGAACATGTACGCGCCGCCCCCACGCTCTCCATACTCATGGCCGGTTGACTGACTCTTTGCTTTTACCTACCACACAGAGCACCCGTGAGCCGAAGCCCAGCAAGAAAACTCACACAGTATATAACATATGCATAGAATATAGCTGACATATAATCCACTGATAAATAGGAAAACCATAAGACTGAACAAGCACGGCCATGCCGCCCCAGAGGCCTTACCAAAGCCTGGGGTCTCGGTCCTTACCGTAAGGATAACTCATGTATCCATTGGGTCCCACCCTGGCTATAAGCACTCCATGTGTTAAGTGTTACTTCCGGCCCCAAGGTCGTTCTCGGCCTTCGCCACTCTCGGCCTTAGCCGTTCATTTCATTATAATCACACATATAGTACATTTCGAAATAATCATTCAAACATATAATAATTCATTTAAGGTTATACATTTGCACATAATACAATCTAGGGCCATGCCCTGCAATAACACTGTGGGCCCATGCCCTGTTCTCGGGTGTTATGGTTTTCTTACCTTTCAATTCGATAGCTTTGATCATCCCACTCCTCGAGCACGATCCTACTCGAGCCCTAGCGCTCACCGTGGATGGAAATTCGACCTTGAGTTGAACCCTAGACCTCCTTAGCTTGCTCCTTCACAACCTTGGCCTCAATGTTGATGAGTTCTTGCTAATCCCTTGCCAATCTTCAAGTCTAGCTTAGGATTCTTGATGCTCAGCTTACCCTAGCTCACCACTGAGCTTAGCTCCAAGAAAAATGAAGGGAAATGGTGGGAGAACCACAAACTGTTCCTTTGAAACAAAACCCCTCTGTTTTTCTCTCTTTTCCTTTTTCTTCCTTCTTTCTTTCTTTTTCAGCCTTATAACTCTACTCCACCAATCCCCCTTAATATAAAGATTCATTTAACTTATCTCTAAAAACCTAAAGACCAAAATGCCCTTCCTATTAATTCTAACCCTTTTTGTCCATGTAGGGCCATTTTAGTCATTTTACCCAATTCCCACTAATTCCTCGAGTGTCTCTAATAATTTCCCGCTTACTACCCAATACCTGATTAATCACTAAATATATCCCTCATCATCAAGATTAACCTCAATATATTTTCCAAATTCCCATTTAAACTCCCCAGGCTTAACCCAAGCCGGGTATAAATTCCCGCTTTGACTTTTCCGCTAACCCGCTCATTCTAGGATCGTCTCGAGTCACAGATCACAGATATCAACACAGTCATGCCCAAAATGGCCAAATAAAAATTATGCTCTTTCTAAGATAATCAGGTCTACATGCATACTAATACACATAGTCATGCATCTCAAATAGTCAAATAGTCATATAACATGCATTAAATCATAATCATGCATTTAACTCATTAAAGTCACACAAAAAATCCCATTATGCCCTCCAGGCACATTAATCAAGGCCCTTAAGCCTTATTAGCGATTTTGGGTCGTTACATTTTCATTTTTTACCCAAGCCTTCTCTCTCTTCAATATCACTCAGAATAAACCTCCAAGAAAACCAGCGTCTTCAGTTCAATCCGAGGAATCTACGATCAACTTTAAGCACCATCCTCGTGATTTCTTCAACAAATTCGTACTTCAAGTAAGTTTTCGAATTCATCTTCTTAATTTTGTGGCAATTTTCACGTGTTTTGGCCTTAATTTTCCTGTTCCCATAACTGGGCTTACACTGTTCTTGGAAAAAAAAAAATTTGGGTAGTCGGGTTTAGGCAAAAATACATAGAATAACTATGCTAGAAGAGATTTTAGGCAGAATAATGTACTAGGCAATGCTTAAAAAGCAATTTAGGGTATAAAAATATCGATGTTGGGTCCAAAATCGAAGTAAAATTCAATTTTAAGCTTTTGTAGAAAAAAAAAAACGGGGTTTTTCCCGCCTGTTTTCGGAGTTGAAAAGTTTTTTTCAGAAAAACTTTTCACTTTCGCATTTTGATCTATTTTCCAAACTGCTCACACATTATTGTGTTTTTATCAAGATGCTGCTGGTCGTATAAACACTTAACTTTTATACACGAGCAACATTATCCTTGCTTTTCTTTTTCTTCTAACTATTGGTCGTAGATTCTCACCTCCCCTTTGCTCTTCTCAGATATTCATGCATGATCCTTGGGGAGGTGAGAGACCAATAGACGACGACCTTCTCGCATCGCTGTTCGAGGATCAACCTTCTTTACCCTTTCTTGAGCCTTTATCTTCACAAAATCCCACGACCAGTCCTTCAGCCAATCAACAATACATGGGTCATGTCAAATATACTACTCGTAAGAAAAAGAAAACTACCAATTCACCCTCTAACCATCCTGCAACCAATATCAAGGGTCCGTCAAATGAGCCTCAACCTCTAAATTTCTCACCACCAGACATTCAGCCAAAAGTACGTCCTCGCGATGGCCCTAGAGCAGAAACAGACTGGTATGTTGTCCCTCCTAGTGTCATATCGACCAGGATGGTGGCCAAGTATTCCAAGAAGTACGGGCTTCATGGTATTACCTTACATAAACCCACACCCGACCAAAGGAAAAACGTGCCTAGAGGTGCCTTCAGCGCTTGGTCGAGGTATCACATCGAGGTAGGGGCAATCTTTCCCTTGCATGCTTTTTTCCAAGGGGTGGCCAATTATTTTGAGGTCGGCCCTTTTCAAATAACACCCAATGGATATAGAGTACTATCAACACTCTATATCTACAACCACAAAAAATGGCCTGTACCTACCCCACACGAGATCAACTATCTGTTCAATCTTAAATCCAACCCCAACCAAAACAACACATGGTTTTTCCTCTTATGCCACCAGGAATCTGCTCGCATATTCTTGAGTGATGTTACCCATAAATCCAATGTACGAAAATACTTCTAGGATTACTTCCTCACTATGACCTGGTTGCTGACAACTTGGCCTTCACACGAGGAGTTAAGCTTTTCAATCTCTGGTCGTTCATTTTTGTTAGCTTTTCCTTTCCTTGTCCTTAATAATTTGGTATTGCACTTAGGTCCATGGCACCGACCAGACCCCACTCCAACGATGGAGATAAGGTCAACAACCCTAGCTAGCATGACGAACATAGAAAAAAGCGTGAAGGAGCTGGTCACTGAAAGCAATTTAAGGTTGGTCGACCTTTTGGAACCTCATCAAGAAGTGAGGGAATCCACTATAGGGAGTGCAACTGGAGAGGGCACCGAAGGACAGGAAATCCCTGAGCAGCAGCAAGATGTGTCACAACCCCAGAGGTGAAGACCAATGGGAGTGACCATCTGAGAGCCCTCCAGCAACCCTCGAACCACTGCTGCCCCTACCCATCATGGGATGGGAAAGCAAAAACTTCCGGAATATACCGATCCTATACTTGAGTCCTCAGATGAGAGCGATATAAACTTTTCACTTCTAGATAATTTGCCCATCCCTTATCATTTATTTGATAGGGATGGAAATTTTAAATTTACGACCAGTAGTTTTAACCTAGACCTCTTCGAGACAGATAGTGAGTGTTGCTGTAGTTCTTTAGATGATGTATCGACCAATAAATATAGTTCAGGTATACTACTTGTTATTTCTCTTTACATTATTCCATTATCACTCCAAACTGCTTCTTAACATATCTGCTCGTTTGTTTTTGTTTTGTAGTCATGCCATCTGAAGATGCTTTTGACATGTACGCCTTTGTTGAAGCTCCTTTGAGCAAGAAGAAACCGAGCAGAAGGCATCTTGGGGAGAGTAGTAATGAGCCTTCCCAGAAAAAAAGGCTCAATTAGAAGACCCTCTAGCTCCAACTCCTCCAAAACTACAATGCCTCCTCCTCTTCTTCACAGTGGCCCTTCCTCTGAGGAGGCAGGGAGATCCCCGGCCACTGACTTGCTGAACAACACTCTTAATGCTACCTACGAGAAGCTGGAAAGATTGTACAAGCACCATCACAGCTAGGAAGCCTTTGGTCATCTTTCCCCAATGAAGCACAGCCAGGTCATTAGTCACGGGCTTTCTGAAGTCCTCAGTGTAAGTGTTTTTTTTCTACTTTTTAGTCGAGCAACATATTTTCTAATTGCCTCTAGCTATTTCACTTTTTCTCTGTTCACAGGGTATCCTGACCATGGGCCATGGTTGGCATCATGCTAAGGAGATCGAGGCCAAACATGCCGAGGAGATCAAGGCAATTGAACGCAAAGTCGCTGGTTTAACCGAGGAGCTAAAAAGGAGCCAAGAAGAGCTGGCCAAAGCCGTTTACGCCAAAGAGAAATTTAAGGAAGCTTTGGAAAAAAACTTCAAGGAAGCAACCAAAC
Source organism: Humulus lupulus (assembly GCF_963169125.1). Lineage (NCBI taxonomy): Eukaryota > Viridiplantae > Streptophyta > Magnoliopsida > Rosales > Cannabaceae > Humulus > Humulus lupulus. The sequence goes on from NC_084795.1 coordinate 162,421,983, forward strand.
TCCAAGAAGGACTGGCGGCCAACATGAAGGAGGCTAATGGGCTAGAGGAGCGGGTCAAGCTGCTCGAGGAAACAAATTCCCAAAACCTGGAGAGGTTCAGAGTAGCAACCTTCAATTTCTTCTATTTGTTTTGGAAGAACAACCTAGGGGTGAATTTCGACTACCTTCTCGAGTAGATGAGGCAGGTCGAACAGGCGAAGTGCACTGTTCGCCTAGAAAAGGAAAAGAATGCTCAGGAATCTCCTGAAATTTCTCTGGCGATAGGCATCGATGGTACTGAAGAAGACACAGGAACAACAGTCAACCAAAAATCTCAGCAAGACCCTCCTCCAGCTGCACAATAATTTGTTTTTAATTTTTTTTATTAACTTTGTAACTAAAACATGCAAACACTCAGTTCGTGTTGTTGAGACAATTTTGCTACATAAGGCAACTTTACTTTTATATTTTAATTACATCCGAGCAGCAATTGCTCATAGTGTAAAGAAATTTCATTATGATATTATAATATACTTATTGTTATTATAACATCTGCTCGTATGACCGAACTTAGCATAACACTCTGTTAAGATTTTCACAAAACCAACTAAAAGTTTTGAAAAATACTCTAGGTGTCGTAGTATGTTTTCCCTTATTTTCCTCGTGTGTTTACATATGACTATTGATATGCTTTGTTTGCTTAGTATCTTATATGCCCCCCAAGTGATTGAGGAGCTTAAGGTTCTCGGTCACTTCCCATGACCAAGTCCTGTTTGAACATTACTGCTCGTGTACTTGATAAACAATTATTGATAATATAGCAAAACAACACACGTAATGAGCAAATACTTGTATAAATACAATGATTGGCAAGAGTAACTGGCTGCGCGCATTTCCTTTTATTTCTCGTAATAAAATGGAAAAAATCGTGTTTGTACGAGTGATCAATGATTGACCTTACACTTTTAAGCAACCAGTCATTTAACTAACCAGCCCTTGTTCATAAACTTGTAAAAAGTAAAATTAATACAAGCCAATTCTTTTAAAAGAGTTGTTCATTGATAGTACTCGCGCAGGTGTTCTCCATTTTAATAGCGACGAATGAGATCTCCAGTCCCCTTTTGCATTGATAGTATTTCTGGCAACCTTTCTATCCATGCCCCTTTTGCTTCTTTGAGTCTTTTCTTCAGTGTGTCCTATAAAGTCTTGTTAATGGCTTCAACTTGTCCATTGGCCTGTGGATGAGCAACTGACAAAAAACTCTTTATAATACCATGTCTTTCACAAAAATCAGTGGAAAGATCGCTGTCAAATTGCATGCCATTATATGAAACAATCTTTCTTGGTAGCCCAAACCGACAAATGATGTTTTTAACGACGAAATCCAATACTTTCTTGGTCGTTATAGTTGTAAGTGGCTCAGCTTCAACTCACTTAGTAAAGTAGTCAACAACAACTACTGCATACTTTACACTCCCTTTACCAGTAGGTAAAGAGCCAATCAGATCGATTCCCCAAACTGCTATCGGCCACGGACTTTGCATCTGTTTGAGCTCATTTGGGGCTGCTCGTGGTATCTTGGAGAATCTTTGACATTTGTCATACTTTTTAACAAATTCCATAGAGTCCTTGATCATGGTAGGCCAGAAATATCCTTGTCGGTGAATCTTTTTTGACAAACTTTGCCCCCAGCGTGATCTCCACAGAAACCTTCATGTACTTCTTGCATTAATTCCTTAGCTTTCTCCTTAGAAATACAACGTAATAGAGGCATTGAGTATCCTTGTCTATACAAGACTCTGTCGACCAAAATAAATCGTGCTAATTTTCTTTGAAGCATCCTCGCTTTGTTACTTTCTGCTGGTAATACTCCTAGCTTGAGATATTTGATGATGGGTGTCATCCACATGTCTGACACTTGTATCACTAGTGAGGATTCTTCCACTTGAATGCTTGGCGTTGACGAATGTTCGACAGGTACTATGCTCAAGGCGTCAGCATCTTTAGCGCTTGCCAACTTGGCTAAGGCATCATCATTTGAGTTATGATCGCGAGGAACTTGTTGGAGAGTATACTTTTCAAACCGCGCCAGCAAGTCCTTCACTTTGTTCAAATAAGACACCATCTTGAGACCCCTGGCTTGATATTCTCCCATAATTTGATTAACTACTAGCTGAGAATCATTATATACTTCTAGTGATCTTATATCCATATCTTTGGCTAGTCTTAATCCTGCGAGCAGAGCCTCATACTTGGCTTCATTGTTGGAGGCCGTAAAGTCAAATTTGATCGTACAGTGAAACTGATGTCCCTCGGGTGTGATTAAAATCAACCCTGCCTCTGAGTTGTGCTCATTGGATGAACCGTCTATGAACAACTTTTAGGTAGGGGATTGATTATGATCATCAGTCTCTATTAATGGTTCGTTGGCAGGGAGTCTGGTGAAGTCCGCAATGAAATCTGCTAGGGCCTGTCCCTTTAAAGCTGTTCGTGGCGCACAGGAAATTTCGAACTGCACTAACTCAACTGCCCATTTTAGTAGCTGACCAGCGACTTCTGGTTTTTGTAGGACTTTCCATAGTGGCTGGTTGGTAAGCACTATGATGGGGTCAGCCGAAAAGTAGGGTCGTAGCTTTCTAGATGCCAGACTAGATGCTAGAATCAAGCAATACGCTAATTTCTCTATGGGCGAATATCGTAGTTCTGCTCCCACTAGCCTCTTGCTTACGTAGTATACTACTTTTTGAATGTTGTCCTCTTCTATGATCAAAATAGCACTAGATGCGTACTCTATGATTGCTAAATAGATGAACAAAGCTTCTCCTTCGACCGGTTTGGACAAAATTGGTGGTTGCGACATGTGGAATTTTAACGCTTGAAAGGCCTGTTCGCACTCTTCTGTCCATTCAAACTTTTTGTTGCCTTTGAGCAGATTAAAAAATGGAACACACTTGTCCGTTGATTTCGATATGAATCAACTTAGGGCTGCAATTCTTCCTGTTAGGCTTTGAACATGTTTAATCATGGCGGGGGACTACATTTCGATCAGTGCCTGAATTTTTTCGGGATTAGACTCGATTCCTCACGAGTTTACTATGAATCCTAAAAATTTACCTGATACAACACCAAAGGAACACTTAAGAGGGTTGAGTTTCATTTGATATTTGCTTATGATGTTGAAGCATTCTTTTAGGTCCATGATGTGTTCTTCGGCGTTTTTTTACTTGACCATCATATCGTCCACATAGACTTCCATGTTATTGCCGATCAGGTCTTTGAACATATGGTTGACTAGCCGCTGGTAGGTTGCACCAGCGTTTTTCAAACCAAATGGCATTACTTTATAGCAGTAAAGTCCCATATCTGTTCGAAAGCTAGTGTGATCCTCGTCAGGTGGATGCATACTAATTTGATTATAACCAGAGTATGTATAGATGCTTAAAATTACATGCTTGTAAAAGACCCAAAGTACGTGCTCAGGTCCCATGAGTGCTTACATACATGGATAAGCCACAGTGTCCTTGGGCCACCATCGTCTTGCGTCTCGCATATCCCGTACCTGCCCAGATGGCCGAGAGGCCTCGTGCGAAGAAGCATCTCACGTGCACTAAGCCTGCCATGCCCAGTGCCTCGTGCTTGGGTCTCGTGAGGGTACCTCGGCCTCGCACACCTGGTGCACTTCGTGTGCTAGTACCTCGCGCCCTAGCGCCTCACGCGCCCAGCGCCTCGTGCCCCAACGCCTTGTGCCTCATGCACCTGGTGTGCCTCACGTGCCAGCGTCTCGTGCCCCAGTGCCTCGTGCGCCAACGCCTTGTGGCCGCAGCAGGCCTCGCGTGCCCAGGGCCTCGTGTGCCAGTGCCTCGAACGCTAGTGGGCCTCGCGTGCCAGCGCCTCGCGCACATGAGGCATCCCCGGTGTCTCACACCCTGCACCTCAAGTGAATGTCTCCTATGAAGACCTATCAAGACCCCAACATCTAGAAGTAGAAGCCCAAGTGTAATTCAAAAGGGTCGTACTAGCATAACCTTGCACGGGGTACGACCTTTAAGACCCCGTACACCTGATACAGATACTTATGCTAGACAAGTAATGGGAGCACTAGGAAATGGGATGTGGTCTGTGAGTTTCTAACCAGATGTCAGAGAAGACACCAGCACCAGCACCACTATGCTTGGAGCCACTCCTCTGACACTCATACCAGATAAGTAGTGGAGACATCCCCACAAAACCTGACTATGTACTGGAGCCAACACCACTACCCCTGAGACCACTCTCCTGACAGTGTACTTGCGTACCATCTGGTCCCTTGAACCAAAATGTATCAGGGGCCATTAGATCCCACTATAAAAGGAACCACACTTCCACATGGAAGGGGGTTGGAAAAAACACTGTAGCATTACACCATAAGAAATACAAGTTCATTTCACCATTTTCTTTCTGCAATTGTTCTTTGAGTTTCTAATTAAATATTTGAAGTTTTTCATTGATAAGTTCCATATTCAAATTTTTCTAACTTAACTTGGTTGACGAGTTCTCACCGTCAACAATATGCATCCATGAACGATAGAATTTCATGTCCTGACGTAGCATCGACCAGCTGGTCGATTCTTGGAAGTGGGAAACAATCCTTTGGCAGGCTTTATTAAGGTCTGTGAAATCCACGCATGTCCTCCATTTTCCATTTGGCTTGGGGACTAGTATGGGATTAGAGACCCATGGTGGATAAAACGCTACCCTAATGAATCCATTTTCCTTCAACTTCTCGACTTTTTCTTTCAAGGCCTTAGATCCATCTTTGTCGAACATCCTTCTTTTTTGTTGTACAGGTGGAAATTTTTTGTCTATATTCAAGGCATGGATGATCACCGTTGCGTCTATCCCAACCATATCTTTATACGACCAGGAAAAGACCTCCTGGTGTTTCTTTAAAAACTCTACCAGTTTGTTTTTTATTTTTGTCTCTAAGTTTTTACCGACTTTCACAACCCTGGTCGGATCTGTCTCTTCTAACTGGACCTCCTCGAGGTCCTCCACGGGTCCCACATTATCTTCAAAATCTCCAAAGCGAGGATCTAAGTCCCTATCCTCCCTTTGGGCAACACCCTATTTGATGACTTGTTCACCTGACTGGGCTTGTGTTTCATTTACTACTAGCAACCTTTTCAGCTCTATCCCCTGGTTTGCCTCTTCTTTCTTTTGTGATTGAGGAATTGTAGCATTCTCTGGCTTCTCACTGGTTTCCCAACATGCACGTAACTCCCAGGTCAGTCAGAAATTTCATGGCTAAATGACTGACTGAAGTTACGGTTCACAGATCGATGAGTATGAGTATTCCAATCACAGCATTATATGCAGATGGACAATCAAATACTATGAAAGTAACGAGTAATGTCCTGTTCACAGGTGCAACTCTTGCTATGATTGGGAGTCTGATCGACCTTGTTGGTGCGAGTCATTTTCCAGAAAAACCATAGATGGTTTGGTTGCATGGTTCTAAATCTTGCACTGATAATTTCATTCTTTCCAGTGAAGATTTATACAAAATATTGACCAAGCTTCCTGTATCTACCAACACACAGTTTACCATCATGTTGGCAATCTGAACGTCTACAACCAGAGGATCTGAGTGGGGAAATAGAACATGATGAGCGTCTAGCTCAGAGAAAATTATTAGCTCTTCCTCAGTTCGAGCTTTTTTGGGAGTTCACTCTTCGATATTTATCATTTCGATGTCCTAATCTTGATGTAGAGTTTTGGCATATCTCTCCCTTGCCTTACCACAGTCACCTGCTATGTGTGGTCCTCCGCAGATGGTCAACAATGTACTAGCGACCAGAGCTGGCTGTAAAGGAGACGAGTGTTGGCGTATAGGCGCCTGCTCGTTGCCTCCATGAGCCTCTTGTTGAGATCCTCCACCTGCTTGTACATACCTCCTTAGATGCCCTTGTCGGATAAGGAACTCAATCTCGTCCTTGAGCTTGTTACACTCATAGGTGTCATGGCCATATTCGTTGTGGAAACGACAAAACTTGGTCGTGTCCCTTTTGGAGATATCTTTTAGAATCGGTGTGGTCGCCGAAAGGGAACAGTGGTATGACTGGCTTGATATACTTCAGCTCGGCTATCAATCAAGACCATGTAATTGGTGAACTCTTGGCTCATATCTATTTTTCTTGGGGCGCTTGTTATCAGATGTTGCCGACTCGTTGTTTGCTCTTTTCCCCCCATTTTTTTCGTTATTTTTGCAGTTGTCATTGGGTTTACTAGACACATTGGCGACTTTGGTGGGGTCTTCCTTCTTGCCCTGGTCAACCACAAGAGATTTTCCTTCATTAGCAATAGCCTCTTCAAGCTTGATATACTTTTCTACTAGATCCAGGAATTCCTGAGTGCTCTTGACTCCATTCTTTTGTAAGCTACTCCAAAGGGGAGAATGGCGCCGAACTCCAGCCGTAAGCACCATCATCTTTCCCTCATCCCCAATAGATTTGGCCCGAGCAGCAGCTTGCAGAACCGTTGTATATACCCCTTTAGGGTTTCTCCTTCCTTCTGTTGAATCTCGACCAGCTAATTGGCCTCTGTTGGGTGTATTTGACCAGCATAGAACTGTCCGTAAAACTCCTTTACGAACATTTCCCCAAAAACTATGATGGTCAGAGGGAACTTGAAACACACTCCTGAGAAGATTCAGATAACGTGGTAGGAAAAATCATGCATCGAGCATCATCTGACACCTTTTGGATGTCCATCTGTATCTCAAACTTGTTAACAAGAGATACAAGAGCTTCTCCTCCAATAAAGTTGGGTAAAATTGGCATCTTAAATTTGCTTGGAGTTTCTGCCATAGCAATTCTATGAATGAATGGGGTGCCCTTCCTCCAATCAAATTCTATATGGGATGCCCTGTTCCCAACTAGTTATTGCACGACCTGATTCAAGGCATCTATTTAGGCCTGAGCAACCTTTGGTATTACTGGAGCGACCAGGGCTGAGGGGAAGTGCTCATCGTGTCTTTCCCTTTGGCTATTGATTACATCCTCAGGTCTTCATCCCTTCACCTTTGCTCACTTGCACCTAGTCGGTCAATGACATTGGTCTGTTTAGGCTGCCCCCAACGTTTTGGCTTACAGGTATGTTCTCCATTGGCAGAGGATTTTGTCGTTCGCCTCTCTCTTCCTGCTGTCGACCAGCATTCCTTCTACCAGAATCCGCCTCATTATAATCATGGCCATCTCTAAACTGTGACCTATGAGGGTGCGACCTGCTGTTTGCACTTTTTCCCTCTCTCCCTGCTGGCACATCTCGATAAACAGGGGGAGGCCAGCGTTGGTCGGTAGGTCCTCTGGCATTACTATGTTGTGGGGGACCTCTAACCGTAGAGTCGGGATCCTCCTGTCTCCTACTTCCCGAGGGACGTTTTCCCCTGCTAGGAGGGTTTTCCTCCTCAGTTTCCTGGCGTCTAGGGCTTCTGAGATGCTGCTCGGCCCTATTCTGCCTTTGCTGCTGGGAGTTATCTCGACCAGCGCGAGAGGATGGTCGCTGCTCAGGATGTTGAACTGGCCTCTCCTGTTGAGCAGCAGGAGGTTGCTCTTGGCTTTGAGGATTCCTTGGTTGTGGTGGATTATGATGATATTGGGGTTGCTCTGAATGTAGATTTTGCTAAGGGTGAGTGTTGGGGGGCTGATTTGGTTGGGAGGCAGGTGCAGGCTGTCCTTGTGCCAATTGAATGGTCGCCTCTAAGGTTGCAGTGGCATCCTTCTGCCAGCGGTCCATGTTAGCTTGCCGCTCATTCAGTTCTTTGGGCTGTCGATCAATCTCCCTTTGCTGAACACCATTGTCTCAGCTACATTCTATTGATTAGCTCTCAAATTGACTAATTCTTCTTCCAATACAATCAAAGTTGACCGCAATGGTTCAACATCCATCTCCTCCTCTTCCAACTCCACATGTGGCTCATCCTCTGCTACATCTTGTGGAGGAGGTTGATTTGGCATATTCCTAGAAGTTTGCCCTGCTTTCCTAGTTGTCTTTGCCATTTGATCTTCTTGAAGGTCTTGAGTTCAACTTTCAATGAAAGCACCAGAATGTTGACCCTCAATTTGGTCAATGACACGGAGTCAATAAAAATGATATAAATAAGATCAATTGAACTCAAGAAGATAAACGACAACAAAGTTTATAGTGGTTGACCCTCGATTTGGTCAACGACACGGAGTCAATAAAAATGATATAAATAAGATCAATTGAACTTAAGAAGATAAACGACACCAAAGTTTATAGTGGTTCGGCCCCAGATATTGGTAATAACCTACTTCCACTTAGTGCTATTATTGATATCTTATGGAACCTGCGATCAACAAACAAGGGTTTACTGAGTTTCACAAGCTCCAAAAAAGTATCCAGGGTTCTCCCCCTTTCAAAGAGTCCCTTGAGTCCTATTTATAGGCTCAAGAATCTACTTGTGGGCCGATGGGGCCCAATACACCTTGATTTATACATATTTGAAATATGTTGCATGATTAATAATATTGTATGTTAATGTTTCTGTCTGGATGTTTTCTTGTTCATATAAACTCGTTATATGAATGATGAATTTTTTTATTGTTGTATACAATGGGCCCACCACACCTATTTCGCTATGTGCTCTGAATGTTTTTCCAACAATTTAAGGGTTAATTTTCTATAACTTAGCCATGGCAGAATGATATTCTTGAGCTGAGTAGGCTCTTGAAGCAGTTTCGAATATGGCATGCACATGTAATCCCCTAAACTTAGTCCATAGATTTTGCTTCAAATGATAAAGACAAACTCCATGGTATAGACCCGGATACACTTGTTCAATTGCATTCTTGATGCTTTTGTGCCTGTCAGATACTATGCACAAGTGTTCTCGATCTTTTATTGCTTCTTTTAGTCTTCTAAAGAACCATATCCATGCATTGTCATTTTCTGAATCCCCAATTCCAAAGGCAAGCAGAAAAATTTGATTGTTTCCATCTTTAAGATAAGCTACATATAGTGTGCCTCCACATTTTGTCTTTAAAAATGTAACATCTACCACTATAATTGCTCTACAGTGTTTCCAACCATCCAATGAAGCATCAAAAGAAAGAAACATATATTTGAACCTATAGAATTTTAAAAAAAGAACCAAATTCTAGAAATGTAAGGTATAGATTGTGAACAGTAAAGCCTTGGATATAGGAATGCAAAGCATAGATATTATTCATACCTGTTTTCTTCATCTTTCTCTATTCTTGTGATAGTTCCTGGGTTTGCCAATTTTAGCATATGCAAGTATGAAGGTAACAATGCATAACTTTCCTCATTTGAGCCTCTAACATCATCAACTGCAAGTTCTTTTACTCTCCATGCTTTATTGTATGTTACACCTACCCCATAATCAACTTTCATGTCTCATATTATTTTCCTTGGTCGGTAGGTTGAACTTGGGTCGCGAAACTTCTCTTTGAAGTAATTACTAATGATTTTTTCACTTGCTTGTATATTCTCGAATTTTGTGTGATTTAAGGAACATGTGTGCTATTTATGTTACTTGATAACTCTAAAGTAGTATGAAAGTTTTGTGCTTCTTGCATGTATATACCAACCACAATTATCATCTACGCATTTTGCCCAAAATGCCTCTAAACATGATTTTTCAATCCTATACAGAAAGTGTTTCTTGATGGAGATTTATGCAAGTGTATATTTTAGATTAGTCTTATTCTTGAAAACATAATTGACTCTTATGTATTCAATCTCCATATTTGGCAACACATGTAGAGGCAATTGAGCTTCTTGCCCATGTTCTGTAATTTTGTGGGATTCTCGTGATAATGTGCTTTTTATCTCACTAGTGCTTGCAGTAATCATATTGGTGTATGTGATAGTCAAAGTGTGATTTGTTGCATTGCTTGCTAAAGTAGTTGGAATGCTAGCTTCTCTTGGCAAAGAAAGGGATTGGTTTCTCTGTTTTACTTCAACAATGAGAGGACATTTTTTTCAACTCTTCCATAGTCTTGTTCAAGTTTAGATAGACTTGTAAATTGTCATCGCTTTCTATCTTCATTCCTTTGCTTGTATCCGTTTTTGTATAAAAAAACATATTTGTTAAGATCAAATTTTGATTCAAACTGAGCTCTTTGTATATCTTTTCTACCAATTCCAAGTACGTAATATCCTTTTCCACCATCAAAATTTTGACTTCATGATCAACATATTTGTTGTTTGCATTCCATCTTCCGTTAAAAACTACAAATAAGATTATTTTATCCATTTCTAGCAAAAAAAGATAACACAATCAAGTGAGCTTATTCCTTGAACTTAGATAGAAATTTACAAAATGATAAATCAATATAATATCCTTTTGCATTAACTCCACTCAACTTAAGGCAAACATATTTTTGCAAAACTAGGTCTCAATAATATTAGTGACATAAGAAAAATCAAAGTAATGCAAAGATGTCTGGAATGGAGATATTTATGTTCTAGTACAACATAATTCAAATAAAAAACATTAAATGGCTAAAAATTTAAACCATTATGCTAAAAATGTAGGTTGTGAAGGAGTAGCTAACTGACATGAAGAACATGCTCAAGGCAAAGATAAATAATGGAGTTACATTTGTATTGATTTTTATAAATATATGGCGATGATGGTATGTTGAGAACTGTATTCATTATCTATTAAGAGAGACATCTATCAGAGATATTTTCACAAACACATGGCACACATCACAGTATATACAATAAGAATTTTTTTTCAACCAAGATGCAACCAAACATATATTAACAAAGGCTACGAATCTATTAGTTTTTTTTTTTTATCTCAAATTCTAAATCATTAAGTTTACTACCATAATCATTTATATATCTTTGATAACTAAACATATATTAAGCATAGTTCACTTGATGTGAAAAAGCAAACAAATGAAAGATTTATAACATTCTACACAGAGATACACAAGACATTAATCAACTCAACTTCCAACAGTTCTTATGCCAATATCTCAGTAAATAATAACCTATACATATACCTGTGGTGGAGGCGCGGTGGAGGTGTGGTGGAAATGTGGTGCCGGAGTCGTGGTCGTAGAAGGTTGGAGGCTAGGTTTGAGTCGAAGTTATGGTGACAATGACTCAGTTGATGGCAGTGGCAAAGCTGTGGTGGAGGTGTGGTGGCGTTGTGGTGGCTTCGTGATGGAGTTGTGGTGGCATAGTGGTGGTCGTGGAGGTTGGGGTTGAGTGGTAGGTTTGGGAGAATGGGTATCATGGTAGTGTACAGGGTTAGAGCGAATGGTAATGGTCAAGGATATTTTTGGAAGTGTGGGGATAAAAATAGGTAGAATTAAACTAAATATAATTATAGGGTAATTTTAGTTAAGTAATCATATAACTTGCTGATTTTCAACTTATCCTGATTTTCTATCATGCTCCTTATAGTAGTTTATGGCCAATTATTTAAGGAAAACTTGACTCCTTATGGTTTCAAATATGGGATAAATTTTTTTATATGAAAAACTTTATAAATTTTATATTTGTATGATTTCTATCATATTGTGGTAAGAAAATACTACAACCATTCAAAATTCCCTCTCTTTCTCTAATAATTTTCCTTATCGAAATCCACGAAGGTCTCTCCTACCAAATCACCCATATTTTCTCCCAAAATTTAGCACCTCATCACTCGAGTTTTTTCCCCACTTTCTTCTTCTTTGACATCGTCATCATCATCGTCTTCTTGCAAGATAATACAGGTACATTGTTTTTTTTAGTTTTGATTTGTTTAAAAACAAAATTAAGCAATTTAGGAAGACGGGGAAGATATTTTAGGGTGTTTTTTTTTTTTTATATAATTTCACTATAAGAGATTAAATAAAGATTTGATGAGAGCAGACAATGGGTTTGAAAACTTGCATTCTTCTAGGTTTAGGATTGCTAACGATGCATTTATGATTGGTTATTGAGGCCCATCCATAGCAATGAACCAGAAATAATTACCAATATATCAAGAGTGCATAGTTTGAAAATCAACCAAAAACATTTTATTTTGCTTATAGTACACGTTGTCCAAAGTTGGTGTAATTGTAGAGTCCCAGAATTTTACTTAGCTAGTTCGATAGTAGTAGCAGTAGTAGTAGTAGTAGCTAGTACTAGTTATAGTATGATAGTTACTGTGGATTTTGGTTCAAGGCGGGACTTAGTTGAACAATCGTAGCAACACTTATAGATTTTATAAGTTTAACCTATAGTTTAAGAATATTAATTATAACAAAAGGTTTGATTAATATAGCTGATTATAAAGATGTCATTTATTATACTATAAGGTTTAGATATAATTAATAAGATCATGACACTTGTCGTGTGCATGTTTATTTAAGGATTTAATTATAGTTTAAATAAAAGAAAAAAAGCTCTAGAATCTTCCAAGACCATTAAGAGCATGACATTTGTCACAATCTTGTTTATTTGAGGATTTAAGAATTTTTAAGTGGATAATTCAAAAATAGAAGTTTCTAGTAGCTCTAGACCCTTCCAGAATTTGCTGGAATCTCGTATTACTCAGTCAAACCTGATTAATAAATTCAAATTATGCTGAAAAGGTGCAATTACATGTTTAATATATTCACGTATGCTGATATATCGCAGCATAGGAGCCGATGTATCGCCACACGAGGAATACGAAAAACACATCAACATCGTACAAACGAAACCACGAGCACTCGGGACATAGGGCAAGGCGATATATCGCCTATGATGGGCGATATATCGGCCCTAGGGCCATAATTTCAAACGTTGTTGAAACCGAGCTTGATTCATTCCTTAACCTCTTGACTAGCCTCTGAACGTTTTGACCGAGTCTTCAACACCTATTGAACGAATATTCAAAAAAAATTTCAATTAATACTCATTATTTTTATTCAAGCTAAAAGGAGATAGTTCACTCCTTGAACTCTATAAATAGTTACTAGTACCCAGCCATTTTTCTCATTCTTCAAGTTGTGTTCAGAGCCTTCAAGCTGCTGGGGTTGCTATAGAGTGATAAACACTTGGGTTGGGATAAAAGCTTTATCATCTTAAGCTTTATAAACACTTGGGAAGTGAGATTTAGAGTGTGTTTTCAATATCGAGGTGTCGATCGGTTCTAGTACATCCAAAGGTATTCTTATTCTTAAGTTCATTTCTATATGGTTCTATAGTTTTCTTTAGTTTTATTAAGATCCTAACTCGTTGTTTAAATTCTTGGTTAGGTATTCAAGTTCTTTGAACTTAAGGTTTCTTTTCGGTAAGTCTCTTCTTGGTGGTTTAGTTCTTTTCTTTCCATCTCTTGTCTTTAGAAATACTCACTATTCTTGTTGTTGGGTTTAGGAGTGTTCCAAATCTCGTCCTTGTTCTCAAATATCCCGGTGTTGGTAAGGAAAATAGGATAGTTTCTATATGCTTATATGTTATGATATGTTATGATATATATATATATGTATGAATATGTTTTTATGTTGCTAGGGGCTCATAGTTGCTTAGCTAGCAAACCTAAATGTATTTTGAGGCTCATAGTTTCTTAGCTAAGTAAACCCCAATGTTTTATGTTATCTAGGGCTCATAGTTGCTTAGCTAGCAAACCTCAATGTATTTTGAGGCTCATAGTTGCTTAGCTAGAAAACCCTAATGTTTACCATGTACATGGGTCAAAGTTGTGATATATGTTTTATAGTATATGTTGTTTTATAGTATATCTTTTGTAGTCTTATGTTTATGTTTAATGTTGTATGTGCTAGTAGATTTTCCTTGCTGGGCATTAGGCTCATTCCTTTATTTTTTATGTATGCAGGAAAATAGTTATGGCGGTAGAAGGATTCTTGGTAGCTTGGTTTGTGTATTAATGATTAAGGGATTCGATAGACTGCGTGAAGATTCGAGGACGGCGTTATTTTTAGTCTCTTTAAATTATGTTTCTATATGTATTTTCCGCATTTAGCTTTGTCAACAATTTCCTTTAGTTTAAAGTTATGTTTTATTTTAAAACAATGGGATCCCATACTGCTCATTATGTATTTCAATATTTACTTTGGAGTTTTTAATAGAATTATGATTAATTCTTATGTATGTTTTCTAAAAAATAGTGGCTATGTCTAGTAGTTTTAATGTTCCAAGGTCTTCAAATTAGTTGGGTCATTACAATAATGCCCCGACTAATTCTAAGACCTCGGACCATTAAAAACTACTAAGACATAGCTACTATTTTGGAAAACATACATAAAATAGTAGAACTTTATTAAAAAAATACGAAATACAGGATACTATTGTTATTACAAAAATTACTCTTATTCCACAGGGAGATAGGTCACCTCCAAGCAACTAAGCAAATCATGATGACAACTACGGAGCAATATGTTTTAGTGATTAGACTTTTTAAAGATTATCCTACTGTAATTCCAGCCTTAGAAGATATATGGGAGACTATAGATGATGAAGATGAATTACCGGTAGCTATGAGATATTATTTTCTCATACTTAGGTTCACCTTTAAGATGGAATACCAATTCACAAATGAGAAAAAACATAGAATTTTTACGAATCTTCCTCGAGGGCACTTTGAGGCTCAAGATAATGATGACTATGAGGAGATAGATGATGATATGCTAGATGAAGGATCAGATGTAGAAGATCCTGATTTTTAGAATAGATTAGTTTCTTTATTTATTTTATTTATTTGCATTTATCATTGTAAATAGTGAAAATTGTTTTTTCCAAATTAATATCATTGTTATTTTGATGACATGTATGAGTTTGATTTTCTTTTGCAATCATAATAAATAATAAATTTAATAAATAATGACTAAGTTTGGTGAGGGTGGATACAAATCAATGAACCGGGTACTGTATTGAGAATTAGGGGTCCATAGTAATGGGAACGATTTTACTGACCCCAGCCCTCCCTGAATATGGTTAACTTTGGAACAACGACAAGTTTCGATCCTGAGAATTAAGTCATATAGGATGATTAGAAACAAACTTAGTAAATAATAAAGATGGCTTATTTTTTTTCTAAGTTTAGAAACACACCATAATTATAAAGGCTTATATAATTCTTTTCATAAGAAGTCATAATAAATAGGTCTGAGTTATGTTTGCTTAGATTAAGCTTTCGCCTTAGAGCCTATTAGGGTAAGTTCTAACATGTTTTTCTTAAATGGTTAGAACTCCACTGAAGATATCGCTCAGAAGGTCTGCTCGCACCAATGCCAATGCCTCCAACGTTGCTCCTGAGAGCAATGAAGCCCCTCCAACTTGTAGAAGGGGAGTGCGTGCTACTGCCAACCGAAATGCACCGCCGTCGGTTGACAACACTGCAGAAATCGCCAGACTACGACAGCAAGTTGAGGAATTACTGCAAAAACAGTGACAATAGGCTCAGCCTCAGACTCAGCCTCCGCCTCTGCCGCAACCACAACCTCAGTAAATGGCTCTAGCACCCCAACAAGTTGGTCCTTATGGGGGATGGCCAATGGCGAACTATGCGCCATACCCAGCTCAGCACATGGAGCCAATTTATGAGCGTTTTCGTAAGCAAGATGCTCCGAACTTTGAAGGGACAACAGACCCTTTCGAGGCGGAAGAATGGCTCAGAAATGTGGAGTCGATCCTAGTGCACATTAATCTCGGCAACGCGGACCGCATATCCTGCATTTCATCTCTACTTAAGAAAGATGCTAGAATATGGTGGGACTTAGTTCTACAGACTCACGATGTCGCCACCATGACTTGGACCAGATTTATGGAGTTGTTCCACAAAAAGTACTACAATTCGACAGTCATCGCTTCAAGGGTCGAGGAGTTTGCAGGTCTGAAGCAAAGGAGTTTATCAGTAGCAGAATATGCTCGGCAGTTTGAACGATTAGCCAAGTTTGCATTAGAAATGGATCCAACTAAATTTCTGAGGGTGTCCAAGTTCGTTAGAGGACTTCGACCAAAGATTGAGCTAAGGCTTAAGCTAGCAAACCCAGGAAATACTACCTATGTCGATGTTCTAGAAATGGCAATAGAAGTAGAAAGGCTTCAGGCAAATTTTAGTAAAGAGGAGGCTAGTAAGCCTGAGCCTAAACAGTCAAGTCAACCTCAGAATGGTCGGAACAACCACAACAAGAACAACAATCAGTCCAGCAACAACAATGGTTAGAAAAGAAAGCATCCCGACAACAAGCAGTTCGATAAAAAAACAACGGAGGCAGTAAGTCGAGTTATGTAGAATCCCGGTGATGCTCTAAGTGCCAAAAGAAACATTCTGGTGAGTGTCGTGTAAACACTAAGGAATGTTACAATTGTGGTCAGGAAGGTCACCGAAAGAAAGAATGTCCCCAGCTCAAGCCAGAGGGAAGAAGGGACGACAAGATGGTTCCTGCCAGGGTTTTTTCCTTAACCCAAGGAGAAGCTGATGCTAGCAATAAAGTGGTCACAGGTCAGATTTCTATCCTCAATAATGTATGTTCTGTATTATTTGATTTGGGAGCCACTCACTCGTATATCTAGTTAGGAGTGATAGAGAAATTAGACAAACCTTGTGAAAGATTTAGAACTAGGTTTGTAACTAAGTTGCCTTCGAGCGAAGTAGTCCTATCATCACAGATAGTACGAGGCGTATCAATCAAGATTGAGGACGTAGAACTAGAAGGAGACCTGATAGAACTGGAGATCAAAGACTTCGACGTGATACTAGGCATGGACTGGCTAGCAAGGCATGGCGCAACCATCGACTGTAAATGCAAGAAAGTGACTTTCAAGACTCCTGTCGGCCAGAGATTGTGCTTTATGGGACAAGTTTCTGGACTATGCACATTTCTTATATCATATCTCAAAGTTCAAAGGATGATAGAAAAAGGATGTCAAGCATTCTTAGCCAGCATCACGAATGTGGTAAAGGAAACACCACTAAAATTTGGAGACGTCCACATCGTAAAGGAATTTCCAGAAGTATTTCCTGGCGACTTACCAGGGCTACCGCCGACTCAAGAAATTGACTTCACAATCAAATTAGTACCGAGCACCGAGCCTATCTCAAAGGCACCATACCGAATGGCGCCTACCAAACTAAAGGAGTTAAAGACGCTGCTACAAGAAATCTTAGACTTGGGTTTCATTAGACCAAGTCATTCGCCATGGGGAGCACCGGTTCTATTTGTGAAGAAGAAGGACGAAAGTATGCGGATGTGCATAGATTACCGCGAGCTGAATAAGGTTACGATTAAGAATAAGTACCCGCTACCCCGGATTGACGACTTGTTTGATCAACTCCGAGGTGCAACCGCATTTTCAAAGATTGATCTACGGTCCGGGTCTGATCAGCTCAAGGTGCGGGAAGAGGATATTCCCAAGATTGCTTTTAGAACTCGTTATGGGCATTACGAGTTTTTAGTTATGTCTTTCGGTCTTACCAATGCTCCAGCCGCGTTTATGGATTTGATGAATAGGGTCTTTAAGGACTACTTGGATAAATCCATCGTAGTGTTCATCGATGATATTTTGGTGTACTCGAAGGACAAAATTGAACACGAGGAACATTTAAGGTTGATTTTGTTATGACTAAAGGAGCATCAACTTTACGCCAAGTTCAAGAAGTGTGAATTTTGGCTTTCGCAAGTAGCATTCCTCGGGTACATTGTATCCAAGGACGGAATTGCAGTATACCCATCTAAGGTAGAGGCTGTGAAGGATTGGCCAAGACCAAAGAACGCATCAGACGTAAGAAGCTTTCTAGGATTAGCAGGTTATTATCGAAGGTTTGTAGAGGGATTTTCTAAGATAGCCACTCCAGTGACCAACCTGACCCGAAAATAGCAAAGGTTCAACTGGACTGATAGATGTGAAGAGAGCTTCCAGTTTCTTAAGGATAAGCTGTGCTCAGCACCGGTTTTTACCGACACCCAACAACAAGTTTGTAGTCTATTGTGATGCATCAATGCAAGGGTTGGGATGTGTGTTGATGCAGAATGACAATGTAATAGCCTATGCCTGAAGGCAGCTGAAGGAATACAAGCAACGCTATCCAACACATGATATGGAGTTGGCAGCGGTGGTCTTTGCGTTAAAAATCTGGCGCCATTATCTTTACGGAGAACGGTGTGAGATTTATATGGACCACAAAAGCTTACAGTATTTCTTCACTCAGAAGGAGCTCAACATGAGGCAGCGTAGGTGGTTATAACTAGTAAAGGATTATGACTACAAAATCCTATACAACCCAAGGAAGGCAAACATAGTTGCTGAGGCGCTAAGTAGGAAGAGTTATAGAAGTCTAGTAGCATTAGCTGGGATAGAAAATCCGCTACAGCAGGAGCTGATTAGTGCCGAAATAAAAGTAGTCATCGGTAAGCTGGCTAACTTGTCTATCCAGTCAAGTTTGTTAGAATAAATACGGATTAGACAAGGGAATTATGACACATTAATAGCACATATCGATGTAGTTAGAGAAGGTAAGGCCATAGATTTCTCAATATCAGGACAAGGGTTACTGAGATATAAGGATCGGGTATGCGTGCTGAATGATCAAAGGATTAAGATGAAGATTTTAGAAGAAGCGCACAATACCCCGTACTCAGTTTACCCAGGGTCGACCAAGATGACTCACGACATTAAGGAAATATATTGGTGGCCATGAATGAAGAAAGATATAGCTGAATTTGTGTCTAAATGTTTAGTATGCCAGCAAGTGAAAGCAGAACATCAGCAGCCTGTAGGCTTATTGCAACCACTTAGCATTCCAGAATGGAAATGGGATGATATAGCCATGGATTTCGTGACGGGTTTGCCACGAACAAGTAAGCAGCATGATTCGGCTTAGGTAGTAATAGATAGACTAACCAAGTTAGCTCATTTCCTGCCTGTTAGGACTTCATATACAATAGATCAATACGCAGACATTTATGTTCAAGAAATAGTACGGCTGCATGGAATCCCTAAGACAATAGTATCTGATAGAGGATTGGTGTTTACATCGAGATTTTGGGAAAGTTTGCAGCAAGCCATGGGTACCAAGTTAAGTATTAGTACAACATTTCATCCTTAGACAGACGGACAGTCCGAGCGTACCATACATATTTTAGAAGATATGTTGCGCGCTTGTGCATTTGATTTAGGAGGATTATGGAGTAAGTACTTGCCGCTGATAGAATTCTCCAACAACAATAGCTACCAGTCAATGATCGAGATGGCACCCTATGATTTGCTTTACAGAAGGAGGTGTCGATCGCCATTACATTGCAACGACGTAGGACAAAGGAAATTGTTTGGACCTGAAGTTGTTTGAGAGGCTCAGGACGCAGTAGCGCTAATTAGAAAACGTATTCTCACTGCTCAGAGCCATCAGAAAAGTTATGCGGATGCCAAGTGGCTTGATGTGTAATCAAATTCGGAGATCAAGTCTTCCTAAAGATATCTCCTATGAAAGGTGTAAATCAGTTTGGGAAGAACGACAAGCTTAGTCCCAAATTTATAGGTCCTTTTGAGATATTGGACAAAGTGGGAGCAATTGCATATAGATTAGCCCTACCGTCAGCTCTAGCTGATAACCACAATGTGTTTCACATCTCGATGCTGCGTAAATATGTGTCAGACCCATCTCATGTCCTTAATTATGATACGATAGCACTCCAGAAAGACTTTAGTTATGAGGAACGACCAGTTAGCATCCTAGATAGAGGGATGAAGCAGTTACGGTCCAAGAATATTCTGATAGTCAAAGTCCTATGGAGTAATAGTTCTGAACGGGAGGCAATGTGGGAGTTGGAGGAAGAAATATTAGCATGGTATGCGGAATTGTTTGGTAAGTAAATTTCGAGGATGAAATTCTTTTAGTAGTGGAGAATTGTAGAGTCCCAGAATTTTACTTAGCTAGTTAGATAGTAGTCGTAGTAATAGTAGTAGTAGTAGTAGCTAGTAGTAGTTATAGTATGATAGTTACTGTGAATTTTTGGTTCAAGCTGGGACTTAGTTGAACACTTGTAGCAACACTTATAGATTTTATAAGTTTAGCCTATAGTTTAAGAATATTAATTATAACATAAGGTTTGATTAATATAGCTGATTATAAAGATGTCATTTATTACACTATAAGGTTTAGATAGAATTAATAAGATCATGACACTTGTCGTGTGCATGTTTATTTAAGGATTTAATTATAGTTTAAATAAAAGAAAGTTCAAGAAAGCTCTAGAATCTTCCAAGAACATTAAGAGCATGAAATTTGTCACAATCTTGTTAATTTTCAGGGTTTAAGCATTTTTAAGTGGATAATTCGAAAATAGAAGTTTCTAGAAGCTCTAGACCTTTCCAGAACTTGCTGGAATCTCGTATTACTCAGTCAAACCTGATTAATCAATTCAAATTATGCTGAAAAATTACAATTACGTGTATAATATATTCACGTGTGCCGATATATCGCAGCATAGGAGCCGATGTATCGCCACACGAGGAATACGAAAAACAAGTCAACTTTGCACAAACAAAACCACGAGCACTCGAGACATAGGACCAGGCAATATATCGCCTATGATGGGCGATATATCGGTCCTAGGGCCATAATTTCAAACGTTGTTGAAATTGAGCTTTATTCATTCCTTAACCTCTTGACTAGCCTCTGAACATTTTGACCGAGTCTTCAGCACTTGTTGAACGAATATTCAAATTTTTTTCAATTAATACTCATTATTTTATTCAAGCTAAAATGAGATAGTTCACTCCTTGAACTCTATAAATATGATCTAGCACCCAGCCATTTTTCTCATTCTTCAAGCTATGTTCAGAGCCTTCAAGCTACTAGGGTTGCTATAGAGTGATAAACACTTGGGTTGGGATAAAAGCTTTATCATCTTAAGCTTTATAAACACTTGGGAAGTGATATTTAGAGTGTGTTTTCAATATCGAGGTGTAGATCGGTTCTAGTACATCCAAAGGTATTCTTATTCTTAAGTTCATTTCTATATGTTCTGTAGTTTTCTATAGTTTTCTTTAGTTTCATTCAGATCCTAACTCGTTGTTTAAATTCTTGGTTAGGTATTCAAGTTCTTTGAACTTAAGGTTTCTTTTTGGTAAGTCTCCTCTTGGTGGTTTAGTTTGTTTCTTTCCATCTCTTTTCTATAGAAATACTCACTATTCTTGTTGTTTGTTTTAGGAGTGTTCCAAACCTCGTCCTTGTTCTCAAATATCCCGGTGTTGGTAAGGAAAATAGGATAGTTTCTATATGCTTATATGTTATGATATATATATTTATATGAATATGTTTTTATGTTGCTAGGGGCTCATAGTTGCTTAGCTAGCAAACCTCAATGTATTTTGAGACTCATAGTTGCTTAGCTAAGTAAACCCCAATGTTTTTATGTTATCTAGGGCTCATAGTTGCTTAGCTAGCAAACCCTAATGTTTACCATGTACATGGGTGAAAGTTGTGATATATGTTTTATAGTATATGTTGTTTTATAGTATATCTTTTGTAGTCTTATGTTTATGTTTAATGTTGTATGTGCTAGTAGATTTTCCTTGCTGGGCATTAGGCTCTTTCCTTTATTTTTTATGTATGCAGGAAAATAGTTATGGCGGCAGAAGGATTCTTGGTAGCTTGGTTTGTGTATTAAGGATGAAGGGATTCGATAGACTGCGTGACGATTCGAGGATGACGTTATTTTTAGTGTCTTTAAATTATGTTTCTTTATGTATTTTCCGCATTTAGCTTTGTAAATAATTTCCTTTTGTTTAAATTTATGTTTTATTTTAAAACAATGGGATCTCATACCGCTCATTATGTATTTCAATATTTACTTTGGAGTTTTTAATAAAATTATGATTAATTCTTATGTATGTTTTCTCAAAAATAGTGGCTATGTCTAGTAGTTTTAATGGTCCAAGGTCATGGAATTAGTAGGGTCATTACAGTAATGCCCCGACTAATTCTAAGACCTCGGACCATTAAAAACTACTAAGACATATCTACTATTTTGGAAGACATACATAAAATAGTAGAACTTTATTATAAAAATACGAAATACAGGATACCATTGTTATTACAAAAAAACATAAAAAAAAAATACATGCCAAAGTTGCCATGAATCCTTCCCGCCTTCCAAGCTTATTTTCCTGCACCATCTAAAATAAAAGGAATGAGCCTAATGCCCAGCAAGGAAAATCTACTAAAACATAACATAAATCATAGGACTAAAAATATATACTATAAAACATATGACATAAAAGCATATATCATATAAACATAGGACTGCAATATTGTTGGCCATTAACTCATTACCGTAGTATGTGATAAAACCATCTAGGTCCTCAGTCTACTAATTAAGGTAGGTTAGATCACAAAATAGTATATGATAAAGTATGTAGGTCCTCAGTCCACTAATCGAGGTAGGTTTAATCATAACTCTAATCCACGATAATGATAAGAATCTTGGGATTTGATTTGCTATCTAAGCAACTATAATACCCAAGTGACTATAACATAAAACATATACATACATATATACATAAACACAACATAGCATATAAACATATCATAACACATACAATCTAACCTATTTTCCTTACAAAAAATCAGGATATTGGAGAAAAAACGGGATTGGAAAACTCCTAAAACCAAGAGCGAGAATCATAAATTTCTAAAGAAATGGAGATGAAAAGGAGATCTAAACCATCAAGATAGAAACTTATTGAATAACCTTATATTGACCCACGATTTAGCCAACTGACACGGAGTCAAAATATGAATGATATAGACGAATATGTATAGATAATAACGTAATGACAAAAGTAAAGAAAACACAGTAATTTATAGTGGTTCGGCCCCAGAATCTGGTAATGACCTACGTCCACTTAGAATGATATTGATATGGGATCGAAAGTGTGATCAGAGAACTTGGGTTCAATGAGTTTCAACACTCCTCATAAACAATACAAGTTTTCACAAATAATTTCTATAATCTCTATGATTTCCGGGCTCCAAAAAAGTCCCTTCCCATGAGCCATCTCTTTCTTTTTATAGGCTCATGGAGGGTTGCCCAATATTGTTACAGATATTATCCCCTGAATCATGGGATATTCAGAAGATTGCATGAAATAAATTCGGGATACATAAGATCTTTCCATAAATGTTGTTTTGCCAGCGGAACCACCGACCAGTCTGGTCGTGGTAAAGACAGGTCTGTCCTGCTTCTGGTGTGTCTCCTGGTCGATACTCTAGCAGACGTTCCAGGTGTCAGCCACGTGTCAAGAGATTATTCGCCATGTCACAAATGCTAATTCATTGGATAACATTTGCCCCCCAAAGTTTATTTACCACGAACAGTAAATAAACTTTGAACGAACGACCCTTCGGTAACCCCTCCTGACGTGTCAGAGCCCTTCGTGCGTTCTTGAAAAAAGCAAACCACTCCTGTCTAATCAAGGATTTTCAGTTTCCCAGAAACAATTATGACGGCCATTACGCTTCCCCATACTGTGAAAATGGAAAACTCATGATCACGCCTTTTGAACACCAAAGACAAACTTATATAAGGTTACTTGAGGCACTTCTTTCCTTTTTACGCACGTCATCTCTTTGTCAAAAAACCCTAAAAACCAGAGCTTTACTCTCTCCGGCGAACCTTCCTTTGCGCTGTAGGATCAGACGGTGGGCTCATTGACTCCCGAAACTCTCACTTCCATCTTCACGACCACTTTCCTTGGTAAGTTACTCTGAAACTCCATGCTTCTAACCTTTCGTGGTGCATGCTTTTAAACGGTGTACTGTTTGAATCTCTTGGTTTCTGATTTTTTTTTTTGAACGCCTGTAGATAAGATGTTTTTTGTAGGCAAAGTAGGCTTTTGAGTAGGTTTAAAACCCAGGATTAGTGCTTTTTAGGACGTAGGATCGAAGTAGCATTTCGATTTTTTAAACCAGTTGGAAATAATTTCTTCCCGTTGTGAGGGGAGTCGAAAAAGCTTTTCAGGAAAACTTTTCACTTTCACCCTTTTGGTCCGTTTTTTAAACTGTTTGCGCATAGAGACTTAGTTAGAATGCTGTTATATAAAGGCTTAGCTTTTATACTCGACCAGCGCTACTTTAAGAATCTCCTAGATTCCTCTGACCTCGCCTCCCCATTCTTCTGTTTGCAGATTTTGATGCCAGATTTGTGGGGAGGTGAGAGACCCATTGACGACGATCTCCTCGCCCAACTGCTCGAAGGAGAAGACCAACCAGCCGATCGCATCCATCAGATACCTTTCTCACGAGCCTCTTCTAGACCGCACCCTTCTCCTTCAATGGCCCGTTCAAAATCCTCTGGCAAGAAAAGGCCCGAATCTGAAAGTAACCCTTCTTCTTCTGCCCAGCCTGATTCGCAGGCGGGGGCTCCCTCGACCAGTGGTCGAGAGAATCTTGTACCTGACCCCAATATCCAAACTAGGGCTCGTCCTCGTCATCGCAATCCGCCTGATGTCGAGTGGTACACTCCTCCAGCCAGTTCGATGACCCTTCGGATGGTCGCGAACTGCTTCAGAAAATACCCCTAACGGGGGTAACCATTACACGTCCTACTGCGGAGCAGAGGGCTAACCGTCCAGGAGGAGCAAACAGCGCCTGGTCTCGGTATCACATTGAAGCGGGGGCTTATCTCCCTCTTCATCCTTTCTTTGTGGGGGTGGCCAATTATTTCGGCGTCGCTCCCTTTCAAATAACCCCTAACGGATATAGGATGTTGGCTACACTCTACGTCCCGTACAAACTTAACAAATGGCCAGAACCTTCACCTCATGAGGTTAACTACCTCTTTGACCTCAAGTCCAATCCCCAACACAACGGGACGGGCTTTTTTCACTTCTGCCATCAGGAAACTGGCCGGACGTTTTTGAGTGGCACCACCCACATATCAAACGTGGGACATTACAACAAGGAGTACTTCTTTACTCCGGATATATCCAGTGACAACTTGGCTTTCGCGAGAGGAGGTACAAATTTGTCTTTGCCCTGGTCGATACTTTATCATATAGTATTTCCTATCGTCATTTCTCAAACTCGATCTGCTTTTCAGGCCCCTGGTTGCGCCCGACCCCAACACCAGACATGGTGTCGAGGTCTGATACTCTGGCCAAGATGTCCGCCGCAACCAAATGTGTCAAGACCTTGACAATAGAAAAGAATTTGAGGTCATCTGGCCTTCTGGCTCCTCTCCATGACAATAGAGGGTCCGAAACGGACGAACCCACTGCCGGGGGGGTTCCCGAGCAACAACTTCCTGTGCCCTCTCCAAGGAGGAGGCCAACATGAGTTACAATCAGGGAACCCACGGGCAGCCCTTCTGCAGAAAGGCCTTCTGCTCCCCAAGGCAAGGGGAAAGAAAAGGCCCCAGAACCAGTTGTTGACTTGGAAGAGTCTTCTGATGACAATGGTAACGTTATTTCGCTTTTAAATGGTCTGCCAATCCCCTGTCACATGTTTGACAGGGATGGCAACTTTACATATGCTCCAAATCTAGGGCCAAACTTCTTCATGCCAGAAAATGAGTATATGATTAATATAGTCAATAGTATAGCGACCAGTAGTTGTAGCTCGGGTATTCACTTTATTATCTTCTTTCTGTTGTATTACTTACTTTCACCTTTTTCTTCCCTTACTAACCTCTTATGCTTATTTTGATGCAGATATGTCGACTCCCAATATCTTTGACATGTACCAGGCCGAAGAGGAAGAGGAAGTCCCTCAACTTCAACGGAGGTCAAAGAAACGAACTGGTGAAACCAGTCGAGGCCCTTCAGCCAAGAAGAGTCGACCAGAAGACCTTCCTCAGGGCTCACCAACCGTGCAAAGTCCTGCGCCAACTGGGCGAACTCCTACCCCTCCTCCAGCTCCTTCTGAACAGCAAAACACCCCTGCTCGGTCCAACCCTCCACCTGTGCCTGCTAGGGAGCATCTTTCTCGCGAAGAGGCTCATGAGGCCAGGCTTGTGAGCCATACCATTCGATCCGCTAAGGATCGAATTGAACGCATTGGCAGAGGTGAGCGTGTTGGGGCCGCCATGATCCAAGCTGTAGAGCTACCAGTCGACCAGATCCTGAACAGGACTCTGAACGAGATCTCCAGCGTAAGTATTTCTTTGCTCCTCGAGTCTTAGTTTTTTCAATTCTCGTGATAAGTCTTGACTTCTTTTTCTTTCGTTTACAGGCCTTACTTTCTGCCATTACCGCTCGTACCCGAGCCCAGGCCTACTTTGAGCAGATTGAGGCTAAAGTTATCGAGAAACATCAGGTGAAGGCGGCTGAGGAGCTTTCGGCTGCTGAGGCTAAACATGCTAAGGAGTTGGAGACAGTGGTCCGAGAGAGGGATGCAGCGGTGACCAAACTGTCCGTGGCTGAAGCTGCAAAAGATGCAGCGGTTAAGCTGAGGGAAGAGTACCGGTCGTACAACAAAACTCATCTCCGCGAAATCAAGCATCTGGAGGGGGTAGTCAAGTCTAAGGACGAGACTATTGCCACTCTCGAGGGCAAGGTGCAGCAGTCGGAGCTTGACAACTCCAAGAATCTGGAAAAGTACAAGAGGACGACACTCCGATGTTTCTATAACTTCTGGAAACACAATCAGGGTGCTGACTTTAGCTACCTTTCGGAGGAACTCAGAGTTGCGGAGTTGGCTCGGTGCGCTGCTCAACTGGCTGAAGAGGAGGCAAGAGCCGCGATTCCTGCAACCCCAAGCGTCGTTGGTTTGGACGAAGAAACCATCGAGGAAGAGACTGACCAGGTTGTTGCCCAGGATCCTCCTGCCCCCCATGCCTCTTAATTTATTTAACTGTCTTTCTTTCTTTTTGAACATGCGACCCACGGGTCGCAATGTAAAAACAATAGTTTCTTTTTAAGCTTTGCTGCATGGGCAGTAAATCTTTTTGTTTGAAAAATTACATTCAAGCAGCAATGCTTGCGGTGTAAAGGCTTAACTCTTGGTGTTATAATATTTTTACTTATTATAACGTTTGTCTGTATGACCGAACTTAGCATAGTACTTTGTCATGATTTATCAAAACATATATTTTGAAAAAATACTCTAAGTACTTGAAGCATGCTTTCACTCATTTTGTTCATGTGTTTACATACCTTGAGAGTATGCTTTGCTATCGATGTGCCTTATATGCCCCCCAAGTGATCGAGGAGCTTTAGGTCCTTGGTCACTTGCCTTGACCATGGCCTGTTCGAACATTCCTGTTCGTGCGGAAAAATGATACTTGTAATACAGCAAAACAACACACGTAGTGAACAAATATTTGTAAATGTAAATTCACAAAGGTTGGCAAGAACGACTGGCTGAGCACAGTCCCTTATAATTTCGTATTAAAAATGGACTAATCATGTCTTTACGAATGATTCTGAAACAGAATCTTACATATACGAGCAGTTAGCCATACACCGTGGCTAACCCTCTTTGCAAAACTTGTAAAAATTAATAGAAGAATTTGAACAAGCCAGTCCTTTAAGAAGGGCTGTTTATTGGTAATACTTGCGCAGGTGTTCTCCATTCTAGTAACGTGGAACGAGATCTCCGTTTAAGCGTGCAAGTTTGTAGGTGCCTGGGTGAAGGACTTCTTCAATCTGGTAAGGTCCTTCCCAGTTAGGTCCGAGCACGCCAGCAGTGGGGTCGCGGGTATTCAAGAAAACTCGTCGTAACACTAAGTCTCCGACGTTGAATCTTCTTTCTTTAACTTTGGAGTTAAAGTACCGGGCGACTTTTTGTTGATAAGCAGCAACTCGGAGTTGAGATTTTTCTCGTATCTCATCAATTGAGTCTAAGGACTCCAGCATTAGTTGGCTGTTTTGCTCTTGATCGTACGTTAAACGCCGATGTGAGGGGGGATTTATCTCGACGGGTAACATGGCCTCGTACCCATAAGCTAAGGAAAATGGGGTACGTCCTGTGGCTGTTCCATGCTTGCTTCGGCCGCATCAATGCTTGGTTCACTTAATCTCTCTACTGGGACTATGTTCAGGGTGTCAGCATCTTTAGCACTTGCAAGTTTGGCCAAGGCGTCTGCATTCGAATTTTGGTCTCGCGGAATTTGCTGGAGGGTGTATTTTGTAAATTGTGCTAGCAAATCTTTTGTTTTGTTAAGGTAGGCCATCATTTTTAACCCTCGCGCTTGATATTCTCCCAGGACTTGATTTACGACCAGCTGAGAGTCGCTGAAAATATCGAGCGCTTTTATGTTCATATCCCTGGCCATTCTCAGTCCAGCGAGGAGTGCTTCGTATTCCGCTTCATTGTTTGATGCTGCGAAGTCAAACCTGATTGCGCAGTGAAATCGATGCCCATCGGGCGTTATCAATATCACTCCCGCTCCAGCGTGAGATTCATTAGATGATCCATCTGTGAATAGTTTCCACGAAGGAGTCTTGTCTTGAGGCATGGGCGCTTCGGGCTGTTTGCACAGCTCGTTACTGGGGAGTTCAGTGAACTCCGCAATAAAATCGGCTAAGGCTTGCCCTTTTATTGCTGCTCGCGGTGAATAAGTTATGTCGAACTGTCCTAATTCGACCGCCCATTTTAACAGTCGTCCAGCCGCTTCAGGTTTTTGGAGGACCTGCCGAAGGGGCTGGTCGGTCAGAACCATGATAGGATGGGCTTGGAAGTACGGTCGCAACTTTCGGGAGGCTAGAATTAGGCAATATGCTAATCTTTCGATCGGTGGATATTTTAATTCTGCACCGATAAGCCTTTTGCTGACGTAGTAAACAGCTTTCTGCACGCCTTCTTCCTCCCGTATCAGTTCTGCACTAGCAGCAACTTCGGTAATCGCCAGATAAATATACAAAGTCTCTCCTTCGATTGGTTTTGATAGGATGGGAGGTTGTGACATATGAGCCTTTATTGTCTGGAATGCTTGCTCGCAGTCTTCTGTCCATTCAAACTTCTTATTTCCCCTAAGTAGATTGAAGAATGGAACGCACTTGTCAGTTGATTTTGAGATGAACCTACTAAGGGCAGCTATCCTTCCGGTCAGGCTTTGGACATCCTTGATCCTTTCTGGCGACTTCATATCTATCAGGGCTTTTATCTTGTCGGGGTTGGCCTCGATTCCCCTTGAATTCACTATAAACCCTAAAAACTTTCCTGACCCGACTCCAAAGGAACATTTTAGGGGATTCAACTTCATATGGTACTTGTTTAACACGTCAAAGCACCTTCGCAAATCCCTCACATGTCCTTCAGCCTTCTTGGACTTTACCAGCATGTCATCCACATATACCTCCATGCTTACTCCGATCAGTTCCTTGAACATGTGGTTGGCTAGTCGTTGGTAAGTTGCATCTGCGTTTTTTAGTCCAAAAGGCATCACCTTGTAACAATATAAGCCCGTATCGGTCCGAAAGCTGGTATGATCCTCATCAGGGGGGTGCATGCTGATCTGATTGTAGCCTGAATATGCATCCATGAACGAAAGGATCTCATGCCCAGCAGTTGCATCGACTAGCTGGTCGATCCTCGGGAGCGGGAAGCAGTCTTTTGGGCAGGCTTTATTGAGGTCTGTAAAATCCACACAGGTCCGCCATTTGCCGTTAGGCTTGGGGACCAGCACCGGATTGGAGACCCATGATGGATAAAATGCCACCCTGATGAACCCATTTTCTTTAAGTCTTTCGACTTCTTCTTTCAAGGCTCTTGATCTGTCTTTATCGAGCAGCCTTCTTTTCTGTTGCACCGGTGGAAAGACTTTGTTTATGTTCAGGACATGGCTGATCACTGCAGGATCTATTCCGACCATGTCTTTATGTGACCAGGCGAAAACTCCCTGGTTCTCTTGCAAGAATTCCACCAGCGCCTGCTTTGCGGTAGGTTCTAAATTCTTCCCAACCCTTACAATTCGGGTCGGGTCTTTTTCATCGAGCTGGACCTCCTCCAGGTCCTCAACGGGCCCAACATTTTCTTCAAAATCCCCAAAGCGAGGATCCAAATCTATATCCTCACTTTGGGCAACACCCTATTTGGTGACTTTTCCACCTGATTGGGTTTGTCTGTCTTCCGTCATCTGCAATCGTTCTGGAGTAGCGCTCCTCGATGCTCCACTTTTTGCCTTTGTGATCGAGGCGTTATAGCACTCCCTGGCTTCCCTTTGGTTTCCCAAAACGCATCCTACCCCTGCGTCCGTTGGGAATTTCATGGCTAGATGCCACATGGAGATAATGGCCCTCAGTTCAACCAGTATGGGTCTTCCAATAACGGCGTTATACGCTGAAGGACAATCGACCACTACAAAAGTGGCGAGTAATGTCCTTGAGGCAGGCGCTGTACCCGTTGTCACTGAGAGTTTTATCATTCCGGCTGGAGCAAGTCCTTCTCCAGAGAAGCCGTATATGGTTTGATTGCAGGGCTCCAAGTCCTTCACGGACAGCTTCATGCGTTCCAGCGTTGACTTATACAGGATGTTTACTGAACTTCCTGTATCGACCAGTATTCTTTTTACCATCATATTGGCCATTTGGATATCCACGACCAGCGGATCGGAATGTGGGAACCGGACGTGTTGGGCATCGCCCTCAGAGAAGGTTATCCCGCACTCCTCTGAGCGGGCCTTTTTCGGCGCTCGATCCTCCACAGTCATCATCTCGATGTCCTGGTCGTGGCGTAGAGTTCGAGCATATCGTTCTCTAGCCTTTCCACTATTCCCTGCATGGTGCGGGCCTCCACAGATGGTTAAAAGTGTTCCGGCTACGGGGGCAGGCTGTAACGGTAGCGAGCGTTGGCGTGTGGACGTCTGCTCGTTGCCACCTGGAGCTTCTCGTTGGGAAGTTCCCGAGGCCCGTACGTACCTTCTCAAGTGTCCTTGTCTAATGAGGAACTCGATTTCATCTTTTAGCTGGTTGCATTCATTAGTGTCATGTCCATAGTCGTTATGGTAACGACAGAATTTGGTATTGTCTCTTTTTGAAATGTCTTTTCGAATGGGCCCAGGTTTCTTGTAGGGCACACTAGAGCTTGTGGCCTGGTAAACCTCTCCTCGAGACTCAACGAGGGCAGTGTAGTTAGTGAACCTAGGTTCATAACGATTACCCTTGGCTCGTTTATTGTCGGAGGTGGAAGGCTCATTGTGTGGCTGTTTCCCACCATTCTTGCCAGTACCGTTTCCGTTTCCGTTGCCCTTGCCGTTGCCATTTGGTTTGGTGCCATTGGTGGCTTTGGCGGGTTCGGCAGCCTTCTTAACCTTATTTGAGGGTTTTCCATCATCGGCAATGGCTTCTTCGAGCTTGATATACCGATCAGCTCGGTCTAAGAACTCCTGGGTGGTCTTAACCCCATCCTTACGAAGACTTTTCCATAGGGGCGAACGGCGCCTTACTCCCGCGGTTATAGCCATCATTTTTCCTTCGTCCCCGACTGTCTTTGCTCCGGCTGCCGCTCGCATAAAGCGCTGGATGTAATCCTTCAGTGATTCTCCATCCTGCTGGCGGATCTCGACCAGTTGGTTTGCTTCGGTCGGGTGGACACGGCCTGCGTAGAACTGTCCGTAGAACTCCCTTACGAACATTTCCCAGGAAACTATGCTTGCAGGTGGGAACTTAAAGAACCATTCCTGAGCGGCTTCAGAAAGTGTTGCAGGAAAGATCCTGCACCGAGCATCTTCGGAAACCTTCTGAATGTCCATCTGGATTTCAAACTTATTCACATGCGAGACGGGATCCCCGTATCCATCAAAGTTCGGGAGCGTAGGCATCTTGAACTTGCTGGTAGTCTCTGCGTTGGCTATTCTTTGGATAAATGGAGTGCCTTTTCTTCTATCGTGGTCGATGTAAGAGGTCCTTCCCCCGACCAGCTGTTGCACAGCCTGATTTAGTGCGTCTATCTGGGCTTGCAACGCAGTAGGAATAGCTACGGTCTCTGCTGCTGGGGGGATGTTCTCACCATGCTTCTCTCGACGATCATTGAGTATGTCTCTTAGATCTTCCTCTCTTCTCCGTTGCTCGCTACCTCCGAGTCGGTTGAAGACATTATTTTTCCTGGGTTGCCCCCCAGCATCGTGTCTATTTGGTTGATCATCTTGAGGTATTTGGCTCCTGCTCTTGCCTCTATTTCCGTTCCTCCCATCAGCATTGTCCTTGCCTGAGTCAGCCTCGTTGTAGCCGTGGCCATCTTTGAACTTTGACTGGCTGTGGTAAGACTGGTTGTTCCCTCTATTACCGTCTCTGGCAGAAACACCACGAGCGTTAGAGGGTGGCCTGCGCTGGTCGCGATGTCCCCGCGCATTATCATGCCGTTGGGATCCACAGACTGCAGAGCCTAACTCCGAGTCTCTCCTGTTACCAGGAGGGTGGTGACCCCTGTTCGCTTGGTGTGGCCCATCATTCTCGCGGCGTCTAGGACTACGAGGCTGTCGCTCGGCTCTATTCTTCCTTTGCTGTGGGGGATTACCTCGAGCAGCGTGGGATGGTGGATCTGCCTCGGGGTCCAGTGGGACGTCGTCATGGGGCATCTGGGGCTGTTCAGGCCTTTGCGGACTTGAAGGATGGACTGGTGGGCTAGGATTGGGACCTCCTTGGGGTGGCCCAGTTTCAGGTTGATTAGGCTGCGAGGCAGGCGCGGCCTGATTTCTGGCCAACAGCAAGGCCGCTTTAAGGGCTGCCATGGCCTCAGTCTGGCGGCGATCCACCTCCGCTTGTCTCTCGCTTAACTCCGCCCGCTGACGATCAAGTTCCTGCTGCTGCCTCGCCATAGCTTCTGCGGCAGTCTCTTGATTGGCTCTCAAACTAGCCAACTCTTCCTGCAACGTGCCCAAGGTGCTCCTCAAAGTCGCATCGTCCATTTCCTCCTCTTCAAAATCTAGCTGTGGCTCATCTTCCGCCATGCTTGCAGGGGGAGGAGGAGGTGGCGGATTCGACGGTGCAGCGGTAGCGGTTTGAGCAGCTTTCTTCCCTGCTTTCGCCATTAGTTTTATCAACAACGATGAGTCGTCCTCTCAATTAAAGCACCAGAATGTTGACCCACGATTTAGCCAACTGACACGGAGTCAAAATATGAATGATATAGACGAATATGTATAGATAATAACGTAATGACAAAAGTAAAGAAAACACAGTAATTTATAGTGGTTCGGCCCCAGAATCTGGTAATGACCTACGTCCACTTAGAATGATATTGATATGGGATCGAAAGTGTGATCAGAGAACTTGGGTTCAATGAGTTTCAACACTCCTAATAAACAATACAAGTTTTCACAGATAATTTCTATAATCTCTATGATTTCCGGGCTCCAAAAAAGTCCCTTCCCATGAGCCATCTCTTGCCTTTTATAGGCTCATTGTGACAGTCAAAATCCCGTGATCCGTAAGGGGAAAGACCGGGTAAGCTGTGCAATCCCACACCGCCTGGGGAAGGTCAAGTGTAATGATTCTAAGACTGTGTAGGTATGGGACTACACAGTTGAAGAGGGCTTAAATGGATTGATGGGTACTACCTATATCAGGAAGGTGCATCTTCTTTTTGGTAGCCCATCACTTGAGAACTCCATGGTTAAGCGTGCTTGGCTTGGAGTAATCTAGGGATGGGTGACCTCCTGGGAAGTTTTCCCAGGAAGTGTGCGAGTGAGGACAAAGCACGTTGGAAAGACTTGTCCTGGTTTGTAGGGCCAGTCGTCAGTCCAGAAAGCAGCCATAGTGATGTGGGGCGTCACATAATGGTATCAGAGCCTTGACCCAGCCAGAAGTGTGGCCGACGGGGACGTCGGGCCCGTAAGGGGGGGTGATTGTGACAGTCAAAATCCCGTGATCCGTAAGGGGAAAGACCGGGTAAGCTGTGCAATCCCACACCGCCTGGGGAAGGTCAAGTGTAATGATTCTAAGACTGTGTAGGTATGGGACTACACAATTGAAGAGGGCTTAAATGGATTGATGGGTACTACCTATATCAGGAAGGTGCATCTTCTTTTTGGTAGCCCATCACTTGAGAACTCCATGGTTAAGCGTGCTTGGCTTGGAGTAATCTAGGGATGGGTGACCTCCTGGGAAGCTTTTCCAGGAAGTGTGCTAGTGAGGACAAAGCACGCTGGAAAGACTTGTCTTGGTTTGTAGGGCCAGTCGTCAGTCCAGAAAGCAGCCATAGTGATGTGGGGCGTCACACTCATGGAGGGTTGCCCAATATTGTTACAGATATTATCCCCTGAATCATGGGATATTCAGAAGATTGCATGAAATAAATTCGGGATACATAAGATCTTTCCATAAATGTTGTTTTGCCAGCAGAACCACCGACCAGTCTGGTCGTGGTAAAGACAGGTCTGTCCTGCTTCTGGTGTGTCTCCTGGTCGATACTCTAGCAGACGCTCCAGGTGTCAGCCACGTGTCAAGAGATTATTCGCCACGTCACAAATTCTAATTCATTGGATAACACCTTATGTTTCAAGAAACTTAAACACCTAACCAAAAGCCATAATAATGAGTTAGGATCTGAAAGAAAATAAAAGAACTATAATGAATTAAAACTGAGGAGAAGAATACCTTGGATGGAGTAGAACTCCGATCGACACCTCAATATTTAAATGTGATTCTATCTTACTTCCCAAGTTTTTAGAAAAGCATAGATTGGAAAAGATTTTAACCCAAACCCTAGTGTTTTCTCACTAGAATAAACTTAGCAGCTTAGAGGCTTTAAAGAATGCTGGAACGATGAATGAAATGGCTGAGTGAAAGTTCCTATTTATATAGTTTAAGGAGTGAAACTAAACCCTTATAAAAAGAATAAATAAATGAATATTAATTGAATAAATTTTGAATTTTCGTTCAATAGATGCCCAGAACTCGGTCAAAAATGTTCAAGAGCAAGTCCATGTTGTTGAGGGTTGTCTTAAGCTCGGATTCCATGAAGTTTCAAAAATGCCACCAAGGGCCGATATATCGCCCCCCCCCCCCCCCCCATAGGTGATATATCGCCTACCCCTATGCCCCGAGCCTTCGTGGTTTCATTCGTACGAAGTCGACGTGTTTTCCGTATCAACCTTAGGCGACATATCGACCCCTATAGCTGCAATATATCGGCATACGCTAATATTTTAAACACGTTTTTGCACATTTTCAGCACACTTGAAGTTTGGTAAAACAACTTTGATGGAGTAAAACATGACCCTAACAGCTGCTGGAAGGTTCTAGAGCTTCTATATCTATCCTTTATGAAATTTATTCATCTAAAATCCTTAAATCCTTAATAAACATGCATGTGACAAGTGTCACACTCTTAATTATTATATCTAAATCTTATGTAACAACTCAAAATTACTAATAAGGCTTAAGGGCCTTGATTAGTGTGCCGGGAGGGCATAATTGGTTTATACGTGATTTAAATTATTTAATGCATGATTTTGTGATAAGCATGCTTATATGGTTATATGGATATGTGAGATGCATGATTATGAATATTAGTATGCATGTAGGCTCTGTTTAGATTATAGGGGCATATCTGTAATTTTGGCCCGTTGAGGGCATTAATGTGATTATATGTGATAAATTATTGAGACCACATTATTATGTGGATATATTTGTAGCGTATGGCTCGAGACGATCCTAGTAAGCGATTCGGCGAAATAGTCACGGTGGGGATTTATACCTGGCTGAGGGCAGCCTGGGGTATATTCGGGAATTTAGGAGATATATTGGAGATTATTAGACATTGGGTAAATAATTGGTGATTAATTGGACGATGGGATTTAAGTGGTAAATATTAGGAACACTTGAGGAGTTAGTGGGAATTGAGGATAAATGACAACTTTACCCTAGTTTAGATTAAGATTAGCTTTATTTGGGAGGGCATTATGGTCATTTGTTAGTTAAGGGTATGATCAACTCTTTATGTTATATTAATGTAGAAGGATATAGATCAATTAAGGAAGGAAAAAGGGGAAAAAGACTTCATCTTGCTCTCTCTCTCTCTCCCTAGCCAATTTCCTCCTCTCGCCCACTCATGGTGTTTAGTTCTTTTGGTTGTTGAAGAAGCTTGGAGCTTGGAGAATTTAGGCAAAGGCAAAGGAGAATTAAGCTGGGAATTAAGAGGAAAGGCTAGCTGGTTTGAGGTATGAATTCTTACTTTCAGCTCTAGATTGTTACTGAGTTTGTTAGGTATAGTTTTGGGTATTGAAGGTGAATTTAGCAGCTGAATTGGGCTAAGAATTTTAGTTGAAATTGGGCTAGTGATTGAGGGATGTTGTTAGGGTGTTTTAGTGGTTTATATGGGTAAATTGGTTCTGAGTTGTGGCTGATTGATTTTGGAATTGGGAAAGGTTTGGGGGGAAAAATCTGGGCAATTTGGTATGATCTTGGCTTGAAGAAGAAGGAGGAAAACCCAGGTTTTCCCTGGGTTCACAGGGTGCGCCGCAACGAGTGTGGCCCTCCTGGCCTTGGGAGCTCTCTAACTTGGGGGCGCACCGCGACTTGCTTAGCCAAGTCGCGACCCGCCTCCCCTTTGGTGTGAGAGCTTGCTCTCTGACTTGGGGCAAGTCGCGACTGGCTGGGCCAAGTCACGGCCCACCAAGGGGTTTTGAGCTTGGAAGTGTTCTTAGTGTTGTTAGGGCTCGGGGGTTCGAACCTAAGGGTTCAGGACAACTTCTACTTCATAGTTTAGTGGAAATTGAGGTCCCTGAGGCTAGTTTTGCTATCTAAGTATTTTATTTCTGATTGGAAGGTGATAGATTTCGATAATTCTTGTGACTACGTTTGTCGCCAAGGCTCGAGGCTAGGGATCGTGCTCGGAGTCAGTTCACCTTTTCTGATCGGGATCAAAGGTAAGAAAACTACACCCGGTTATGTGGTTATGTTGGGACTAAGAGTTCCCTATATTCATATGCAATGTCATATATGGTATTATGCCATGTGGACATGAGATAAACGACCAAAGATTGACAGAATTAATATTGGCGCAGAAGGATGCAGCTCGACCATTGGTAGCTGAGGTTAATTATATAATCACTGTGCTGGGCCTAAGCGAGCCGGAGTCAGTGGGATAAACAGAGGGTGCAGCCTAAGGGCGTCGACCCTGGATAATGAGTGATATGTTTACTGTTATTAATTTGATGATCATGGCATGTTTATTACCTGGATGATTGATTATAGGTTTGCAGATTGATATCACTGATTATATGAACTATGTGGTCTGCTGAGTATTTGAATGATGGTTGGTGAATTATTTGACTATTGATTATTGTGTGTGCTCTCCTATATGGTTTTCTTGCTGGGCCTTGGCTGATGGGTGCTACGTAGTGCAGGTAAAGTCAAGGGTAAGCTGGAACAACCCTGATTTGGAGAGCTTTAGGGGCGGAAGGTACATAGGCAGCTGCGTGGCCGCCACTGCCGAAAGATGATACAGGGACAGGAGACCCTAAAATGCCTATTTTGCCATTAGATTGGCTTATGGTTGTTTATAACCTTGGAGATTTTGTACACTGTTCTTTAACCCTGTTTATTTTTGCTATCCCTTATAACAAACATTTATTTAAATGAAAATTTGTCTTTTTGACCAAAATCTTTGAACCTTAGTTCAATAATGGTTTAGCGACACATTTTCAACTAAATGACTTGATTAGCAAGTCTTGCACCTTTATTAACACACAGTGTAACGGTCTTGGTTATCCAATGTAGAGTCCCAGAATTTACTTAGCTAGATAGTAGTAGTAGTAATAATAGTTAGTAGTAGTTATAGTATGTTTATTACTGTTGATTTTGGTTTAAGTCGGGACTTAGTTGAACACTCGTTGCAACACTTATAGATTTTATAAGTTTAACCTATAGTTTAAGAATATTAATTATAACATAAGGTTTGATTAATATAGCTGATTATAAAGATATCATTTATTATACTATAATGTTTAGATAGGATTAATAAGAACATGACACTTGTCGTGTGTAGATTTATGTAAGGATTTAACTATATTTTAAATAGAAAGAAAGTTCAAGAAAGCTCTAGAATCTTCCAAGACCATTAAGAGCATGACATTTGTCACAACCTTGTTTATTTGAGGATTTAAGCATTTAATTTAAAAATAGAGGTTTTGTAGAGTCCAAGAACTTTACTTAGCTAGTTAGATAATAGTAGTAATAGTAATATCTAGTAGTAGTTATAGTATGTTTATAACTGTGGATTTTGGTTCGAGTCGGGACTTAGTTGGACACTCATAGCAACACTTGTAAATTTTATAAGTTTAACCTATAGTTTAAGCATATTAATTATAACCTAAGGTTTGATTAATATGACTGATTATGAAGATGATAATTATTATACTATAAGGTTTAGATACACCCAATAAGATATTAACACTTGTCATGTGTATGTTAAATGAGAAATTAAGTATTTTTGAGGAATAAGTATATTACGAGTAATATTTGAAAATCCTAGAGTCTGTCAGCAGTTTTGAAATCATTACAGGACTTAGTCAAGGTTGTTTACTCAATTCAAATTAGGCTGAAAAAAGTGTAATTATGTGTATAATATTTCTGCGTATGCTAATATATCGCAGCTCTAGGGGCGATATATTGCCACACGGGGATACGAAAAACACGTAACTTCGCACGACAACTTCGACGAGCCTCGGGAATATCAGTCCAGGTGATATATCGCCTAGCATGGGCTCATTTTAATCCTTAACCTCTTGATAAGTCCAGAATCTTTTTGACCGAGTCTTCACCCTCTGCTTAACGATTATTCAAATGTTTTTCAATTAAAAAGCCATTATTTTATTCAAGCTAAATGAAGATCTTTTCATTCTTGAACTCTATAAATAGGACCTAGTACCCAGCCATTTCTTCATTCATCAAGTTGAGTTCAGAGCCTACAAGCTGCTAGTATTACTTTAGAGTCTTAAACACTTGGGTTTGGGTTATAAGCTTTATCATTATAAGCTTATCAAACACTTGGGAAGTAAGGTTCATAGTGTGTATTTTGGTTTCGAGGTGTAGTTCGGGTATAGCAATTTCAAAGGTATCCCTATTCTTAGTTCCTCTCTGTATTGTTTCATTAAGTTCTTATAGTTTTTCTCTATTCATTTCCTAACTCAATATTCTTTATTTCTGGTTAGGCATCTAAGTTCTTTGAACTTGAGGTTCTCGTTGGTAAGTATTTTCTCGATGGTATAGTTTGTTCTTTTCATCTCTTTTCTTTTAGAATACTCACCTCTCTATTAATGGTTTTTAGGAGTGTTTAAAAATCCCAGCCTTGTTCTCATCATCCCGGTATTTTGGTAAGGAAAATAGGATAGTTCTTATGTGATATGTGCTATGTTTATATAAAAGTGTTATGATTATGTTATAGTATGACTTTATGTGTTATGATATATGTAGGTGTGGGGCTTATAGTTGTTATATAGCAAACCCTATCACTTTTATGTTTTGGGGCTTATAGTTTCTATATAGCAAATCCCAACACTTTTATGTTTTTGGGGCTTATAGTTGTTTAACTAGCAAACCTCATTGTAGTTTGAGGCTTATAGTTGCTTAGTTAGGAAACCCCAATAGTTACCATGTACATGGGTTAGAATTATATGATATATGTTCATATTTTATATGTGTGATTATGTTTCATGCTTGTAGTAGATTTTCCTTGCTGGGCATTAGGCTCATTCCTTTATGTTTTATATGTGCAGGAAAATAGTTATGGCGGCGGGAAGGTTCTTGGCAGCTTGGGAATTTGTATTGAGGGAGAATGGAAATCGGTGGACTGCGCGAATGATTCGAGGATGAAGTTGTTTAAGTCTTTATAATTATGATTTCTATGTATTTCCGCACTTAATTTTGTAACCAATTTATTTACGTTATGTTCTATTTTATTTTAAAACTATGGGATCCCATATCCTAAATGAATTTTTTATGTATTTAACCTTTACTTTATAGTTTTTAATAAAGTTATGACTGTTTTGTATGCAATTTTTCTTAAGATTAGTATCTATGAATAGTAGTTATTAATGGTCCAAAGTTTAGAATAAGTTGGGTCGTTACAGTTGGTATCAGAGAAACGATTCATTCGCATGAAGTTCTCCTCGATACACACACTCAAAGCTCTGAATATGTCCGCCAAGTAAGTGTTTAAGTTATAGTTATTATGTTTATATGTATAGCTAACGATTTTAGCCTTTATGTTTAAGTTAAGAATGAACGGAGCATTAACTTATGAGGATATCTGAGCCATTAAGGCTTTAAAGAGAATTAGAGAACCGAAAAACACCGTAGGAGTGCTAGAAAGAATCACTCGGAGGTCGGTTTTGTTCCACAGAGAAATAGGTCACCTCCAAGAATCTAAGCAGATCATGATGAGAGCAACGGAGCAATACGTTTTAGTAATTAGATTATTTAGAGATTATCATACTATAACAGCAGCCTTAGGGGAAATATGGGAAATAATGGATAATGAAGACGAATTGTCAATAGCAATGAGATATTATTTTCTCTTAATTAGGTTCACTTCAAAAATGGAATTTCAGTTTACAAATGAGCAAAAGCATAGAATTTTTACGAACCTTCCTCGAGGGCATTTTGAGGCACATGATAATGAGGACTATGAGGAGTTAAATGATGATATGCTAGATGAAGGATCGGATATAGAAGATCTCGATTTTTAGAATAATTAGTTTCATTGTCTGTTTTAATTTATTATTTGTTCTATGGTTGTAAATAGTGAAAACTTTCTTTTCCAAATTAATATCATGGTTATTTTGTTATCATATATGAGTTTGATTTTTCTTTGCTATCATAATAAATAATAAACAAAATAAATAATGACTAAGTTTGGTGAGGGTGGATACAAATCAATGAACCAAGTTTCTATATTGAGAGTTAGGGGGCCATAGTAGTGGGAACGATTTTACTGATCCCAGCCCTTCCTCAATATGGTTTACTTTGGAACAAAGATGAGTTTCGAGCCTGAGAATTAAGTAATATAGGATGATTAGAAACAGACTTAGAAAATAATAAAGATGGCTTATTTTTCTAAGTATAGAAACCCACTCGGATAATAAAGAAGGCTTATATAATTTTCATAAGAAGTCATAATTAATAGGTCTGAGTTAAGTTTGTTTAGATTAAGCTTTTGCCTTAGAGCCTATTAGGGTAAAGTTCTGACATGTTTCTCTCAACTGTTAGAACTCTGCTGCGATGTCACTCTAAAGATCTGCTCGCACAAACAGAAATGCCTCCAACGATGCTCCGGTGAACAATGAAGCCCCTCCAGTTCGCAGAAGGGGAGTGCGTGCTACTGCCAGCCACAACGCACTGCCGCCACCAGTTGACAACACTACGAAGATCGCCAGACTACGACAACAATTCGAGGAACTATTGCAGCAACAACGACAACAGGCTCAGCCCCAGACTCAGCCTCCGCCGCAGCCACAGCCGCAGCAAATGGCCTCAGCACCCCAACAAGTTGGTCCATATGGAGGATGGCCAGTGGCGAATTATGCGTCGTATCCAGTACAACACATGGAGCCAGTTTAAGAGAGATTCCGTAAGCAACATGCTCCAAAATTTGAAGGGACTACAGACCCCTTCGAGGCAGAAGAGTGGCTAAGAAACGTGGAGCCAATCCTGACGCACATGAACCTCAGCAATGCGGACTGCATATCCTGTGTTTCGTCCTTGCTCAAGAAAGATGTCAGGATATGGTGGGACTTAGTCCAGCAAATGCATGATTTTTCCACCATGACTTGGACTCGATTTGTGGAGCTATTCCACAAAAAGTACTATAATTCGGCTGTACTCGCTTCAAGAGTTGAGGAGTTCGCTGACCTGAAGCAAGGAAGTTTATCAGTGATAGAGTATGCTTGGTAGTTCGATTGATTGGATAAGTTCGCACTGAAAATTGTTCCAACAAACTATCTGAGGGTGTCTAAGTTCGTTAGAGGACTTCGACTGAAGATCGAGCTAGGGGTTAAGTTAGTAAACCCAGGAAATACTACTTATGCCGACGTTCTAGAAACGACAATAGAAGTAGAAAGGCTGCAGGCTAACGTTAGTAAGGAATAAGCTAGTAAGCCTGAGCCTAGACAGCAGGGTCAATCTCAGACAAATTGGAAAAACAACCACAACAACAACAACAACAACAATCAGTCCAGCAGCAACAACAACAACGGTCAGAAAAGAAGGCATCCTGACAATAAGCAGTCCGACAGCAATAAAAG
Organism: Humulus lupulus; assembly: GCF_963169125.1. Lineage (NCBI taxonomy): Eukaryota > Viridiplantae > Streptophyta > Magnoliopsida > Rosales > Cannabaceae > Humulus > Humulus lupulus. The sequence goes on from NC_084795.1 coordinate 162,464,105, forward strand.
GGCACGGACAACTAATGGAGGTAGTAGGTCGGGTTATGTAGAATACCCTCCATGTGCTAAGTGCCAAAGGAAACATCCTCGGGAATGCCGAGCAAACACCAAAGGATGTTACAACTGTGGTCAAGAGGGACACCAAAAGAAAGAATGTCCTCAGCTCAAGACACAAGGGAAAAAGGAAGATAAGATGATTCCTGCCAGGGTTTTTGCCTTAACCCAAGGAGAGGCTGATGCTAGCAATAAGGTGGTCACAGGTCAGGTTTCTATCCTCAAAATTATATGTTCTGTATTATTTGATTCAGGAGCCACTCATTCGTATATCTCGTTAGGAATGATAGAAAAACTAGACAAACCTTGTGAAAGATTTAGAACTAGGTTTGTAACCGAGTTGCCTTCGGGCAAAGTAGTTCTATCATCACGGATAGTACGAGGCGTACTGATCAAGATTGAGGGCGTAGAAGTAGAGGGAGACCTGATAGAACTGGAGATCAAGGACTTCAACATGATACTAGGCATGGAGTGGCTAGCAAAGCATGGTGCGACCATCCACTGCAACCGCAAGAAGGTGACGTTTGAGACTCCTAACGGCCATAAATTATGCTTCATGGGACAAGTTTCAGGACTACGCACACCGCTAATATCATCTCTAAAAGCTCAAAGGATGATGGAAAAAGGATGTCAAGTGTTCTTAGCCAGCATCACAGATGTGGTAAAGGAAACACCACTTAAGGTTGGCAACGTCTGCATTGTAAGAGAATTCCCAGAAGTATTTCCCAATGACTTGCAAGGGTTGCCGCCGACTCAGGAAATTGACTTCACGATTGAATTAGTACCGGGCACCGAGCCTATCTCTAAGGCACCATACCGGATGGCACCTACAGAACTCAAGGAGTTAAAGAGGCGGCTACAAGAACTCCTAGACTTGGGTTTTATTAGGCCAAGCCATTCGCCATGGGGAGCACCGGTGCTATTCGTGAAGTAAAAGGACGGAAGCATGTGGATGTGCATAGACTACCGCGAGCTGAATAAGGTAACGATTAAGAATAAGTACTCGTTGCCTCAGATTGATGACTTTTTTGATCAACTCTGAGGTGCAACCATATTTTCAAAGATTGATTTACGGTCCGGGTACCATCAGCTCAAGGTGCGGGGAGAAGATATTCCTAAGACAGCTTTTAGAACTCGTTATGGGCATTACGAGTTCTTAGTTATGTCTTTCGGTCTTACCAACACACCAGCCGCGTTTATGGACTTAATGAATAGGGTCTTCAAGGACTACTTAGATAAATTCATCGTAGTGTTCATCGACGACATCTTAGTATACTCCAAGGACAAAGTCGAGCACGAGGAACATTTGAGTTTGATTTTGTCACGACTAAAGGAGCATAAACTCTATGCCAAGTTCAAGAAATGTGAGTTTTGGCTTTCGCAAGTGGCGTTCCTCGGGCACATTATATCCAAGGACGGAGTTGCAATAGACCCATCAAAGGTAGAGGCCGTAAAGGATTGGCCAATACCAAAGAACGCATCCGAAGTAAGGAGTTTTCTGGGATTAGCAAGTTATAATAGGAGGTTCGTAGAAGGCTTTTCTAAGATAGGCACTTTGCTCACCAACCTGACCCGGAAATAGCAAAGATTCAACTAGAATGATAGATGTGAAGAAAACTTTCAGTTGCTTAAGGACAAGCTGTGCTCAGCACCAGTACTCTGTGTACTGACACCCAATGATAAGTTCGTAGTCTACTGCGATGCGTCGAAGCCAGGGTTGGGTTGCGTGATAATGCAGAATGACAAGGTGATAGCCTACGCCTCAAGGCAACTGAAGGAGTACGAGCAACGTTATCCAACTCACGATATGGAGTTGGCAGCGATGGTCTTTCCGTTGAAAATCTGGCGCCATTATCTTTACGGAGAACGGTGTTAGATTTATACAGACCACAAAAGTTTAAAGTACTTCTTTACTCAGAAGGAGCTCAACATGAGGCAGTGCAGGTGGTTAGAGCTAGTGAAGGATTACGACTGTGAAATATTATACAACCTGGGAAAGGCAAACGTAGTTGCTGATGCTCTAAGTAGGAAGAGTAATGGAAGTTTAGCAGCACTAGCAGGAATAGAAAAGCCGCTGCAACAGGAGCTAATCAATGCCAGAATAGAAGTAGTTGTCGGCAAGCTGGCTAACTTGTCTATCCAGTCAAATCTGCTAGAAGATATCCGGATTGGGCAAGGGCATGACGACACACTAGCGGCACATATGGATACAGTCAGAGAAGGCAAGGCCACAGATTTCTCAACATCAAATCAAGGATTATTGAGATATAAGGATTGGGTATGTGTACCAGATAATCAAGGGATTAAGATGGCGATTCTAGAAGAAGCACACAATACCCTGTACTCAGTTCACCCATGATCGACCAAGATGACTCACGACTTCAAGGCAATGTATTTGTGGCCAGGGTTGAAGAAGGACATAGCGAAATTTGTGTCTAAGTGTCTAGTATGCCAGCAACTGAAAGCAAAACATCAGCGGCCCGCAGGCTTATTGCAACCGCTTAGCGTACCAGAATGGAAGTGGGATGATATAGCCATGGATTTCGTGATAGGGTTTCCACAAACGAACAAGTAGCATGATTCCACTTGGGTAGTAATAGGTAGACTAACCAAGTAGGCTCATTTCCTGCCTGTTAAGACTTCATACACGGCAGACCAATATGCAGACATCTATGTCCAAGAAATAGTAAGGTTGCACGGAATCCCCAAGACAATAGTGTCTGATAGAGGATCAGTGTTTACATCAGGATTTTGGGGAAGTTTACAACAAGCCATGGGTACTAAGTTAAGTCTTAGTACAGCTTTTCATCCTCAGACAGATGGGCAGTCTGAGCGTACGATTCAGATTTTAGAGGATATGCTACGCGCGTGTGTACTTGATTTCGGAGGATCATGGAATAAGTACTTGCCGCTTATAAAGTTCTCTAACAACAATAGCTACCAGTCAAAGATCGACATGGTACCTTATGAGTTGCTTTATTGAAGAAGGTGTAGATCGCCGTTGCATTAGGACAAAGTAGGAGAAAGGCAGCTTCTCAGTCCTGAAGCTGTTAGAAAAGCTCAAGAAGCAGTAGTGCTAATTAGACAACATATGCTTACTGCTCAAAGTCGATAGAAAAGCTATACGGATGCTAAGAGACGTGATGTGGAATTCAAAGTCAGAGATCAAGTCTTCCTGAAGATATCTCCTATGAAAGGTGTGAAGCGGTTTGGGAAGAAAGGCAACATTAGTCCCCGATTTATAGGTCCTTTTGAGATATTGGACAAAGTGGGAGCAGTTGCATATAGACTAGCCCTACCGCCAGCCCTAGCAAATAGCCTAAACGTGTTCCACATCTCAATGCTACGCAAGTATGTGTCAGACCCATCTCACGTCCTCAAGTACGATATGATAGCACTCCAGAAAGACTTGAGTAATGAGTAACAACCAGTTAGCATCCTAGATAGAGGGGTGAAGCAATTACGGTCCAAGAGTATTCCGATAGTCAAAGTCCTATGGAGTAATAGTTCTGAACAGGAGGCAACGTGGGAGTTGGAGGAGGACATGCAAGGCCGGTATCCGTAATTATTTGGTAAGTAAATTTCGAGGACGAAATTCTTTTTAGTAGGGGAGAATTGTAGAGTCCAAGAACTTTACTTAGCTAGATAGATAGTAGTAGTAATAGTAATAGCTAGTAGTAGTTGTAGTTGTAGTATGTTTATTACTGTGGATTTTGGTTCGAGCCGGGACTTAGTTGGACACTCATAGCAACACTTGTAGATTTTATAAGTTTAACCTATAGTTTAAGAATATTAATTATAACCTAAGGTTTGATTAATATGACTGATTATGAAGATGATAATTATTATACTATAAGGTTTAGATACACCCAATAAGATATTAACACTTGTCATGTGTATGTTTAATGAGAAATTAAGTATTTTTGAGGAATAAGTATATTAAGAGTAATATTTGAAAATCCTAGAGTCTGCCAGCAGCTTTGAAATCGTTAAAGGACTTAGTCGAGGTTGTTTACTCAATTCAAATTAGGCTGAAAAAAGTGTAATTATGTGTATAATATTTCAGCGTATGTCGATATATCGCAGCTCTAGGGGGCGATTTATCGCCACACGGGGATACGAAAAACACGTAACTTCGCACGACAACTTCGAAGAGCCTCGGGAATATCAGTCTAGGTGATATATCGCCTAGCATGGGCGATATATCGGCTGTGGTGCATGATTTTTGAATAATTTAGAAACCGAGCTCATTTTAATCCTTAACCTCTTGATAAGTCCAGAATCTTTTTGACCGAGTCTTCTGCCTTTGCTGAACAATTATTCAAATATTTTTCAATTAAAAAGCCATTATTTTATTCAAGCTAAATGAAGATCTTTTCATTCTTGAACTCTATAAATAAGACCTAGTACCCAGCCATTTCTTCATTCATCAAGCTAAGTTCAGAGCCTACAAGCTGCTAGTATTACTTTAGAGTGTTAAACACTTAGGTTGGGGTTATAAGCTTTATCATTGTAAGCTTATCAAACACTTGGGAAGTAAGGTCCATAGTGCGTATTTCGGTTTCATAGTTCGGGTATAGCAATTTCAAAGGTATCCCTATTCTTAGTTCCTCTCTGTATTGTTTCATTAAGTTCTTATTGTTTTTCTCTATTCAATTCCTAACTCAGTATTCTTTATTTCTGGTTAGGCATCTAAGTTCTTTGAACTTGAGGTTCTCGTTGGTAAGTATTTTCTCGATGGTATAGTTCGTTCTTTTCATCTCTTTTCTTTTAGAATACTCACCTCTCTATTAATGGTTTTTAGGAGTGTTCCAAAATCCCGACCTTGTTCTCATCATCCCGGTATTTTGGTAAGGAAAATAGGATAGTTCTTATGTGATATGTGCTATGTTTATATAAAAGTGTTATGATTATGTTATAGTATGACTTTATGTGTTATGATATATGTAGGTGTGGGGCTTATAGTTGTTATATAGCAAACCCTATCACTTTTATGTTTTAGGGCTTATAGTTGCTATATAGCAAACCCCAACACTTTTATGTTTTTGGGGCTTATAGTTGCTTAACTAGCAAAAATCATTGTAGTTTGAGGTTTATAGTTGCTTAGTTATAAACCCCAATAGTTACCATGTACATGGGTTAGAATTATATGATATATGTTCATAGTTTATATTTGTGATTATGTTTCATGCTTGTAGTAGATTTTCCTTGCTGGGCATTAGGCTCGTTCCTTTATGTTTTATATGTGCAGGAAAATAGTTATGGCGGCAGGAAGGTTCTTGGAAGCTTGGCAATGTGTATTGAGGGAGAATGGAAATCGGTGGACTGCGTGAACGATTCGAGGATGAAGTTGTTTTAGTCTTTATAATTATGATTTCTATGTATTTCCGCACTTAATTTTGTAACCAATTTATTTACGTTATGTTCTATTTTATTTTAAAACAATGGGATCCCATATCCTAAATGAATTTTTTATGTATTTAACCTTTATTTTACAGTTTTTAATAAAGTTACGACTATTTTGTATGTAAGTTTTCTTATGATTAGTATCTATGAATAGTAGTTATTAATGGTCCAAAGTCTAGAATAAGTTGGGTCGTTATAGGTTTCTAGAAGCTCTAGACCCTTCCAGATCCTGCTGGAATCTCGTATTACTCAGTCAAACTTGTTTTATCATTTCAAATTAAGTTGATAATGTGCAATTACGTGTTTAAAATATTCACGTATGCTGATATTTCGTAGCCTAGGAGACGATATATCGCCACACGAGGAATACGAAAAACACGTGAGGTTCGCACAAACGCATCGACGAACCTTCAGGATATAAGCCCAGGCGATATATCGCCTACAATGGGCGATATATTGGCTCTCGTGTTACATTTTTAAATGATTTTGAAACCGAGCTCAATTCAACACTCAACCTCTTGATAAGTATCTGAACGTTTTGACCGAGTCTTAAGCCTCTGTTGAACGAATATACAAATATTTTTCAATTAATATTCATTATTTTTATTCAAGCTAAAAGAAGATCTTTTCACACCTTGAACTCTATAAATAGGACCTAGTACCCAACCATTTTTCTCATTCTTCAAGCTGTGTTCAGAGCCTTCAAGCTGCTAGTTTTGCTATAGAGTGATAAACACTTAGGTTGGGGTATAAGCTGTATCATCTTAAGCTTTATAAACACTTGAGAAGTAAGATAATAGTGTGTTTTTCTATATCGAGGTGTAGTTCAGTTCTAGTACATCCAAAGTTATTCCTATTCCTAGTTCATTTCTGTATGTCTCTTTAGTTTTCTTTACTCAAATCCTAACTCGCTGTTTTCTATTCTTGGTTAGGTATTTAAGTTTTTTGAACTTAAGGTTTCTTTTCGGTAAGTTTCATTTTTATGGTTTAGTTCATTTCTTTATCATCTATTTCTTTTAGAAATACTCACCTTCTTATTATTTGTTTTAGGAGTGTTCCAAATCCCGTCCTTGTTCTCATATCTCGGTATTGATAAGGAAAATAGGATAGACTTTTATATGCTTATATGATATGTTATGTTATCTTATGTTATGTTGTCTTATGTTACATTGTGTGTAGTATGTTTATAAACCTTGGGCATATGACTTGTATAGCTAACAAGCCCCAGTAAATTATAGGCATATGACTTGCTTGGCTAGCAAGCCCAACCAATCTATTGGGCATATGACTTGTTTAGTTTACAAGCCCCAAGTAGTATAATGGTCATTGTAGTAGTGTATGACATATGTTTGTAGTATATGATATAGTTTATGTGTATGTTTTATGTTTCTAGTAGATTTTCCTTGTTGGGCATTAGGATCATTCCTTTATTTTATGTATGAAGGAAAATAGTTATGGCGGCGAAAGGATTCTTGGCAGCTTGAGGTTGTGTATTGAGGAAGAATGGATTCGGTGGACTGCGTGAACGATTCGAGGATGACGTTATTTTTAGTCTTTTTAATTATGTTTCTATGTATTTTCCGCACTTGGTTTTGTAAACAATTTTAATTAAGTTAAAGTTAAGTTTTATTTTTCAAACAATGGGATCTCATACCCCAATTTATGTATTTCAACATTTAGCTTAGAGTTTTTAATAAAGTTATGAATGTTTCGTATGTATGTTTTTTTAAGAATAGTGTCTATGTATGGTAGTTTTAATGGTCCAAAGTATTAGAATTAGTTGGGTCATTACATCCAGGGCGTTACAAGTTAGTATCAGAGGAGTCTAGGTTTAAGGGTTCTTGAAGATTGGCTAGACATGTACATTCGCCGCTAAAGACAAGCTCGGCTTAGGGTTTGGTAATTGTGTATACATGTTTATATGCTCAAGTGACTGGAAAAAATTATGAATGCTGATATCTGTTTAATTAATAGGGAGCATGAGATACTGATAGGGCCTGGCCCTTGACTGTTGTGTGATGATATTGAGGCATTCTTATTAGCATTGTTATTGCATGTGGATGAATATTTAGATATACTATTATATTTTGATTGCTTGTGATTTGTTGTGTTTCAATGGTGATACATGGATGGATTGTTACCCTGTTATCATAGTCTGACCGCCGATTCGTTGATTGCAGATTAACTTGGATAGCTATGCATCCAAGACAATCTGTACGACTAGCTGGCATTGAGTCTGAGGTTAGAGATGATGACTAGGGCCAGAACCCTCCGCCAGTCCTTGAGAATTGGCAGCAGATTATGGCAGATATGCAAGCCCGACTTCAGAGCCAAGATGAGCAGATTCGACTTTTGAGACAGTAGGCTCCATCAGGGAATGCTGCATCTATTGTGCCACCTGTAGTGGCACTGGTTGTACAGCCAGTGGAGGTTAGGAATAGGTGGGAACCGTTGTATGAGCGGTTCAGGAGACAACATCCTCCAACTTTTGAGGGGGGGCCAGATCCACTAAAGGCTGAATAGTGGAAGAGTATGATTACTACTATTCTAGACTGCATGAGGGTAGAGAGTCATGACAGGGTGGCCTGTGCCGCATATATGCTGAGAGAGAATGCTCGCATTTGGTGGGAAGTGGCATCACATACCAGGGATATTACTACTCTGTGTTGGGATGGATTCAAGGATTTGTTCAGCCAAAAGTATTATAATGTTGCCATCAGGGCAGCAAAGGTGAATGAATTTGTGGGGCTGGTTCAGGGCAACATGACAGTTACAGAATATGCCCTGAAATTTGATAGACTTGCGAAGTTTGCACCGGATCTTGTGCCTACTGATGCAGCTAGGAAAGACAGGTTTATCAGAGGGCTTAATGATGTGATAGCCCAAGATGTGAGGATTACAACAGTGCCTGGGGGGATGACTTATGCTCAGGCTGTTGAGAAGGCTCTTACCGCTAAGGAAGCGGAGAACAAGATCTGGAGGGAGAGTGCTGCAAGGCGAGAGGGTCACAGAGTGGTGCCTCCCTATTCTTAGTCTGGTAGGGGCAGAGGCCCCAGTGATCTGAAGAGGAAGAGCCCTGATACTTTGACCATTCCTAGTCCGGATATGGAGGTCAGGGTACTAAGGGTGGCCGTCAGGAAGGTGGTGATACATGGAAGAGCTATCCAAAGTGCACGAGGTGCAGAAGACGCCATCCGGGCGAATGTTGGGCTAAGGCCTGTTATGTGTGTGGGGTGGTGGGACACCTTAAGATGCCCAACAGTGAAGAAAGGGGAACTAGGGAAGGTGGAAAACTTGACTCCAACTCGAGTGTTCACCCTGACGCAGGCAGAGGCCGAGGGTTTAAATGAAAATTTGTCTTTTTTGACCAAAATATTTTAACCTTAGTTCAATAATGGTTTAGCGACACATTTTCAACTAAATTACTTGATTAGCAAGTCTTGCACCTTTATTAATATACAGTGTAATGGTCTTGGTGATCTAGGGCGTTACACCTTAGGTTATAATAAATATTATTTCTATGACCAACTATATTAATCAAACCTTATGTTAAAATTAATATTTCTAAACTATAGGTTAAACTTATAAAATTCATAACTATTTCTACGAGTTTCCAACTAAATCTCGGCTTGAATCAATAACAACGAAAACTAAAATACTAAAAGCTACTACTACTACTACTATCTAGCTAAGTAAAATTCTGAGACGTTACAATTCTCCCCTACTTAAAAGAATTTCTTCCCGAAATTTACTTACCAAACAATTCTAGATACCGTGCTAGGATGTCTTCCTCCAACCCCCACGTTGCTTCCTGTTCTGAACTATTACTCCATAGGACCTTGACTATCAGAATACTCTTAGACGGTAATTCCTTCATCCCCTTCTCTAGGATGCTAACCGGACGTTCCTCATAACTCAGGTATTTCTAAAGTGCTAACGGATCATACTTGAGAATGTGAGATGGGTCTGACACATATCTACGCAGCATCGAGATGTGAAACACATTGTGGCTATCTGCTAGAGCTGGCGATAGGACTAATATATATGCTACTGTTCCCACCTTGTCCAATATCTCAAAAGGACCTATAAACCGGGGACTAAGTTTGCCTTTCTTCCCAAACCACTTCACTCTCTTCATAGGAGATATCTTTAAGAAGACTTGATCTCCGACTTTGAATTCCACATCTCGTCGCTTGGCATCCACATAACTCTTTTGTCGACTCTGAGCAGCGAGCATACGCTTTCTAATCAACTCCACTGCATCTTGAGCCTTTCTAACAGCTTCGGGTCCAAGAAATTATCCTTCTCCTACCTCATCCCAATGTAACGGTGATCGACACTTCCTTCCATAAAGTAACTCATAGGGTGCCATACCGATCATTGCCTGGTAGCTATTATTGTATGAGAATTCTATAAGTGGCAAATACTTACTCCATGATCCTCCGAAGTCTAGTACACAAGTGCGCAACATATCTTCTCAAATCTGTATGGTACGCTCGGACTGACCGTCGGTCTGAGGATGAAATGCCGTACTAAGACTTAGCTTGGTACCCATGGCTTGCTGGAAGCTTCCCCAAAATCTCGAGATAAACACTGATCTTGTATCGGATACTATGGTCTTAGGGATTCCATGCAGTCGTACTCTTTCTCTAACATAAATGTCTGTGTACTAGTCTGTATTGTACGTAGTCTTGACAGGTAGGAAGTGAGCTGACTTGGTGATTCTATCTACCACAACCCAAGTCGATTCGTGTTACCTATTCGTTCGTGGTAATCTTGTCATGAAGTCCATGGCTATGTCTTCCCACTTCCATTCTTGAATACTAAATGGTTGCAATAAGCCTGCAGGTCGCTGATGTTCTACCTTTACTTGCTGGCATATAAGGCATTTGGACACATACCCTGCTATGTCTTTCTTCATTCCCTGCCACCAATATAGTGCCTTAAGGTCGTGAGCCATCTTGATCAACCCCGGGTTAACTAAGTATGGGGTAGTGTGTGCCTCTTCTAAAATTTTCATCTTAATTTCATAATCATTCGACATGCACACCCATCCTTTATATCTCAAGAACCCCTGTCCTGATATAGAGAAATCCATAGTCTTGTCTTCTTTGACCGCAGCCATATGCGATACTAATGTGTCATCATGCCCTTGCCTAATCTGTATATCTTCTAATAAACTCAACAGGATGGACAACTTAGCCCGTTGGCCCCTGACTAGTTCTATTCCAACATTAATCAGCTCTTGCTGAAGCAACTTTTCTATTCCGGATAATGCTGCTAGATTTTCGTAACTCTTTCGGCTTAACGCATCTGCAACTACATTTTCCTTTCCTAGGTGGTATAGGATTTCCCCGTCATAATCCTTTACTAATTCTAACCACCTGCGCTGCCTCATGTAGAGCTCTTTCTGTGTGAAGAAATATTTTAAGCTTTTGCGGTCCGTATAAATCGCGCACTGTTCTCCATAAAGATCATGGTGCCAAATTTTCAATTCGAAGACCACAGATGCCAACTCCATATCATGTGTTGGATAGCATTGCTCATATCCTTCAGCTGCCTTGAGGCGTACGCTATCACTTTGTCATTTTGCATCAGCACACAACCCAAACCTTGCTTCCACGCATCACAATATACTACAAACTTGTCGTTGTGTGTCGGTACACAAAGTGTTGGTGCTGACCATAGTTTATCTTTAAGCAACTGGAAGCTTTCTTGACATTTCTCCGTCCAGTTGAACTTTTCTTGTTTTCGGGTCAGGTTGGTAAGCGGAGTAGCTATCTTAGAAAAGCCTTCTACAAATCTTTGATAATAGCCTCCTAGCCCGAGAAAACTTCTAACCTCTGACGGATTCTTAGGTCTTGGCCAATCCTTCATAGCCTCTACCTTAGCTGGATCTACAGCAACTCCATCTTTGGATACTATATGGTCGAGGAACACTACTTGTGATAGCCAAAATTCGCATTTCTTGAACTTGGTGTAAAGTTGATGCTCCTTTAGTCGCAGCATGGTCAATCTTAAATGTTCCTCGTGCTCGACTTCATCCTTGGAGTACACCAAAATATCGTCAATGAACACTAGGACGAATTTGTCCAAGTAATCCTTGAAGACCCGATTCATTAAATCCATAAATGCGGCTGGAGCATTGGTAAGACTAAAAGACATAACTAGAAACTCATAATTTCCATATCAAGTTCTAAAATCTGTCTATGGTATATCCTCTTCTCGTACCTTGAGTTGTTGATAACTGGAATGTAGATCAATCTTTGAAAATACTGTCGCTCCTCGGAGTTGATCAAATAAGTCATCGATTTGGGGTAGCGGGAACTTGTCCTTAATTGTCTCCTTGTTCAGCTCACGGTAATCGATACACATCCGCATGCTTCTATCCTTCTTCTTCACAAATAGAACCGGTGCTCCCCATGGCGAATGGCTCGGTTTGATGAAACCCAAGTCTAAGTGTAACGACCCAAACTCGCTAATAAGGCTTAAGGGCCTTGATTAGTGCGCCTGAAGGGCATAATGGGAATTGTGTGTGGTTTTAATGATTAAGATGCATGATTATGATTTAAAGCATGTTATATGACTATTTGAATATTTGAGATGCATGACTATGTGTACTAGTATGCATGTAGGCCCTGACTAGGTTAGAAGGACATGACCGTAATTTTGGCCATTATGGGCATAACTGCTTTGATATATGTGATAATTGTTGAGACCACATTATTATGTGGATATATATCTGTGATTTGTGACTCGAGATGATCCTAGTGAGCAAAGTAGCGAAAAGGTCATGGCGGGGATTTATACCCGGCTCGGGGTGAGCTTAGGGGTATAAATGGGAATTTAGTGAATATACTGGAGTCTATTCTGACATTGAGGAATATTAGTGGTGATTAGTTAGGTATCGGGAGTTAAGCGGGAAATATTAGAGACACTCGAGGAGTTAGCGGGAATTGGGTAAAATGACTAGAATGCCCTTAAGTGGATTAAAGGGTTAGGAATAAAGGGGAGGGCATTAAGGTCATTTGGCTTTCTAAATATGGGAATTACTGAGACTTTATGTTAGTGGGAATTGTAGAGAAGTGTAGAAGTCTGAAAAAGAAGGAAAAGGAAGGGAAAAGAAAGGGAGAAAACAGAGAGAGTTTCCTAGGTCAGTTTATATTTCCTTCATCTATTTCTTGAGGATTTCTGGAGCAAAGCTCAGAGGAGAGCTGGGATAAACTAAGCATCAAGGATTATAAGCTGAGTTTGGGGAATTGGCAGAGGTTTAGCAAGGATTCACTAACTTGAGGTAAGACTTTAGAGTTCTTCAGTTTCTGTTTCTGGTTTTTGAGCTATGGTGTTTAAGTTGAATTGGATGGAAACTTTAGGGAATTCAGACCTAAGGCTGAGGAGGAGCAAGCCAAGGGAGTCTAGAGGCAACTTGTGGTCGAAATCCCATCAAAGGTATAAATTCTAAGCTCTAACTTTGTTGTTCAACTGGTTTCTACTAAGTTTTAGTGTCTAGAAGTGGCTATGGTGAATTTTGAGTTTGGGGATGCATGTGCTTGAGTTCTAGGTATTTGGGGTGCTTGGCATGAGTGGAGTATGGTCATAAGGTTGTTTTTGAGTTTGGGAAAGATTTGGAAGAGTTTTGGTTGAGGTTGGTTCGAGGAAATCGCAGAAAGGGGAAACTGATGCTGGTCTGTCTGTGACTAGCGCTACAACGCTAGGCCTTTGGTGCTGAGAGGATTTTACTTCTGTTTGTAGCGCTATAGCGCCCTCCCATGAGCTCTGTAGCGCTACCCTGTCTTTTGAAGGGGATTTTAGGGTTATTTGCAAGGGTTTTTTACCAAGGGTTTGGGGTTTGGTTCCCCCACCTTGTTTGGTGGAACTAGGACTTCCCGGGGGCTCGGGATTAGCCCCGAGGCTAGGTTTTGGACTGGAGGATTGATGATGACTTTGGCCTATGGTTGTGTTTAGGTGAGCGCTAGGGTTCGAGAGGGATCATGCTCAAGGAGTCGAGGGATCAAAGCTAGTGAATTGAAAGGGAAGAGAAATGCACCCGGTTGTATGTTTATGATGGGACTAAGTGCTCCCGATACTTGTATCTTGTCACTGATGGTATTATGCCATGGGACATGTAAAAGTGGCCTAAGAGTGTCGTAAATTATATTTTCGCACAGGGCGCGGCTTGGACACTGGTGGCCGAGGACATCTTAATATTCACTGAGCTCAGTTTAAGCGGGCCGGAGTCAATGGGATAACGGAGGGAGCAGCCTGAGAGCACTAGCCCTAGTTATCGTTTGTGCAGTGTTGTATGATATGAGTTGATATGTTTAGCATGTTGAATACGTGATTATACTGAATGACTATATGGTTGAGATTATGTGATGCAATGTGAGATATTGATTTGTTTGTTGATTGCTTATGCTCTGTTGTTGTGTTTTCTTGCTGGGCCTTGGCTCATGGGTGCTACATGGTGCAGGTAAAGGCAAAGGCAAGCTGAACCAACCTTGAGATGGAGGGCCGTGGGGTGGAATGTACATAGCCAGCTGTTCGATCGCCATGGTCGAGGAGTGGGTCAGGACAGGGATTGCCTAATTGTCTGTTTTGCCTTAATATGGCCTGATATTGTGTATAAACCTTGTGCCTTTTGTAAACAGTCTTTAAACTTAATAATTTTGGGATCCCGTGTAAACAGATGGTGCTCCTTAATGAAAATGTGGCTTTTGAGACCAAAACATTTTTAACCCTAGTTCCTTTATAGTTTCAGTGACATGATTTTAATTAAATGACTTGATTAGCAAGTCTAGCACTTTATAAACACACAGAGTAACAGTCTTGGCTATCCAGGGCGTTACACTAAGAGTTCTTGTAACAACGTTTTCAACTCCTTGAGTTCAGTAGGTTCCATCTGGTATGGTGCCTTTGAGATAGGCTCGGTTCCCAATACTAGTTTTGTAACGCCCTGGATAGCCAAGACCGTTACACTGTGTGTTTATAGAAGTGCTAGACTTACTAATCAAGTCACTTAGTTGAAAACGTGTTACTGAAACTATAATGGAGCTAGGGTTAAAATATTTTGGTCTCAAAAGCCGCATTTCTTCTAAATAAATGTTTTCTGTACACACGGGATCCCAAAAAGTATAATGATTAAAGGCATTTACAAAGATTCAAGATTTAAATACAGTAATCAGCCATTCTAAAGCAAAACAGACTGTTAGGCATTCCCTATCCTGATCCACCCCTCGGCCATGGCGGCCGAACAACTGGCTATGTACATTCAGCCCCGCAGCTCTCCGTCTCAAGGTTGGTCCAACTTGCCTTTGCCTTTACCTGCACCACATAGCACCCGTGAGCCAAGGCCGAGCAAGAAAACACAATTACAGAGCATACACAGTCAACAGGCAATCCAATATCTCATATCACATAGGCACGTTCTCAATCATACAAGCATATATGATAAGCAAGTATTCAACATACTAAACATATCAACTCATATCAATCACCAATTTACAAATGATAACTAGGGTTAGCGCCCTCAGGCCGCACCCTCTGTTTATCCCACTGACTCCGGCCCGCTTAAGCTGTCCTTGGCTACCAGTGGCCAAGCCGCGCCCTGTGTGCAAATATTGTATACGACACCCTTAGGCCGTTTAACACATGTCCCATGGCGTAATACCATCTATGACATTATACAGATATTGGGAGCACTTAGTCCCATCTCAAACATTTAACCGGGTGCAGTTTTCTTACCTTTAAGTTTGCTAGCTTTGTTCACTTTGATCCTTGAGCACGATCCCCCTTGAGCCCTAGCGCGCACCTAGTCACAACAACAAGGCAGAACCATCACCAAACCTCAAGTCCAAAACCTAACCTTGTGACCAATCCCGAGCCCTCAGGAGGCTCTAATTCCACCAAACGGGGTGGTGGAATCAAACCCCGAACCCCCGGGCAAAAACCCTTGAAAATAACTCAAAAACCCATTTCTGGAAACAGGGTAGCGCTACAGCGCTCTAAGGAGGGCGCTACAGCGCTACAAACAGAGCCCAAAACCTTCCCAGGACAAATGGCCTAGCGCTACAGCGGCCAAAGGCTAGCGCTGTAGCACTAGTCACTGACAGCCAATACTGCATTTTTCTTTCATGCGATTTCCCCGAGCCAACCCTTACCAAAACTCTTCCAATCGTCAACCAAACTTAAAAACAATCTTATTAACATACTCCACTAATCCCAAGCATCCCAAATACTCAAAACCCAATCACATGCATCCCTAATCTCAAAATTCACCATAGTTGATCCTAAACTCAGAAACTCAGCAGAAACCATAGAAATCTCAGAGTTTGAAACCAAAGTTCCTTACCTTTAACTGGAGAGTTGATGTTAGGATATCCTCTACTCTTCCTTGGCTTCCTCCTCCTCAAACCCTTGGCCCCAATTCCCTAGAATTCCCCATCAATTCAGCTTAGATACCTTAGTTAAAAATCAAAACCAGAACTAAAGAAACTTCAAAGTCTTACCTCAAGTGGAAGGTTTGTTCTTGCTAAACCCTTGCCAATTCTTCAAGCCTAACGCAGAAACCTTATGGCTCAACTTGATCTAGCTCTCCTCTAAACTTTGCTCCAAGAACCCTCAAGAAAATTGTGGAGAAAAGCCTAAACCGACCTTGCCTTTCTTCCCTTCTTTCTCTTTCTTTTCTTTCCTTCTTTTTCCTTCTTTTCTTTCTTTTCAGACTTCTATTTTATTCTACAAAATCCACTAAGCATAAAGCCTCAGTTATGCCTATCCTTATCTTCCAAATGACCACAATACCCTTCCCTTTAACTCTAACTCTTTTAATCCACCTAGGGGTATTTTTGTCATTTCACCCAATTCCCGCTAATTCCTCGAGTGTCTCTAATATTTACCGCTTACTTCCCGATAATTAATTAATCACCAATTATATTCCTCAATGTCAAAATAGACCCCAATATATTCTATAAATTCCCATTTAGACCCCCAGGCTCGCTCCGAGCCGGGTATAAATCCCCGCCGTGACTTTTTCGCTAACCTGCTTGCTAGGATTGTCTCGAATCATAGATCACATATATATCTACATAATAATGTGGTCTCAACAATTATCACATATATATACAGTTATGCCATCAACGACCAAAATTACAATTATGCCCTTTCTAACCTAACTAGGGCCTACACGCAAGCTAATACACATAGTCATGCATCTCTGATATTCAAATCATCATATAGCATACTTTTAATCATTAAATCACATATATTCCAATTTTTCCCTCCCAACACACTAATCAAGGCCCTTAAGCCTTATTAGTAAATTTGGGTCATTACAAGTTTAATTGTGAAGTCAATTTCCCGAGTAGGCAGTAACCCTGGTAAGTCATCAGGAAATATCTCTGGAAATTCCTTTATAATGAAGACGTCTCCAACCTTTAATGGTGTTTCCTGTGCCACATATGTGACGCTTGCTAAGAATGTGTGATATCCTTTCTCTATCATCCTCTGAGCTTTGAGAGATGAGATAAGCGATGTTCGTAGTCCTGAAACCTTTCCCATAAAGCATAGTTTCTGAGCGTTAGGAGTTTCGAACGTCACTTTCTTGCGCCTACAGTCAATGGTTACGTCATGCCTTGCTAGATGGCCCAGTATTACATCGAAGTCCTTGATCTCTAGCTCTATCAAGTCTCCTTCTAGTTGTGTGTCCTCGATTTTGATTGGTACCCCTCGTACTATTCGTGAAGATAGGACTACTTCGCCCGAAGACAGTTTTGTCAGAAACCTAGTTCTAAATCTTTCACAAGGATTGTCTAATTTTTTTATCATTCCTAACGAGATATACGAGTGTGTTTCTCCCGAATCAAACAATACTGAACATATATTCTCGAGGATTGGAATCTGACCTGTGACCACTTTATTACTAGCTTCAACTTCTCCCTGGGTCAAGGCAAAGACTCTGGCAGGAACCATCTTGTTGTCCCTCTTTTCTTCTTGTTTGAGTTGTGGAAATTCCTTCTTCTAATGACCTTCATGGCCACAATTGTAACAACCTTTGGTGTTTGCACGACACTCCCCAGGATGTCTTTTCTGACACTTGGAGCATTGTGGGTATTTTACATAGCCTGATCTATTACTTCCATTGCTATTTCGTGCTTTTTTGTCACCGTCGGCTTGCTTACTATCATGATGCTTTCTTGTCTGGATGTTATTGTTGGGCTGGTGGTTGTTGTTATGTTTCCGACCATTCTGCTGCTTGGGTTCAGACTTACTGGCCTCCTCCTTACTAACATTTTCCTGGAGCATTTCCACCTCTATAGTCGTTTCTAGAGAATCGTCATAAGAAGTGGTTCCAGCATTTGCAAGCTTGACTCCTAGCTCAATCTTGGGTCTGAGTCCCCTGGTGAACTTGGTAACCCTTAAGAAATTGGTTGGGACCAACTCTGGTGTGAACTTGGCTAGTCGATCGAATTATTGAGCGTACTCGGCGACTGTCAAATTTCCCTGCTTCAGACTGGAAAATTCTTCCACCCTTGTAGCGATGAGTACCGAGTTGTAATAATTTTTGTGAAACAGCTCCACAAATCTATCTCGAGTCATGGTGGCGACGTCATTAGTCTGCTGTACTAAATCCTACCAGATTTTGGCATCCTTTTTCAAAAGAGACAAAACGCAAGATATGCGATCCTCGTTGCCGAGGTTTATGTGTGCAAGTATTGGCTCTACTTTTCTAGCCATTCTTCTGCCTCGAAGGGGTCGGTTGTCCCTTCAAAGTTTGGAGCGTGTTGCTTACGAAAATGCTCGTAGACTAGCTATATGTGTTGAGCTGGGTAAGGTACATAATTTTCCATCAGCCATCCCCCATACGGATATCCTACTTGCTGAGGTTCTTGAGTAGCTGGCTGAGGCTGCGACTGGGGCTGAGGCTGTGGCTGTTGTCATTGTTGTTGCAGCAGTTGTTCCACTTTTTGACGTAGCCGGATAATTCCAGTGGTGTTATCCACCGAAGGTGGTGCATTTCTATTGGCAACCGCGGTAGTAGTACGTGATTCCTTTCTTCGGATTGGAGGGGCTTCATTAGTCTCATTGGCGGTGCTGGACTTAGAACATCTTTATTATTTTCTATGTCTGTTTCTAACCATTTTTTATGGGAAGTCCAGTGGGAACCTTGAAGATAATCGGTGGCTTACTAGCCATACTTGATCCTGCCTCTTCTTGAATAGTGGGAAGCTGTTGTGGAGGATGTTTTGGGTCTTGTGGTGGTGGACAAGCTGCTGAAATCCTCTTTCTCTTTAGTCTCTTGGAATCCTTCACAATAAACATAGAAAAGTTAGATAAAATATCACAAAATACATTCAATTTTCTATCAAAACTTTTGTTACCTGTTCATGATCATGAGTAATAATAAGATGCGATGGCCAAGCAACATAACTGTTGAACACATAAACCACAATAGTCATCTCATCCCCAACTGAGACAGGTAGTTTTGCACTCCCATCTACAAATTTATCAACAACCACGCGATAGTTACCAAGTGCTAAACTTTTTCCATGTACATTGCCTTTGGTAGCCACCACCCGTCCAAGAGGCACAACATCACCACCTTGCCCAACGTATAATTTGCACTTAACATCTTTCTACAATGATGTTATAGTTAGTATAAGTTAAATAATCATTTCTTAAACAATATAAGAGAATTTACCTTTAGTGGCTCAGGATGAATAGAAGATGAAGGTGTAGATGTCTCATACAAAAGACTAGTGTCAATCGGTGCCTGAACTTCTGGAGTAGTGTCAATTGGTGCCTCAACATCTGGAGTAGTGTCCATCAGTGCCTCAACTTTTGGAGCAGCGTCAATTGGTGCCTCAACTTCTATTTTATTGAGTCTAGAATGGCTACCAAAGCTAGATTGACTACCAAAGTTAGCTTGCATATGTGCCATCTTGGTTGAAAATTCTTCAAGCTTGGACATGAATGATTCTTTCAACTTTTCAATCTCCTCCCTATGTCGTATGTTGGTTTGTTGTTCAAACTTAATTTTTTTTTCTGCAAGCCTCTTAGAACCCCCCCCCCCCCCCAACAGGCTTATGAAAGTGGTCTCTTTATGTGACACCTCAACTCTGGCCTCGAACTCGACCGGGGTACTCAGCAGTACCTAACACTTGTGTTAGGATGTCATTTGTTCCGATCTCAATCAGTTTGCCCTTTTTTCTTTGCGCATGCATGTCTTGTTCAAATTACATTTAAATTGTCTCCAATGTGTACCTAACATTCAAATTACATTTGGATGTCCTTCTCTTGAAAAATTATTTCCAATGTGTTTCTTCTATATGATAGCTTGGTGGAGGTTTATCAAGACCACGAGGGTTTGCTTCTAAAAGAGATGGATCATTAAGGTAAGGGACTATAAACTTCTTGTTCAAATTACATTTAAATTGTCTCCACTTATTACCAACAGAGTCAATAATATTTTTTCGCATATTCTCATCTAGGTGGAAAGCTAGCTGCAAATAGTTTAAGAAACTTTGTAAGCAAAAGAAAATATAAAACTCATCAATTTATTTCAAAACATAGTGAAATGTCTTACATTGACATCTTTCCATAAGCTGTCCAATATAGATTTAGGAACGTTGCACTAATTGCCAATGTTAATTGGCACCATACTTTTGGCTTGCATTCCTAAATAACATTGAAGCTCTCTGTTTGGGGTCCCGATTGATTGCCCCCCGCTATTGAACCTCAAATGGCGTTTGATTCCTTTAATTTTATCTGCTATGATCCTCGTCAATCGCACTATGCCTCGTGTCCGCTTATGTTTTTTCTTTTTCTCTTCTTTTTCTCTTTATTATTATCCTCCTCCCCGTGGTCAACATCCATAGAACCACCATCAGTATTCTCATCGATGGAATCAACATCAGCTTACTATCATCACCCTCTAGGTACTCCTCAAGATGCTCATCAAATGGGTCCATGATCCTGTCAACATATGAAACACAAAAATTATTATATGTAAAAATAAATGACGTAAATTTTTAAGTAAAAGAAAATATTAAGATCAACAAAGAAAATTTATAGTAAAAGATAATATTATATGTCATTCATAAAGATGAAATCTTACTATCCAAATTCCATCACCATATTTTCGTACATATGGCCCAACAGTTGCTTCAACTCCCTCAAACTCAGGGATTCACCAAAGTCATGTTGTTGATCTCCATCATGCACTTTGTTTGTCTCTTGGTTGTGAAGCAAGCCCTATTGACCATCTTGATGAAGTAGGATCCTCAACATAAAACACTTGTTTAGCTTGACTTGCCATTATAAATGAGTCCTTTTTATGTCCTATTTTATTCAAATCAACTTTAATGACCTAACTTTTCTTTCTCCACATCGTTTTTGCTGTCTACCCAATCACACTTGAACATCGGCATCCTAAATTCACGATAATCAAGCTCCCATATTTCTTGGATGACACCATAAAATTTCATCTCACCATATATAGGGTTCTTGTCACGTGCACTAGAGACTTGTAAGGTTTGAGCTACAATACTTACACCACTATTTTGGGTGACCCTAACATCATCACGAACTTTAGTGTTAAACCTACAACCATTAATTATAAACACATTGTGCTTAATTGCCAATCGAGTCAGACCTAATGAAAGCCATCTCAAAGTTTCGGTAACTTCATGCAACTCATCGGTCAACTCTTTTTGAATCTACATTAATGAATAATACCTTAATTACATTTATGCAAACAATCATTAAAAATAGTTTATATTGGAGTTGTCATTTTAAAGTAAAATATCACCTTATCAAGAAACCAATGTCAAAAAGTACGATGATACTCATCTTGAATCTGCTTTCTAGATTTTGTTTGATTTTTCTTATTTAGATATTGCAAATGTTCTCTGTATTGAATAATATTGTTACTACAACATAATAATTACTAACATTATTTGTTCAATTTAAGAAAATTAATTTAAATAATGTACTTACTCTATATAAGGTTGAACCTCAACTGTATTCTCCAAGATATTTTGACGAGCAACCTCCCAATCTTCTTTTTCCATTAAAGTAGGTTTTCCATTGTTGATACCCTTATTTTCTACAACTTCCTCTCTTGCCCTTATTGGAATTCCAATTGAGTCAACATCGACCATATACTTAGAACATAATTCAACTGCTTCTTCAGCTATATAAGATTCAACTATACAACCCTCTGGACGATTTCAATTTCGTACATAACCCTTGTAAACTTTCATCAACCTATTGAAAGGGTGACTTCTCTAACCAGATGAACTGTCAAATGAACCATTATATCAAAGAAAGATGGAGGAAAATATTGTTCGAACAAGCACAAAGTCTTCACAATTTCTAACTGAATAACCTCCAACTTTGATACGGCAATAACTTTAGAGCAAAGGGCATTAAAGAAGAAACACATTCTGGTTATAGCATTTCTCACGGCGTTTTCTAATAAGCCTCGAATAGCTTTTGGAAGCATTTTTTGCATTAAGACATGATAGTCATAAGACTTTAGACCTTGGAGTCTACAATCTTTCAAGGAAACCAAATTTTAAATATTCGATGAAAAACCATCTGCCACCTTAATCTTTGCCAATGTTTCACACAATTGGTGTTTCTCATCTTTTTTTAAGGTGTAACATGATAGAGGTAAATATGTTTGATTCTCTTCTACTTTAAAAGCCAGCTCTTTTTTTGATTCAGACATTAGAACAAGATCATGACGAGCAGATATACTATCTTTAGTTTTTCCAGGAATATTGAGTAAAGTTCCTATCAAACTATCACATGTTTTTCTCAATATTCATGACATCGAGATTGTGTCTAACTAACAAATGTCTCCAATACTCCAAGTAAAAAAAAAAAGAGTTCTTTTTCCAACATGTAGTATTCAAAGAATCATCATTGCTCACTTGATGTTTCTTGCTACGTTTTCATTTCTTACTCATCTTACTTTTATCCTTTGATTTGACCCTGCCTTCAATGTCTTCACATTCTTCAGTATTTGTGACTGGTTTTCTGAATCTATTATTTATCGAACGAATCTCTTCATAAATCTCTTCACCAGTCATTATTGGTGGAGGTCCTCGTAGTTCTTGCTTACCATTAAAGGCTTTTAGTTGATTACGAAGTATATTTACAAACCTTCTATGCCCCATGTAATAAGTATATTTACAAAACTTCAATCTTGTTGCACTTGTTTGTTCCCCACATGTTGGGCATCTTTTATAACCCTTAGCATAACACTCTGCCAAGTTTCCATAAGCTGAAAAATCATTAATTGTCCATAAAAGTAACCCTCTCAGTATAAAACTTTCTTTACTAAAAGAATCATAGTAATCCACTCCATCCCACAACAACTTTAAATCATCTATCAACGGTGCCAAATAGACGTCTATATCATTTCCAGGTTGTTTACTTCCTTAAATTAACAATGTCAACATTATGAATCTTCTTTTCATGCAAAGGTGAGGAGGGAGGTTGTAAATACATAATATCACTGGCCAGCAACGATAAGACGAGCTCATATTGCTAAATGGATTCCATCAGCTGAAAGACCAAGTCGAAGATTCCTAGGATCCTTTTTTATTACAAGCCATTTCTCATCGATAGTTTTCCAAGCAAATGAGTCTGCTGGATGTTGTAGTTTATCATCTTTGATCCTTCCATCCTCATGCCATCTTAAACCTTTAGCATGTTCTAGATTCCGAAACAAACGTATATATCTTGGTATCGGTGGCAAATACCGTAATACTTTAGCCAAAATCCCTTTCTTACCTTCTTTCCTTCTTTACTTCTCATCCATCTCAATGTCTTGCACGTAGAGCACTCAGTTGCATTTTCTTAATTGTTGCGGTATAAAACACAATCATTAGGACATGCATGTATCTTTTTATAATCCATTCCTAAAGTGAAAAGAGTTTTTTTGCCTCATAAAGGAAAGAAGGCATCTCATTGTCTTTTGGTAAAATCTCCTTCATCAAATCAAGCAACTTTGTAAAACTTATGTCACTTCAACCACTACTAGCTTTAAAATTGTATAATTTTACCAAAACAACAAACTTTGACATAGGTGACCTTGGAAAAATTAGTTTATCTGCATCTCCTAAGAACTTTACAAATTCTTCTGGCCTATCCACAATTCGATCATCTGCATCTCTCACCATCTCTATAGGGTCATCAACGACTTGAGCAAATTCTTTATTTTCATTGTATACTTTGGAGGTAGACTCAACTTGTTCTCCATGCCATATCCACTTAACATAAGTTTTGTCTATTCCATTGAAATACAAATGTTATCCAGATTTCCGGATAGCGTTTAGATGGATATCCCGGGGAAGCAGAATTATCAAAGTCTTTCACGGTAGGTGACCAGAGCTCGCGGATGGACAGAAAGGCTTCGCCTCTCCCGTTTAGTGTCCGGCTTACTCTTTCAAGCAAACGCGACACGGAAGCTCATCTACTCTCCCGGACTCCCGAAGGGATATCCTTCGGGGAAGCTCCTTCCAGGAGAAGCTCTTCAGGTTGCCTTCGCGGAAACAGTTCCGTGCCTCGCACGGAACAAGACCAAGCGGTTGAGTCATGGAGGAGGCATAGTTGGAATGATATCCGCCTGACACAAAATCCCGCCTGACACGCCCGACAGGTCAAGGCCGCACACATCCCAGCACGCCTAAAAGTACCATTTCGCCTACTGTTCCGCTGACAACTTGGAAAAGACGGCTACCTTTGTGCATTCCCCATACTTTCACGTAAATATACCCACATAGAGCCTGGTAGCCAGGCGACTACGGTAATTGTATCCCCTATTTATGGCTGGTGTAATTAAGACTCATGGGAGTAGAGAAAAACCCTAATCCAAAACCATAGCTATAAAGACCCCCTCATTTTACGATAGTGGGGACGGCCAACAAATCACATAGCAAGAACTCTACCAAAATCTCTCTAGCTTCATCTTCTCCAAGAGAACCCGAGAGAAACACTGTGAGGTTGTGAGTTTCTTGTACACCAGCTGTTTGACTGTTATTCTCTACAAGTATAATAACATCGACTCGTGGACTAGGGCTCGTTAATGCCTGAACCACGTAAAAACACTGTTTGTTTATTTACATTTCTGCACTTCTACAGTTCTTATATTTTTATTATTCCGTTCGTATTCGTTTCCGAAAAACTCGGTAAACATTTTGGTGCTTTCATTGAGAGCTGTAGGAAGTTTTTAGTCAGCTCTTTTTCTGCGTACTGAAAAGATGGTGACTACGAGAAAATCTGCGGTTGACAAAAATACTAGGGTCAACCCCGATACTATGATGGAAGATGTGGTACAAAACGAACCCTCGGACCACCAAGGTGAAGACCCGACATCCCGCCAGGATCGGGTCAGTACTGAAGATACGACATACTTAGAAAGCGAAGAAGAGTATGTCCGAGACGGTTACTACAAAGACGGCTACTACTACGAGAAGGATCCAGAACTGGTCCAAGTAGCCGAAGAACTGGTGGTCACTAAGGCCAAGCTTGCTGAGCAGGAGCGCGTCTCCGAAAAAATGCAGCGCATAATGGAGCGCCTCCGAAGCAAGTTCGGAGACCTAGGCGACTCGGACGAGGATGCCTTTGTTCCAGGTGGTGCTGATGCCACCATGCCGGATCCAGCCGCTGCTGGACCATCCAAAGCCGCCCCTAACAAGGGCAAAGAAAAGGTTGGGGAGCCTGCGCGCACTAACACCCCTACACCTCCTAAAGGCGTGGATCACCAGGCCGAATGCCCCCCCCCCCCCCCCCCGCGCGCAGAAGGTCTCTGGCGCTCCTAAGCCCAGACGTCCTTCAGCCCCAAGGGGGCACTCTGTGCCTAAAGGGCCCGGTGCTAAGGTACCCAGGCCTAGGGGAAGGAACAACCGCCCCAGTGATTCCGTCAACCAGGATGGTCGGGCTGCGGACACGCACTCCGAAGATAGTTGGTCCACGGTGGACCTAAGAAGAAGGTTGGAGGCCAAGTATGAAAAGGCCAAAGGAGAAAAGGCCCGGCCTCGCGGAGATGACCTGCGGAATCATCTTAATGACAAGTTCCGGGGACGTGACCTCCCGGAGAGCGATACAAAGAGGCTCGAGGAACAGATCGCTGCCTTGACCAAGCTGGTCCGGAAGCAAAGTGGGGCCCTGTCAGACTCCAAGGAGGAGGACCCGGAGCCATGTATTCGGAGGATCGCGGAAACGTCCCTCCCGGATAACTTCAAAATGCCTCACATAGAATTATATGAGGGGAGGACAGACCCGCGCACCCATCTAGCTAAATACAACAAAATGATGCAAGTGGCGCGCGTCAGTGAGGATGCCAAATGCATGTGCTTCTCACTCACCCTTACCAAGTCCGCGGAGGACTGGTGGAAAAGATTAGCTCCCGGATCCATCCACAGTTGGAAGGAGCTACAGTCCGCATTCAGAAGGCAGTTCATTGCTGCCCGAGACCACGACATGGAGGTTGGTTCCTTAACCAACATCAAGCAGCTACCCAATGAGAACCTCAAAGCTTTCATTCAGAGAATGATGGAAGCTGCTGCTAAGACCAAGGTCAGCGACGACATGAAGCTGATCGCCCTTCAATCGGGCCTTACTGTCGGCTCCCTGCTATGGGGGGAAATGCAAAGGAGACGGGCAGAAACGCTGTCCGAATTCATGTCAAGAGCTCAGGGAATCATCAACCTTGAGGATGCCTACCAGCAGGCCTTTGGAGTTCCCCCAGCTCCGACGCCTTCCGTGACTGCGCCGAGCTTTGCTTCGCAAGCTCCCGCACCAGCCCTCACGCTTCCAGGAGCCCAGTTCACTCCAAGCGTGTATGGGCCTTCCGCGTCTGCTCAGACGCCGAGTCAAACCCATTTCTCTGGGTACGGAGCTGTACAGACAGGATGTAGTATTGCTCCCAGACCGTCGCAACCGCAAGCAGAAGGCCCAGAACGAAATCTGAGCCAATCGCGAAATAAACGAGGCAGAAGAAACCCCAACCGGGGAGACCATTCAAAGAAACCCCGGAAGGACTATGAGCCCAAGTTCACGGAGTACACCAGTTTAATAAATTCGCGAGAGAATGTCTATCGGGCGACCTGTAATATGGTCAACTACAGGAAGCCCCCGAAAGTGTCTCACGGAGGAAGGCGTCCGCGAGACTCCAATAAGAGGTGTGAGTTCCACGGAGACGTGGGGCACACCACAAACGAATGCCTTCAGCTGAAGGATGAGATCGAGTCCCTGGCAAGAGCGGGACACCTCGGTCAATGGGTGAGGATACCCATAATCTATCCCGGACAGGGAGTAGTTCACGGAGCTGCATATTCTCCGGGACAGAGGGGGACCGCTAGCGCTCCTGGAGCCGGTCACCCCCAAGCTCCTGGGTCTCAGTTCCCAGTGCTCCCTGCTCCAACCCCTCCGGCACCCATTGCCTTATTGGCTCCGGGACCCGGAAACCCATATCCGCCCGGCCTTGCTCCACCACCCGTTGATGGACACGTAGCCACCATTTCCGGAGGACAGCACCTTGCCGGAAGCACCCGCAACTCCCAGAAAAGGTACTTGAGGGAGTTAGAACACACCGGAGAGATGTGCGCCTTGGTTCAGTCACCTGCTCAGCGTCCCCGAATGATGGATCTTCCCATCACCTCACGGAAGATGACGCCCGACATGTGCACTTCCCCCACAATGATCCCCTCATGGTGGAAGCTCAGATTGCCAATAAGAAGGTATCACGGATCCTTGTCGATAATGGAAGCTCCGTAAATATCCTCTTCAAAGCTGCCTTCCACGCTATCGGATTAACCGAGACAAACCTGACCCCATGCCCCATTCAGCTTCAGGGGTTCAATGGGGATGCACTCATGCCATTAGGAAAAATTCAACTTCCAGTCACCCTCAGAGGAGAAAACGACGCTTGCGCCTTCAAGCACTGCACATTTGTAGTGGTCGACTGCCCCACGGCGTATAATGCTATCCTAGGCCGACCGGTCCTAATCGATTGCGGGGCCATAACCTCAATACACCACTTATGCCTAAAGTTTCCATGCGACGACGGGCGTATCGGCACCCTCCGGGGAGACCAACGAAGTGCACGAAGCTGTTATAACGTCTCCGTCCGATCCGTCTACACGGTCCAGGAGGCGGTTGTTGCCGCTCCTTTAGTGGGAGATTTACCAGAAACTGGAGGCGCCCAAGGGGCGTGCGTTGACGAACTCGACCCTAGAGTGGGGGTCGAGAGAGCGATAGAGCCGATGGAGGAAGTCGAAGAGGTGATCCTCAACCCGGGAGATCCCACCAAAGTCATTCAGGTAGGGAAAAACCTTCCATCGGCCATTCGAGAAAAGATCGTGGCCACTGTGAAGAATAATCAGGATATCCTGGCATGGTCCCACGCTGATATGACGGGGATTAATCCTAATGTTGCGTGCCACGCACTCAACATAGACCCATCTGCAACTCCAGTTCGCCAAAAGAGGAGGCCGTTAGACCCAGTAAGGGCCGAAGCAGTCAAAGCTGAAGTGGACAAGTTGATGTCCATAGGCTTTCTCCAGGAGTCACACTATCCCGTATGGTTGGCCAACCCGGTTCTGGTCCCGAAACCCAATGGCTCCTGGAGAATGTGCATTGACTTCACGGACCTAAACAAAGCCTGCCTGAAAGATTGTTTCCCTCTTCCGCGAATCGATCAGATGGTAGGCGCTACTTCCGGGTACGAACTCTTGTCCTTCATGGATGCGTACTCCAGATACAACCAGATCAAGATGCATGTCGCGGACCAGGAACACACCAGCTTCCTCACGGATAAGGGTGTCTACTGTTACGTGGTCATGCCTTTCGGTTTGAAGAATGCTGGGGCGACGTACCAGCGTCTAGTAAACAAGATGTTCAAGGACCAGCTGGGGAGGAACATGGAGGTGTACGTAGACGACATGTTGGTAAAGTCCAAGACCTCCGGGGACCACAGTGACGACCTTGAGGAAGCTTTCGCCGTGATCCGAAAGTATGGAATGAAACTGAATCCGAAGAAATGTACTTTCGGGGTCTCGTCTGGGAAGTTCCTCGGTTTCATTGTCAGCTCCCGCGGAGTGGAGGCCAACCCTGACAAAATTAAGGCGTTCATAGATATGCCTTCTCCTCGTAAGCATAAGGATGTCCAAAGCGTTACCGGAAGGATAGCTGCGCTCAGCCGCTTCGTATCTAAGGCCACTGACAAATGTGTCCCCTTCTTCAATGTGTTGCGAGGAAAAAAGAGGTTCGAGTGGACCCCCGAATGCGAAGCAGCCTTCCAACACCTCAAGGAACATTTAACCCGAGCTCCCATTCTGTCCAAACCTGTCGAAGGAGAGGCGTTGTTCTTATACTTAGCTGTGATAGAGCACGCAGTGAGTGCCGCTCTCGTCTGGGAAGATGGCCGTATCCAGCTCCCTGTGTATTACGTAAGCAAGAGGTTACTGGACGCCGAGTCCAGATATTCAATGATCGAAAAACTCTCCCTCTGCTTGCTAATCGCTTCGCGGAAGCTAAGGCCCTATTTCCAGGCGCACACCATCAGAGTACTCACCAACCACCCTCTCCGACAAGTCTTGCAGAAGCCCGAGTCTTATGGCAGATTGCTTAAATGGGCCATGGAACTGAGCCAATTTGACATCCACTACCAGCCACGTGTTTCCATAAAAGGACAAGCTCTCGCGAACTTTATTGTGGAATGCTAAGGATTGAATGACCTCCCGGAAGATCCTGTCCCGGAACTTCCCACCTGGAAGGTCTATGTAGACGGAGCCTCAAATGAAAAAGGAGCTGGAGCAGGGGTCATCCTAATATCTCCCCAAGGACATCAGCTCCAGAGCGCCATCCGTTTCTCGTTCCCAGCATCCAACAACGAGGCAGAACACGAAACCATGCTAGCTGGATTACAACTGGCCAGAGAAGTCGGAGCCCAAAAAATCGAAGTATACAGCGACTCCCTACTTGTGGTAAACCAAATATCCGGGGAATACCAGACGAAAGGCGAAAAAATGGCTGCCTACGTGTCTCTCTCCCGTGGCCTCCTGCAGCATTTCAAAGACCACCAAATCCGCCAGGTCCCCCGGGACCAGAATTCACTCGCGGACATGCTGGCCAAGCTTGCAACAGACCCGGAGATTGAACAGTATGGCCTAGTGCCCATCGGGCACTTAGAAGCACCTAGCACTGAGACACAGAGGGTAAATGCCATCATCGACCATTCCCATTCTTGGATAGGACCCATCCTCAGATTTCTCACCACCGGAGAGCTCCCCACTGATAAGGCTGACGCAAGAAAGCTCCAGTATCAAGCTCCCCGATACGTGGTTATGGATGGAAAGCTTTACCACAGGGAGTTGTCCATACCCTTCCTTAGGTGTGTTGCCGGCACCGAAATTAGCGCCATCATCCATGAGGTTCACAGAGGGTTCTGTGGCGACCATACCTCCAGGCTGAGCCTCTCCAAAAAGATCCTTCGACAAGGATACTTCTGGCCCACCATGAAGAAGGATTATGTGGATTATGTCAAAAAATGTGAGCAGTGCCAGAGGTACGCCAAGGTTCCGCGAGCGCCTTCTACAGAAATTACCTTAATGACCAGCCCCTGGCCGTTCGCCGTCTGGGGCATTGACCTAGTAGGTTCCCTTCCAACTGGAAGGGGCGGAGTGAAGTATGCCATAGTCGCGGTAGACTACTTCACCAAATGGGCTGAAGCTGAACCTATGAACACGGTCACGTCGAAGAAAGCACTGGACTTTGTCATCAGGAATATAGTGTGTCGTTTTGGGCTTCCACGAAAAATTATGTCCGATAACGGGAAGCAATTTGATAGTGAACATTTCACGAACTTCTGTGCTTCGCATGGAATCATCAAAAGCTTTTCCGCAGTCGCCAGACCTCAAGCTAATGGGAAAGTGGAAGCAGTAAACAAAATCTTAAAGACCACATTGAAGAAAAAACTCCAAGACTGCAAGGCTCACTGGCCGGAAGAGCTTCCGCGAGTACTTTGGGCCTATCGCACAACAGAGAGAACTTCGACGGGGCACACACCTTATTCCATGACCTTCAGTTGCGAGGCCATCATCCCAGTAGAAACTATGATCCCCTCTCACAGGCAGGACACCTACGACCCTACCCGGAACCACGCCCTTCTCCAGGAGTCCCTGGACATGATCGAAGAGCTCCGGGAGCAGTCACAGGTCCAACTAAAAATGTACCAAGGCAAGATAGCCCGAAACTTCAACACAAGATTCAAGAGCCGTACATTCGAAGTTGGGGACCTTGTCCTACGGAGAGTATTTCCTGCTACGCAGGATCCGGGAGTGGGAGTCCTCGAACCCAACTGGGAAGGCCCCTATGAAGTACAAGAAAAAGTGGGCCATGGGACGTATCACTTAAAGAGACTCGACGGATCTAAAGTCCCGCGCGCCTGGAACGCGGAGCACCTCCGCCGTTACTATCAGTAGGCCCCGGACTATCTAGTCGAAAGTCCTTGGTGGACGCGGCAAAAGTGTAAAATGTGGAGATAATCCTCCCTGCTGTAAAACACATGCCTAACAGGCTAATTTAATGAAACACGGAGAGGTTCACTCCGCTTTTACTGCATTTTTTATCCCTGTGTTCAAAGCTGCGTTTCAACAAGTGACCACGCGGTCCGGAGACGTCCGGACCCCACGCTCACTTGGGGGGGTATACATGGCTAAGGCATAGCCATACGCCCCTTGAACAAAACATACACAGAACACCACTTATGTGCTAGCATTTTTTAAATTGTTAAGCTTAGGTTAATTTGTTGTTGCCATAAACATACTTGCATTACTTGTCATGTGCGCATTATGTGTTTATGTGAAAATTGCCATTGAAATGTCTGCCATTATGCATCATGAAAATTGTCTCCTGTGTAGCCCAGCGATGAACAGGACTGGGGGTTGGGGCACATTCAGAGAGCTACGCCGAAACACCCCCAACTCCCTGACAAGTCCTTTGCAGAATACTCCGCGACCGCTGTAGAGCTTTGCTTCGCAGGCTCCAGCTCCGGGTTCCGCAAGGCGAAAGATGGCAAGATCCGTGACCGTTATAAACCTTGCTTCGCAGGCTTCAGCTCCGGATCTCACAAAATAATGCATGGCGAGCTCCTCGACCACTGCAAGTTTCAGCTCCAGGAGCGGATATGGTCGATACCCCACTCACAGCAGGCCTTGCTTCGCAAAGCCCCTGCTCTGGGATCGCACATGGTGGGCGTGGCAATTTCCCCAACCGCAACGAGCCTTCCCTCGCAGGGCTCCATGCCAGGTCCCTTAAGTCAGCCACCATGAGGTTCGCAACGGCAGTTAGTTTTGCTTCGCTAAGATCTAACCTTAAGTCTAGCGACGCTCACCAAAAGAACTCCCGTTCCGAGCAATGGAACGGCTCACCTTAGCAATCCCAGCGAACAGTATAACTACAAGTCCCGGGATTGGCTATTTGCCTTAGGAAAGCTAAAATACGGTGAAAGGAGTCTGGCCGTTGGAACCAGGAAACCTTCGTAACCTAGAACTTACGTGGGAAAAGACATCAGCCGTTAGAGCTTCAAGTTGGAAGTGCATAGGTTCTGGCCATTGGAACCAAAACCTCATGCGCCCCTACAGCAGTTTCTACCGTGTAAAAGTCTACCCTAAACGCAAAGTTAAACAAAGAACTCGGCAGAAAAGAAAGGAGAATGCTATAATTATGGCAAAAATGTCTGCAATGAGAAAAGAGTACAGGGAGCTTCGCCCCAAAGAAAAACACAAATGAAAAATAGTTAAAGATAAGGCCCCTTCAAGCATTGGGGGTGGCAGCGGTATTCACGGCCAAGGCCTCGAGGTCAACGGTTTCAACTGGGGCTGGCGGAGTCGGCTCATTGGAAGGCGGAACTTCATCACGGGCAGGTTCAGAGGTCCCCGCCTCTCCAGGATCTCCTGCCTCAGGGGCTCCAGCAGGTTCGTCAATGTTGTAAGTTTGGACGTACACCTCTGGGCCTTGATCCCACACCTGTAGCTTCTCCCTCATGGCGTCAGCATCCTCTCCCAGATAGCCTAGTACCTCCGGGTTCATTTTCCAGAGTTGATGCATGAGGACCACGTGCGATATATTAATCATCCTGTTCAGTACCACCTTGGCATCCTCCTTCTCCTTCAAGAGCTCCGCCTCGGAGGTTGCCAGCTTTGCCACCGCAACAGCTAATTGAGCTTTCAGTTTTTTCGTCTCGGCCTTGGATGCATCCCGCTCTCCCTTAAGAGAATCAATCTCCTTGCGCTGCACCTTATTTTGGTTCAGCACGGATTGCTTCTCGGTCACATGCCCCCTGGCGGTGAATTGCTAGGCTCTGATCTCTTTATCCTTCTCGGCGAGCCCCAACTCCAGCATAGACACGAGATCCCTGCTCCTCTGATGAAATTGCTCCTCCTCGTGCAACTTATTCTGAAGAGTGGCATATTCCTCTTGCCGCTTAAGGAGGAGATCATTTTTCGATTGCAAGCGGGCTTCCAAGGTATCCTTCTCCACCCTGGCTTGGGATAGCTCTTCCCAGAGCTTGGAGTTTTCGGCCTTCAAGTCATCCGACCGCTGTTTGAACTCATTCTCTGCGCTGGTCCGGTACTCTCGATATTTGGCAAGATATTTCTTGTCCGCCTCTTCCTCAGCCGTGCGCCGGGCCTGGTCAATCTTCTCCGAAGCCTCCCCCCTTATGCTCTCGACCTGTTGGGTCAGTTTCTGCTTCTCCGCCTCCAAGGCCTGGCGAGCCACCTGGCTCTCCTCCAGCTGAACCAAAACTGCACCCACCTCCCAGAACGAGCGTTCCGCGATCAGAGAGGCCTGCAAGGAAAGACAACAGAATGAGTTAAGCAGAACCAAATGTGCTAAGACAGATGATCCCAAAACACAACAACTGACGGCTTACCCCGGACAATTGCTGCTTCACGGCATGTGTCAGCAGCAGCGGATCCTTACTGCTACTGATGGCCCATTTCTCAGAATTGAGCTTGCACAAGCTCAGGGCCATGTCCTCCATCATCTCCACTCCGAACGGCGCCAATGCACGTCCGAGCCTAGGCACCAGCCTCTTCTCCAAGGCTGGGCCATCCAAAACCGCTCCAGCCGGGTGAAGGGATCTCACCCCCTCGGCCAGCTCCGCTCTCTTCACGGCAGACAAGTTGTCTGCCCTTCCCTGAGTAACAGCCTTCTCAGCCTCCAATCGCCTCTTCAAAAAATTATCGGCCCGTCTTACACCCTCCAGAAGGGCAGCGGGGAAACGGGTTGGTTTCTGAGGGAAGTGGAACTTCAGGCCAGGCAGGGGAAGGTTTGTTTGCTGAGAAGAAGGAGACCCCGAAAGGGTGGACTCCCTTTGGGCTGGAGGAGGAGGCAGACGGGGTGTTAAGGATGGTAGGGAAGACACTACCGCCCCGGTCTGTTGTTGTTGCTGGTGTTGCTGTTGTTTTTGCTGCTGCGGTGGCGGAGGTGACTGCCTTTGTTGTTGCTGTTGCTTTTGCTGCTGCGGCGGCGGAAGTAATTGCCTCTGTTGTTGCTGCTGGTTTGGCTGTTGTTGTTGCTGCTGCTGTGGCGGTGGTGATTGTCTCTGTTGCTCTTGTTGTTGCTGTTGTTGTTGTTGTGGTTGCTGTTGTTGTTGTCTTCGACCGGGAGAAGAGTGTCTAAGGCGTTTCTTCTTGGCGCCCTCAGCATCTCCTCCGGGACGCTTGCTCACCCCAGTCGTCTTCACGGGGAACACAAGCCCTTCCCTGTCGCTGCTACTACTCGAGGTCGCCATGGTCTCGGAAGGCCCCTTGGCAGGAGATCTCTCCACCGCCGGAGACACTTGCGCCTCGCCACCTGTTTTCTTGGATGTGGCAGCTTTACCTCCCCTACCGGCTCTGGCTTTTCGTCCTTTCCCCTTGGACGGATCCTAGCTGGTGGCGGCTTTCTTGATGAGTAAGGTAACTCTCCCCAACATCTTGGCTTTGGGATATTCTGCAAGAAACGTACGAAGCAAGGTTAACGAACCAGCAAGCAATGTGAAAGAAGATAAGCAGAGGACAAGACAATCAACAACATAAAAGCACAAGCAAGTCCGCCAGCAGGGAACAAGGAACAAAAAAGAGAGACGTTTGAGAGGGACGACCATGCACGAGAAACGTGGATGGCCTTCCCCGAGTGAAACAAGACACCGCTTCCTGCTCCAGGAAGCTCCCGTACTCCTTGAAGTCCGGGAATGACATGCTGAGGGAAGAAGGGTCAACCATGATGACACCTTCTGGCAGACTACCGTCACTCAGACACCCGAGGAGCTCATCTACCCTATCGCAATATCTATCAAAGGGTATCCTACGCGGATCTAGCCTAAGGAAGCGGGGATAGAACCCCATCTGAGAGGTCCGGGAAACCTCAGACAGGCTGGGGGTGTGGATCAATCGAAAACTAGTCTTACCTCTCCCGGAGGTACCAGCCCCCGGAGTCCCTTCGTTGGGGTAAGATGCGGCGTGGTGAGCCTCGATCTCCTCTTCCTCCGGCTGGGGGTCGGGGAACCTCTCCGCCCAACTAGGGGATAAAGTATTCTCGTCCCGGGCTGCTTGGCTGATCACCTTGGACAGCTCCAGGGCAATCTGCTCCCGGATGTCAGCTGACACCTGACTTTGCCCCCTGCCACTCACTGGCTCAATGTTTTGGAAAGAGGCGAGTAGCCCATACTCCCTCAAAGACTCGGAGGTCACAAGTCCTTTCACTTTCAGCTCTTCCTCCGAGAGCCCTTCGTAGAATTTTGACCTCCTTATCATCTCCGCACAGCGAGGTGTCCGCGGGATGACTTCTGCAAAATCCAAATACGAGCATTAGAGATCCTCCCGAAAGGCAAATCAAACGTAAAGAAACAAAGTTAAAAAGGAGGGGAAGGAGCACTTACCAGGGACTTTGAAGTCCAAAGATAGGGCTGGTACCCTCTTCAATGGGAAGCCGGTCGTCAGGAACCAGTACTCCCGGAGGTCTGGAACCCTTGCGGTATGGCAGGTAGGACACATCACGTCCGGGTACCTCTCCAGCCTGTAAAACCCCACCTTGTCTGGATGACCTCTCATGGGTTGAGACTTCAGCCCGTAGAAGTATAACACCTCCTCCGGGGTAGGGGCCTCCAGGTCCCGGGACTTGCAAAAGATGTACCACCCCGCTAGGAGCTTGTAGCTGGGGGGAATCAACTGGAAGGGGGCAATCCCCGCCTTCACACAGAAATTGGCAAAATAACTTCTTAGGGGCAAGTGCGCCCCACACACTATGTGTGCCCAGCTCCAGGCACCAAAGCCTTCATGACTCTGGCTAGCAGACTCACCCAGCACCGACAGACGGTGCCACATCAGGCCTGGGATGTTCTTCAGGCCTGCTTCTGAGGAGTACAGCTCCAGCATGCCGTAGTTCCTGAGCAGGTTCGGCTTCTGGTCCATCTCCCAGATTGAACTGTTGATAGTCGGGAGGCTAGCCGCGACCACTTTAGCCTTTCCCTTCCCCATTGCGCCAGCGACAGGGGAACCTTGCTCCTGGGCAGATTCAGCCTCTACCGCGGCAAGGATTTGTTCCTTTGAGGTGTTCGTCACTGAACAAGAGAAACAAAGAAGAAAACACTCTAAGCAGTCAGCACCCTTGTCATACCCTAACGGTATCAAAGGCGTCGGGGAGACCCTCCCCGAAAACTGCTTGGAGAGGCTCCCACCGAGCTTGCCGAGGGGTTGACACCATGCCACCCGAAGGACAGCAAGGAGCCAAACTCAAACTCCGAGCCTAAGCCCGCCAAGAGAAGTGTTTTCCCAGAGGAAGACACCCTAAAGGTGCTCACGCTTATGCCCTAAAACAGCAAACCAAAACAGCACAAGCAAGACGAGGAACAACTTTCCAAACGCAAATCGTCAAAGCATGCAAAGAGATTACTTATCGACTCACATCAATTGCATGCCTATCAAAACCCTATTCACGCATGCACATAGGCGATACTAACAGAAAACTCAACTCTAACAACTACCAACAACCTACGGTTTGGGAGGAAAGAGCAAAGTAGAAATACTTACTGGTATTCGGGTAGTTGAAGATTGAAGGAGTAACCGGATCACTGCACAGCACGATCGCGAGAAGTAAAAGCTGCAAAGACAAACGGCGATTCAAACCCTGAACTTCGGCGAACAAACCCACTGCCAAATCAAAAGAAAAGTTTCTAGATTCCTTACCAAAAGAAGTGGCAAGTTCGAAGGAATGGAAGCTTAGAAGCCTGAAAGTTCGAAGGTTTGGGAATCTGAAAATCCGAAAGATAGAGAATTTGAGAGCATAAAGAGGAAGAAAGGTCCGTTCCCTGGTTTTTATAGCAGGAGTGAAGTTCTTTCGAATCCTACAAATGGACGGTCCTGATCTTCCCATACCGCATGCATCAGATCCGATGGCTGGAGATGAAGCGCCGATCCTATTTATGACTCCTCGGATGGGAATAAAGTATTTATTTCCCATCATTATACCACCTCGGGCCCGGTGTACCATTAAAAACCGTCAAATCATTACTCAGATGCATGACGCACGCATACTCAGCCAGTCGCCTCACGCACACGTCTTGGTCACAGAGCAATTCCCGGCATGACGCGTGGCCCTTGCCACACTTGAGTACTTGAGTTCAAACAGAAGAAATTTCCTTTCTTTTTCATACTAACACTCAGGCGGGAAAAAGGAACCCTTCCAGGAACACAGGAGGTGACCCCTCGCCAAATCTAGAAACCAGGATACCCGGAGGGCTGTACAAGCTCCCGGATCTCTCAAAGCTCCGTGACCTTGGGGGGTAAATGTTATCCTGATTTCCGGATAGCGTTTAGATGGATATCCTCGGGGAAGCATAATTATCAAATTCTTTCACGGTAGGTGACCAGAGCTCGCGGATGGACAGAAAGGCTTCGCCTCTCCCGTTTAGTGTCCGGCTTACTCTTTCAAGCAAACGCGACACGGAAGCTCGTCAACTCTCCCGGACTCCCGAAGGGATATCCTTCGGGGAAGCTCCTTCCAGGAGAAGCTCTTCAGGTTGCCTTCGCGGAAACAGTTCCGTGCCTTGCACGGAACAAGACCAAGCGGTCGAGTCATGGAGGAGGCATAGTTGGAATGATATCCGCCTGACACAAAATCCCGCCTGACACGCCCGACAGGTCAAGGCCGCACACATCCCAGCACGCCTAAAAGTACCATTTCGCCTACTGTTTCGCTGACAACTTGGAAAAGACGGCTGCCTTTGTGCATTCCCCATACTTTCACATAAATATACCCACATAGAGCCTGGTAGCCAGGCGACTACGGTAATTGTATCCCCTATTTATGGCTGGTGTAATTAAGACTCATGGGAGTAGAGAAAAACCCTAATCCAAAACCCTAGCTATAAAGACCCCCTCATTTTACGATAGTGGGGACGGCCAACAAATCACATAGCAAGAACTCTACCAAAATCTCTCTAGCTTCATCTTCTCCAAGAGAACCCGAGAGAAACACTGTGAGGTTGTGAGTTTCTTGTACACCAGCTGTTTTACTGTTATTCTCTACAAGTATAATAACATCGACTCGTGGACTAGGGCTCGTTAACGCCTGAACCACGTAAAAACACTGTTTGTTTATTTA
The DNA here is from genome assembly GCF_963169125.1 of Humulus lupulus. NCBI lineage: Eukaryota > Viridiplantae > Streptophyta > Magnoliopsida > Rosales > Cannabaceae > Humulus > Humulus lupulus. Next base: position 162,502,214 of record NC_084795.1, read on the forward strand.
CATTTCTGCACTTCTACAGTTCTTATATTTTTATTATTCCGTTCGTATTCGTTTCCGAAAAACTCGGTAAACAACAAATGATTTTTTATTTCCTTTATATCCAATTTTTTTTCAAATTAGAACACTTTTGACATGGACAATGAACTCTCTTAGGATCCACTGTATTTTTCAAGGCTATTTCAATAAAACTCTCAACTCCATCTTCATATTCTTTTGATAACATATATTTTTCCATCCAACTCCTACCCATTTTTTGAAAATTTGGGCAAAACCTCACCTATAAGTTTGACTAAAACCTTCTTGCACACATAAAATTCCCAGGACACATGTGCAATTACAACATATCAACATAATGATCATCAACTAGTTTAATAATTAGGCATCATCTCCCCTAAATATTGTATAAAAACTTCCTACACGCAAAAAATTCCTAGAACAATACATAATATAATCAAGTATTCAAAGTATAATTCCCAAAACAATACATAATGTGCACCTTAAATAAAATCAAAGTAAATTCATTGTTTAGTAAACATACCAAAAGAATGCTAATTTTATTCTTCTATGCCTAAACAAATCTTCAATACAAGTTTTTGTCTCTCAACCTAACTATATTAAACACGAAGCATAAATAAGATGTTACAAATAATTCAACTATATAAGTCATTTTATGTATAGCTAACATGGATATTTTATAAACACTTCCATTCTCACAAATAAATCATAAGTAATAAAACACCCTATTCAAAGATTGACCATCTTTTGGGAAGGTTTCTTAAGTAACTATGTAGTTTTAACCACATTGATAAATAATTGGCTTACCAAACTTCATGGCTTCAAATATATAAATATATAAATTTATAAAAAAAAAATATTTTAGACTCGAAAAGTGGGGGAAAATGGAATGGTGTAGGGAGAAAATCAGATAGTGACACATTTCTTACTTCAAACCTTAACCTTTACCTCACTAGCTTAGATCATACTCCATGAGTTTCTTAAGTCCATCAATCCAAATCAAAGTCTTAGGTATATTTATATTATTAATTATTGAATACTTAAAACTTCCAAAAAAAAAAATCACTTGTATTTTAGGCTTTATTTTGAAACTTGAGAAACACTTGTATTATGAAAGTTCTAAATTTAATAAATTAACAGTAACTTAACTATTTTAATTATGTAAAAAAAAAAAAAATTAATAATGCTAACCCATATTTTTAATACCTACATAAACATGTTGCTTAAAATATTTGGGCTTGGGTATGAGTATACATTTATTCGATACACATTGTGAGAATTATAACCTTATCAATATAACTTAGAAAACCATAACATATTTGCTGAAAAGTTCTTCCAAATCAAAGAACACACTTGCCTTATCATTCATGAACCAAAAACAATTGCCTTCTATTTTTAACCACTATAGATAGTCCAATTTATTTTCGATTGAATTGATCCTTACACAAAATATTACATGTCCACTATTTATAACTTGAATCTCACCTTATTTTATCTTATTGTGGAAAATATATTCTGATATTTTATTTCTTTGAGAGCACTGCCATTTAAATAGGCACTTTAAAAACTATAGACTAATTTGGTATTAAATACCAAATATTCTAGAGTAATTACAATGGTACTAAATCAACCTAAAATCCTCCAAAAAAAGGAAAAAATATATTGTGTACAGATTGGTTTCCCATTCTTGAGGGATACTGAATTAATTAAAATAATAACAAAAAATAAAAAACAATATTTTCTACACCCTCCCTCAAGCTGGTGCATAGAGATTTCACATGCCTAGCTTGAAAACAATCTCATTAAAACTGTCTTTCGATAAGCCTTTAGTCAGAATATCAGCCTGTTGTTGTTTGCTGGGAACATACACAACACATAACTCTTTCTCTTCATTTTTTTCTTTAATGAAGTGTCTATCCACTTCCACATGCTTCGTCCTATCATGATGAACTGGGTTATGTGCAATGCTGATTGCTGATTTGCTGTCACTATATAACTTTAAAGGCTTCGTTCTTTGAAGTTTCAGCTCTTAAAATATATGTTTAATCCATATTAGCTCACATACTCCTTGAGCAAGAGCTCTAAGTTCCGCTTCTGCACTACTTTGAGCTACTACTGACTGTTTTTTACTTCTCCAAGTAACTAAGTTCCCCCAAAATTTGGTACAATAGCCAGTGGTTGATCTTCTATCCTCAACTGATCCTACCCAATCAGCATCGGTGAATGCCTCAACACCTCGTTTTTCATTTTTCTTGAACAATAAGCCAGTGCCAGGTGTTTTCTTTAGGTAACGTAAGATTCTGTACACAGTTTCTAAATGTTCTTCAAGAGGATTGTGCATGTATTGACTAACCAGGCTCACGGCGAAAGCAATGTCGGGTCGGATATGAGACAAGTAGATTAGTTTACCCACTAATCGTTGATACATTCCCTTGTCTACCGTCTTCTCTTTCGTATTATTTTTGTACTTGCCTTTTGGTTCAACTGGAGTTGCTATAGGTTTACAACCACTCATTCCGGTTTCTTTGAGAAGATCCAGAATGTATTTTCTCTGTGATACTGAAATTCCTTGTTTAGTCCTTGCCACCTCCATACCTAGAAAGTATTTCATAGGTCCAAGGTCTTTCACTTCAAACTCCTGGGCTAGTACACCTTTAAGCTTGTCTTTCTCTTCATAATCATTACTTGTTATTATCATATCATCGACATAAACAATGAGGATAGTCACCTTACCCTCTTGTGAGTGTTTGAAAAACAGTGTGTGATCAGATTGAGCTTGTTTGTAACCATGCATTTTTATCACCTGATTAAATCTTTCGAACCACGCCCTTGGAGACTGTTTTAGACCATAGAGAGATTTTTTCAGATGACATACATTCTCTTTTCCATATCTGTCTTCGAAGCCTGGAGGAATTCTCATATAAACTTCTTCCTCCAAATATCCATTGAGAAAGGCATTTTTGATGTCTAGCTGCTGTAAGGGCCAATCTAGATTGGCAGCAATAGATAACAGGACCCTCACAATATTTAGCTTTGCAACAAGAGCAAATGTCTCGTTGTAATCTACACCACGTGTTTGAGTGAACCCCTTTGCAACTAGTCTTGCCTTGTACCGGTCAATTGTTCCATCAGCCTTGTGCTTAACTGTAAACACCCATTTACACCCTACCACATGTTTATCTCTAGGCCGATTGACAATTGTCCATGTGGTGTTGGCTTCTAACGCCCCAATTTTTGTCATACACTGTTTGCTTCCATTCTTTTTGTGCAAGTGCCTCGGCAATATCCTTGGGAACTACCACTTGCTCAACTTTTGACAAGAAGGCTCTATAGTGAGGAGTGAGTTTACTATAGCAAAACATATCTGGACATTGGGTGTTGAGTACAACTTCGAACTCCATTTCTTTTGGCAATAGGTAACTTAGACTCAGGTTCAATCACACTGGAAGACTTAACATTAGGAATATTATCAAGTAAAATAGGTTCAAGAGAAGGATTACTTACATCAGGAGTAGTCTGTGGATCAGATTCATGAGATGTTGGAGCATTAGTGGACTGTATTACTTGATGATGTTTTGGTCGTTGAGAGTAGACTAAGAACTCCTTAGTCTTAGGTGGCTGAGATTGTTGTTGCTCAGATGAGTTTGGAAACTCTGAAATTTCAGGAAAAGCCTTGAGAAGATAGGTATCCCAACTAGAAACATCACTCACTGTCCCCCCCTGAAGTGAAAGGTATTAGGATGGTGTCCTACCTAGGGATCTTGAGCAGCAGCCTCCGTCTCAAGCTAGTCGAGGCAATCCCCCATGCCCGAGGTAGAATAGGGCCGGGCAACAGCCTCGCAGCCCTAGACGCCTAGGGGGTGAAGAGTCGCATCCACCGAGCAGGGGGCAGCGTCCTTCTGCCAATAGGAGGAACTCAGAGACATGCTCTGCGGTCAGGGGCCCCCCACGGCATAACATTGACCGGGGACCCACCGACCAAGGCATGCCTCCCCCTAACGCTCAGGAAATGCCAGCCTATGGAGGCAACAGAGGGAATAGTCGGTCGCACCATAGCCAGCCACGGTTCAGAGATGGCCATGGCTACAACGAAGCCGACTTAGGCAGAGGAAATGCTGGTCGGAGGAACGAAGAAGGAGGTGGAGGTAGGAGCCCCCCACCTAGAGAAGACCGACCAGCAGGTCATAATGCTAGGGGGCAGCCCAGGCAGAATAACGTCTTTAGTCGGCTCGGAGCCAGCGAGTAGCCCGAGTTCGACTGCCCACTTTAGCAATCTACTTGCAGCCTCTGGCTTTTGCAGGACTTGTCGAAGAGGCTGGTCGGTTAAGACCGTAATTGGATGAGCTTGGAAGTAAACAATAGGCTAACCTTTCAATGGGGGGATACCTCAACTCTGCTCCGATCAGCCTTTTGCTTACATAATGGACAACCTTCTGCACACCTTCTTCTTCTCTTACTAGAACAGCACTAGCAATGTAATCCGTGATTGCCAGGTAGATGAACAAAGTCTCTTTATCGACCGGCTTTGACAGGATGGGTGGTTGCACCATATGCGTTTTTAGTGCTTGAAAAGCCTGTTCGCACTCATCTGTCCATTCAAATTTCTTATTGCCTCTTAGTAGATTGAAAAATGGGATGCACTTGTCTGTCGATTTCGAAATGAATCTACTGAGAGCAGCAATCCTACCGGTCAGGCTTTGGACATCCTTAATCTTCACTGGCAACTTCATCTTGATCAGGGCTTTTATTTTCTCAGGATTAGCTTTAATTCCTCTCGAGTTAACTATAAATCCCAAGAACTTCCTTGATCCTACTCCGAAGGAGCATTTAAGGGGATTTAACTTCATCTTATATTTATTCAGGACGTTGAAGCATTCCTGCAAATCTCTTACATGCCCTTCTGCTTTCTTCGACTTAACCAGCATGTCGTCTATGTAAACCTCCATGTTTGTGCCGATCAGCTCCTTGAACATGTGGTTGATGAGTCTCTGGTAAGTCGCACCAGCGTTTTTCAAACCGAAGGGCATCACCTTGTAACAGTAGAGCCTTGTATCAGTCCAAAAGCTAGTGTGATCCTCATCAGGGGGATGCATACTAATTTGATTATACCCGGAGTATGCATCCATGAATTAGAGGATCTCATGCCCTGCAGTGGCATCAACCAGCTGGTCGATCCTCGGGAGTGGGAAACAGTCTTTAGGGCAAGCTTTATTTAGGTCTGTAAAATCCACGCACGTACGCCACTTTCCATTCGGCTTAGGCACTAGTACGGGATTAGAGACCCACGATGGATAAAATGCCACCCTGATGAACCCATTTTCCTTCAGCTTCTCGACTTCCTCTTTCAAGGCCTTTGATCTATCTTTGTCGAGCAACCTTCTTTTTTGTTGCACTGGTGGAAAGCTTTTGTCGATGTTCAGGACATGGCTGATGACTGGAGGATCTATCCTGACCATGTCTTTGTGCGACCAGGCAAAGACATCCTGGTTCCTCCTTAAGAACTCCACCAGTGCTTGTTTCGTTGTTGTCTCTAAGATTTTACCGACTTTCACAACTCTGGTCGGATTTTCCTCATCGAGTTGGACCTCTTCAAGATCCTCGATGGGTCCCACTTCTTCTTCGAAATCCCCAAAGCAAGGATCTAAGTCCTTATCCTCACTTTGGGAAATGCCCTATTTGATGAGATTATCACCCGAGCGGGCTTGAACATCAGTTGCCATTTGTAACTCCTTCTCGGTGTCACCTCTCGATACACCCTTCTTTGCCTTGGTGATCGAGGCATTGTAGCACTCCCTCGCTTCCCTCTGGTTTCCCAACACGCATCCTACCCCTACGTCCGTTGGGTATTTTATAGTGAGGTACCATATAGAAGTGACAGCTCGCAGGTTGACCAGAATTGGTCTCCCTATCACAGCGTTGTACGCTGCAGGACAATCAACTACTATAAAAGTAGTGAGTAATGTCCTGTTAGCAGGTCCAGTGCCTGCTGTGACTGGGAGTCTAATCGACCCTACTGGGGCGAGCCCTTCTTCGAAAAAACCATAAATGGTTTGGTTGCACAGCTCCAGGTCTTTCACGGACAACTTCATCCTTTCCAGCGAAGACTTGTATAGGATTTTGACCGAACTTCCTATATCGACCAACACCCTTTTCACCATCATGTTCATGATCTGTACGTCCACGACCAACGGATTAGAGTGTGGGAATCGCACGTGTTGGGCATCATCGTCAGAGAAGGTGATAAGTTCCTCCTCTGTTCGAGCCATTTTTGGTGCTCGATCCTCAACACTCATCATCTCGATGTCCTGGTCATGGCACATTGTTCGAGCATATCATTCCCTCGCTTTCCCACTATCTCTTGCAAGATGTGGCCCTCCGCAGATGGTGAGTGTTGGCATGCAGGCACCGACTCGTTGCCACCTTGAGCCTCTCGCTGAAGAACCTCTCGCAGCTCGCACATATCTTCTTAAATGTCCCTGTCTTATCTGGAACTCAATTTTGTCCTTCAGCTGGTTACACTCATTAGTGTCGTGCTCGTAGTCGTTATGAAAATGATAGAACTTTGTTGAATCTCTCTTGGAGATATCTTTCCTTATTGGTGAGGGTCGTTTGTAGGGCACGCTTGAGCTGGTCGCTTGGTAGACCTTGGCTCGGATTTCAACAAGGGCAGTGTAATTGGTGAATCTCGGTTCATACCGATTACCTTTGGGGCGCTTACTCTCGGAGGTCGAGGGTTCGTTGTTCGCTCGCTTTCCACCATTCTTACCATTGCCATTCCCTTTTCCTTTCTCGTTGCCATTGGGCTTCGACCCATTGGTGGCTTTGGCGAGTTCTTCCTTAGGCCCCTTGTCTTTTGCTGGCGATTTCCCTTCGTTGGAAATCGTGTCCTCGAGCTTGATGTACCGATCAACTCGATCTAAAAACTCTTGGGTACTTTTAACCCCATGCTTTCTAAGGCTACTCCAGAGGGGAGAATGGCGCCTAACCCCAGCAATTAGGACCATCATCTTGCCTTCATCGCCCACAGTCTTAGCTCCAGCTGCAGCTCACATGAAGCATTGAACGTATTCCTTCAAGGGCTCCCCCTCTTTCTGGCGTATCTCGACCAGTTGGTTCACCTTAGTGGGGTGCACACGACTCGCATAGAACTGTCCATAAAACTCCTTCACAAACATCTCCCAGGAGGCTATACTTGCATGAGGGAACTTAAAGAACCACTCCTGGGCGGCATCAGAAAGTGTTGCTGGGAAGATCCTGCAGCGAGCGTCCTCAGAGACTTTCTAAATATCCATTTGTATCTCAAACTTGTTGACATGAGATACTGGGTCTCCATACCCATTGAAATTTGGCAGAGTTGGCATCTTGAACATACTGGGGATTTCTGCCCCAACAATCCTCAGTATGAAAGGGGTGCCCCTCCTCCGATCATACTCAATGTGTGATGTTCGCCCCCCGACCAGCTGTTGCACAGCCTGGTTCAGGGCATCGATTTGAGCCTGAAGAGCTTCTGGGATTGCTAGGGCCTCTGGTGCCGGAGGAATGTACTCATCGTGCCTTTCTCGGAGATCGTTGAGTACATCCCTCAAATCATCAACTCTTCGCTGCTGCTCGCTTGCTCCGAGCCGACTAAAGACGTTATTCTGCCTGGGCTGCCCCCTAGTGTTATGACCGGTTGGTCTTTCTTCTCTAGGTGGGGGCTCCTGCCTCCACCTCTCTCTTCGTTCCTCCGACCAACATTTCCTCTGCCTAAGTCGGCTTCATTGTAGCCGTGGCCATCTCTGAACCGTGGCTGGCTATGGTGCGTCCGACTATTCCCTCTGTTGCCTCCTTGGGCTGGCATTTCCCGAGCATTAGGGGGAGGCAAGCATTGGTCGGTGGGTCCCCGTGCATTGTTTTGCCGTGGGGGGCCCCTGACCGCAGAGCCTATCTCTGAGTTCCTCCTGTTGGCAGAAGGACGCTGCCCCCTGCTCAGTGGATGAAACTCTTCACCCCCTGGGCGTCTAGGGCGCAGGGGATTGCCTCGACCAGCTTGAGATGGAGGCTGCTGCTCAGGATCCCTAGGTAGGACACCATCCTAAGGCATAGGTGGCTGCTCCGGCCTCTGAGGGCTTACTAGCTGGAGCGGAGGACTAGGATTAGGACTCCTTTGAGGTGGCCTGTTGGGAAGCTGATCTGGCTGGGAGGCTGGCGCAACCTGATTCCTAGCTAGCTGGATGGCCGCTTCAAGGGCATCCATGGCATCCCTTTGCCGACGATCCATCTCAGCATGTCTCTCACTCAGCTCCTGGTGCTGGCGTTCTATCTCCCTTTGCTGCGACACCATTATCTTGGTAGCATTCTCTTGATTGGCGCTCAGATTGGCCAACTCATCCTGCAACACCCCCAGTGTTGCCTTCGGGTCTCAGAATCCATCTCCTCCTCATCAAACTCCAAATGAGGTTCGTCTTCAGCCACATAAATAAACAAAGTATACGACCAGGCTGGTCGTATATAAAACTATATCTCCGCATACAGAAATATCTTTGGTCGAGAGGCGAGCAGCATCTCTGCCACGTGTCGAAAATTCTTGCCACGTCATCAACAACTATTTTTTGGAAAAGCAGAGGTAAACATCGATCCCAAAGACCCTTTGAGGGTGGTTAGGCTCGGGAAAAACCTTGGTGATGAGAGAAAGGCGGAGCTGCTGAAATTCCTGCAAGGAAATCTAGATGTTTTTGCCTGGTCACATGAAGACATGGTAGGGATTAGCCCGAGCATCATCATGCATACCCTCAACTTGGATAAAAGTGTGCCTGCGAAGTCGCAGAAACAGAGGCGTCTCGGTACGATCCGAGCTGCGGCCCCGGAAGAGGAAGTTGCTCGACTTTTAAAATGCAGCTTTATCCGTGAGGCCAAATACCCGATCTGGGTCGCCAATCCTGTTCTAGTCCCAAAATCTGACAAAAAATGGTGGACTTGCATTGACTTCTCTGACCTGAATAAAGCACGTCCCAAGGATTGCTTCCCCTTACCAAGAATTAACCAGTTGGTGGACACCACAGCAGGGCACGAGCTCATGTCCTTCATGGATGCATATTCTGGTTATAACCAGATCGCTATGAATCCCGCGGACCAGGAGCATACCAGTTTCATGACTCCAACCAATGTTTATTGTTACAAAGTCATGCCCTTCGGGCTAAATAACGCAGGAGCTACATATCGGAGATTGGTCAACAGAATGTTCGTTAATCAGATTGGGAAAAACATGGAAGTGTATGTTGACGACATGTTGGTCAACTCAAAAAGTGTCGATGAAAATGTACCTTTGGGGTGGCGTCAGGAAAATTTCTGGGTTTCATAGTCAACATGTAATGCCCTACTACCTTAGAGCCGTTACTAAGTGAGTTTAAAATGTGCAATTAACTCACTAAACGAAGTTTTAAGAACAAAAGTGTGATTAAACAAAAAGTTAAGGCTGTAATCTTTGAAAGCACCCTATTTCATTGAAAATTCCAAGTGTCTAACGTTTAGGATCCCAAAATAAGGTTTATAAAATATTTACAACTCAAAATAGGTTTACAGATAACTAACTATCAAAAACACAGTTTAATACAGCCATTTCTCAAATTGCCCCAACCAAAGTAGTCGGGCAGGCCAACATGTACGTGCCGCCCCACGCTCTCCGTACTCATGGCTGGTTGACTTTTTCCTTGCCCTTACCTGCAACACAGAGCACCCGTGAGCCGAAGCCCAGCAAGAAAACTCACACAACACATAACATATGCATATTATATAACCATTTATATAAGATAATCCATAGATAAACAGATAGTCCATCAAACTAAACATATATGGCCATGCCGCCCCAGAAGCATTACCAAAGCCTGGGATCTCGGTCCTCACCGTAAGGATATCCCATGTATCCATTGGGGTCTCACCCTGGTGGTATGCACTCCGTGTGCCAAATGTTACTCTCGGCCCCACTGCCGTTCTCGCCCTTCGCCGTTCTTGGCCCTTTGCCGTTCCCAGCTCCTTGCCGTTCTCGGCTCCTTTTCCGTTCATTCAACTATAACCACATACAGCTTAACTCAAACAACATTCAAACATATAACAGTTCAATCAAGGGCTATATCCTAGCATATAGTACAATCTAGGGCCGTGCCCTGCAACAACACTATGGGCCCATGCCCTGCTCTATGGGTACTACAGTTTTCTTACCTGTATCCCGAGCTTTACAATGCACCAAAGTCATGAGCACGGTCCTCTATCCCAAGCCTCTCTAAAAACCTCAATATGCTGAATACTCCTCTAAGTTTCCTAGCTTTAATCCCCTTCTTGAGCCCAAGAGATTTGCCCTTCTTCCCTTCCTTCTTGCCCTTAGTTTTTTCCCTTTTCTCCTCTAGGTTTTCTTCCAATTTCAGCAAGATCAAAATATGGCTAAGTATAAAACGTGAATCACCTATTACCTCAGCTGAAGGTATCTAAACCCCTGCCAAAAGACTATTTTACCCATCCAAGTAATTTCTTTCCTAACTAAACCAAAAGGGCACTTTGCCATTTCACCTTTCCTACAAATCTACCATCTTTCTCATCTAAAATCTGTTACTCTTAATGGTTACTAATGGTCACTCAAGTTACTCATTCACCACTAACCATTAGCTCACAAACTCAAAGTATACAATTCCCAAAATACCCCTAGGCTCCTCCCGAGCCGGGTATTTAATCCCGTTGTGACTTTGAAACTAATTAGCTCCCTAGGAGCGTCTCGGCACGTGCATCACAATAATATCACCACTCACACGTGGTACTAATCATATAATACAATTATCACATTTATGCCCTCAGCAGGCTAAAATTACCATTTTACTCCTAACAGATAAACGGGGCCCACATGCATATTTATACCACCTAAATATGCATTCTAACCACATATTCATGTTTATTCATATATTAACATGTTAATTCACTTATTGCCCTCCAGGCACGCTAATCAAGGTCCTAAACCTTATTAGCAAATTGGGATGTTACAATTATCCCCTCACAGAAATTTCATCCTCGAAATTACCTGAATAACTCGGGATGCCGCTCCCGCATATCAGACTCAAGTCCCACGTCGCCTCTTCAGTCTTGTTGTTCCTCCACAGCACTTTAACCAAGGTGATGGTCTTACTCCGCAAGACTTTGTCCTTTCTATCAAGGATCTGAACAGGCTTCTCCTCGTATGATAAATCCTGATCCAGCTCCAAATTCTCATAGCTCCACACATGAGTAGTATCTGATACATATTTCCAGAGCATGGATACATGAAACATGTCATGAACCCCTGATAGAGCTGGAGGCATCGCTAATCTGTAAGCCACCTCTCCAACTCGTTCCAGAACCTCGAAGGGGCCAACAAACCTGGGGCTCAGCTTGCCCCGGGCACCAAATCGTTTCCCTCCTCTCAGGGGCGAAACCTTAAGGAACACATGGTCACCAACCTGAAACTCTACGCTCCTGCGTCTCAGATCAGAATAACTCTTCTAGCGACTCTGGGAGGCGAGCATACGAGCTCTAATCTTTTCAATCGCCTCATTGGTCCTCTGAACCATCTCTGGACCTAGATATCTTCTCTCACCAGTCTTATCCCAGTGAACAGCATCTCATACGGAGCCACTCCGATAGTCGCCTGATAACTATTGTTGTACGAGAACTCAATCAAAGGGAGATACTTACTCCAAGATCCCCCAAAATCCAACACACAGGCTCGTAACATTTCCTCCAGTATCTGAATCGTCCTCTCAGACTGCCCATCTGTCTGAGGATGATAAGTGGTACTAAACCGTAACTGTGTGCCCATTGCCTTCTGCAGGCCCTCCCAAAACTTGGAGGTGAAGGTGGGGTCCCTGTCGGATACTATCGACCTCGGAGCCCCATGAAGTCGAACAATTTCATTCACATATAGCTCAGCATACTGCTCCACAGTATAAGTTGTCCTCATAGGTAGGAAGTGGGGACTTAGTATACCTGTCCACAATCACCCACACTGAGTCATGCTGACCCACGGTCTTTGACAAACCAACCACAAAGCCCATGGTAATATCCTCCCATTTCCACTCGGGAATCCCTAGAAGCTTCAGTAACCCTGCCGACCTCTGATGTTCAGCTTTAATCTGTTGACAAGTTAAGCACCTAGCCACATAGTCTACCACATCCCTGTTCATGCCTGTTGTTGACGGTGAGAACTCGTCAACTAAGTTAAGTTGGAAAAAATTGCAAAATAAATATTATCAATAGAAAAGCCTTAGAAATTTCAGTATCAACTCCAAGAACAATTGCAGAAGAACAATGGTGAAATCAGTTTTTCATTCACTATGGTGCACTTGCTAAAGTAAATTTTCCAACCCCCTTCCAAATGGAAGTGGAGTTTATTTTATAGTGGGCTCTAATGGCCCCTGATACAATGTGGTCCAGGGGACCAGGTAGTACGCCAGAACACTGTCAGGTGAGTGGTCTCAGGGGTAGTGGTGTCTGCTCCAGTACATGATCAGGGTTGGTGGGTGCACCTCCACTTTAGTACTTGATCGTGCTTCCACTACCTGCCTGGTACGGGTGTCAGAGGAGTGGCTGGTGAGGACAATGGAAGGTACTTCGCTCGTACCACCACTACTTATCTGATGTGGGTACTATGTCTGTACTCTAACTCCCTTTTAGTTCGACAGTGGACTCCGTACCTATAGGAAAAATGGTGCCTTGTATCTAAAGGTCGCTCTTGTGTAGCCATGAGTGAGATAAGTGTGCGGGAGTCGAGCCCCGCTGGTGACACCTTCCTTAGAAAATAGAGAAGGGCCTCATCAGCGGGGCACATGCTTATTCCATAGAGGCGCATCTTGCAAGACGGTGGGTGGGGCCTAGGCATGGCCAAGACACGGCCTTGCGGGTCACACGGGCGCCTCGCGAGATGGCGGCACGCAGCTGAAGATATGGGGCCTCGCGCATGGGCATGGGCGAGGCGTGGCCTTGCGTGGCCGAGGCGAGGCCGAGGCAAGATGGCGACGCGCAGCTGGAGAAATAGGGCCTCGCATGGGCGTGCTGAGAGCGAGGAGGGGACTCGCGTGGGTGCGCCGCGGAGCGCGGCGGGAATTGCGTGGGCGCACCGTGGAGCGAGGTGGGGGCCTTGCGCGGGCGCGTCGCAGAGCGAGGCGGGGCTCGCGTGGGCGCACCGTGGAGTGAGGCGGGGGCCTCGCGCGGGGCACACGGAGGAGCCTCACGTGACTCCTCGGATCTCCTGATGCATTTTTATTAAGGCCTCTTATGAGACATGGATTGAGTGAAAAATATTGGGTTGCTTGAACTGTCTGAGGCTAATGAGGGTCGACCTCCATATTTTCCCTTGGTGGAATTTCAGCATCCACACTTGCCCCCCCAGTCTAGGAGAGGACCTTTAGGTGCTCTTGTAGACTCTTCTCTTTAATTCTTATAAATAGGCCTTCATGCAAGGCTTATTATTTTCACCTTACTCCTTTGGCTTAGTGGTTTTGAGAATCCTTCCTTTTTCAAGAGGTAAGGGGTTCAATCCCCCACATCCTCATTTTTTCCATAGTTTCCTTTATTTTGTTTTTTCATTTCATTTTCATCATTCATTTTTTTTTACATATGAGCTAATTTTTGGTATGTCTATTTGGAGGCTAACACATATTTTTTGTTTATTTCTGCAGACACGTGCTTTCGACCACTTAGCTCTTTCTTGACCCTGCCGGCGCGTTTGGCCCTCGACCTCCTATAGAGCGCGATTGCACTCTATTTTTCCTGATTGAGGTATATTTTCTTTTTCCCTCATATTTATTGGGTCCAAATTAACATTACTCGGGATGGGGTACCTTGGCCTGAGCTTGCAGTGAGTTTGCCCATTTGCATGCCCCTCTTTTTTATACCCCGTAGTGAATCATCTAGGGCGTTTGCATCTAGAGGTTCTAAGCCCATTCCTTTGTGTTTTGTAGCCATCCCCTCATTTACACATGAACCCCTTTTTGGCTTTCAGAACGAGGCCTCATGGCTAGTGAGTGTCCGTTCGACACACCTCCGGGGGTTGAGTTTATTGACCTATCCTCAGACTCAGAGTCCCCTAAGGAAAACCCTTACCAGGACTATGACTCCTTAAGGCAGGCCCGTATCCGCCATCTTGAGCACATGGCTGAACTTAGGCGTAAAATTTGGGTGGTGGAGAGCGAAATTGACTCGGTGTCGAGAGGAGACGGAGCACCTTTCCCCCCAGGCCTTAGTGACCATGTAGCGAGCCTTAGGATGACCCTTTCAGAGTTGTAGAGGGAGTTGGAGCTTATGGAGGGACACCTTCTGCTTGAGCCCTCCAGCCCATCCTCGCTTGATGACTGTCATGGGGCTGCTTCCGCTTCCCTTCAGCCCTTAGTCTCGGTTTTTCCTAGCCTAGCGCTTCCGCAGTCGCTCCCCCGATGGAAGACTCTTGCTAGGAAGAAAAAATGGAGGGTCAAGTGTTTTGTCTCTTTCTTACCTTTTTCTTTTGGTTTTGTAGATATGCCGAGGGCACGACGACAGGTAGCCTCCCATGAACCAGACGATGTTCCTCTACTAGCATCTGAACTGGTGTCGCATGTGTCTGAGAACAGACTGAGGGAAATTGTGCATCAATATCGTGTTCCCTCGGAGTACATCTATACACTCCTTTGGAGACATACCGGGCCAACTGCCCCCAAGACCGGTTATGTGGCCCTTAGCGAGAACATCCTGAAAGCGGGTGGTACCATCCCGCTACACCCGTTCTTTGTTAAGGTCCTCAACTACTTCGACCTGGCACCGCTTCAGCTGGCACCCAATGGCTGGCTGACTTTGAGCTGCCTTTTCGTTGCGTTTATGAAACTGTTTGAACGCGCTCCTACGAGGACAGAGGTGCATTTCCTCTACAACCTCATGCCTACTCCCAAGCCAAAGGGCTTTTACTATTTGCAAAAAGCCAACAACGAGGCCTCTTTGATAGAGGGCTCGGTGTCCAACCCGGGGTCCTGGAAGCAGGACTTTTTCTTCGTGGAAGGCCCCCTCTCTGTCCGTGAGGACTTCCGGGCCACTCCCAGTAAGTACCCTAAGCATCACTTTCTCTCTTCTACTTTCTTGCAACTTATTGTTTCATGACTTACATTCATATCGACCATGACGTGTATTATGCAGAGCAATTTGCCGAACCCACAGCCGTCGGGTCGAAAGCGAGAGATCTGAGGAAGTTCCTCAACGCTGACCCTGATATGAAAAAGGCAGTGTACTTATTCACCGTGAAGAATCTGAACCTCCATAAATTGTCCCCTGTCTCGGACCCCAAGTTGCTGTGGACCATCTCTGGGTCCTTGAAGATGAAGGGGGTATTGGCCAAGCCTTGCCCAGTTGACGATGAGGCTGAGGAAGAGCCGGAGGAAGCCCCCCTTGACTGCGGGGGACTTCACCCGCTGCCTCCATCTCCTGCGGGTTGCCCTCCATGTGCCTCTTATGATCCCGACATAGCCCCTCATTTTCAAGACCAGCAGGGCATTCCGGGGTGTTTTGTTTGCCCTGACCCTGAGGGCTATGACGCCTTTACTCAGGCTCCTCTCGACCCTGGACCATCGGGGACTTATTTCACCGATCTTCCGAAGCTTCCCTCTGATATACCGGGGCCTCACTTTTCCACTTTTCCCATGCCCCCTCCCATTTCGGCGAGCGGGTCGTCTGTCCTCATCCAGCCAGGTGCCCCCGGTGCAGATGGGGAGCCCTGGGTGACTCGGATGGCGACGTCTTACGGGCAGCGATACGTCCAACTTGCCTTGGGCCTCCCCATATCTGACTGGAACGGTCTTGGGAATGTTGCTCGGTCGGACCTTGGGGAAAACCTAAGGCGCACCATGACTTGGGTGAGTTCCTGCACCTCGCGCGCGGCCCTATTATGTATAGATGTACATGCATATATTTTTTGTTTTTGTTACTTATTGTTGCTGTTGTTAACTTTCTTGTGCAGGCCTATATTGTGGCTCTGCGGTTTGCTGACTCGGCTGGCAATCTCTCCGCGTCGTGCACCGAGAGGGACCGTCTCGCAGCACAGGCTCAGGAGCTTGAGAGAGAGCTTAATGAAACCAAGGATAAATTGACCAGGGTTCGGACCAAATTTGCCAACTCGTTAAAAAAGAGGAAGAAAGCAGTTGCTAAGGCCTCGAAGCTGCAGGACATGGTTACCAAGCTAGAGAGCGAACTCCAGGGTGCCCAGGCTACCGCGGCTACAGCACAGGCGAGGGTCTCTTCCCTAGAGATCGATCTTGAAGCTGGTAGAGCTGAGGTTGCTGCATTGCAGGAGAGGGTTGCCTCTTTAGAAGCGGAGAGGGCGACTACTGAGCATAGGTCTATAGAGCGCGCCCTCTATGGAGTATGGAGGCAGGACCCCAACTTCGACTTCCCCTCCTTTGGCGAGTATGCCGTGGCCCGGGCGGCTGGTGGAGCACCCGGGGCAGGAGGCCCTGAGGTTGTTATTTCATTACCTTTGCCAGCCAGCCCGTTGTAGATGTATGCTCGTTTGAGCCGTTGTAATATTATCGTTATTACTATTTTTCTTTTGTAAATCCTGTCATGTCCTCAAGACTCCCTTTTTTAATGTATGTATACATATGTGGTTATTTATCTCTTATTCCACTGCATTTGAGGCCCTTTTGAGCCTGTATGATGGGGTTTGGCAGGTTCCCCTCTTTTATTTACTAGGCTGGAGGTCCTTCGGAGCCCATGTGAAAGGGTTCAATGGGACCTCTTTTGGTGCCTCTTGATTACTTTTATAAGGATATTTTGAACCCTTGGGTCCTAGCTATCCTTTTATATATTCTTGCGCGCGCTTATTATTTTTTGCGAGAAGCGTCCTTCTCGTCGTTATTCATAGTACTATTTTTGCAAGGGTCTCTTTTAGGACCCTTTTTGGCTAGACGACTTGGTGGCCGCTCTAGACTTATTATTGTTGTTACTATCCTTTTTTTTTTGTAAGACCCTTTGGCCTCCTTGATGTTCACAAGGGTAGCTAATCCTTGTGAACCCAAGGGATGCCTTGTAAGGTCCTCTTCCTGTTTTATACATATAAGGACTTTGCTTAAGGCCCTGATACAAGGGGTCCTTTTGGGATCATGGTCCCTTTTAAGGTCCTCCTAATAGAGGGTCCTTTTTAGGATTCTCCTGGTGCATAGGGTCCTTTTTAGGATCCTCCTAATAGAGGGTCCTTTTTAGGATCCTGGTGCAAGGGATCCATTTTTGGATCCTCCTATTTGCTGGGGGGTCCTTTTTAGGCTCCTCTCGTTAGAGGATCCCTTTTTTTTTTTTTTTTTGCTTGCTATATGTCGTTACCTCCTGTCCTGCCCCCCAAGTGTTTGGTGAAATTTATTTCGGCAGGCACTTTGGCTGATGCTCGCATAGAGAAGAAAAACAACTCGCGAAGTTGCAAACAGTTTCATTCATTGCATGTGGTTTACAACGGTATATTTAAAGAAGGGTTACATCTAATTGGGAGGTTACCTAGGTAGCCTCTTTGGTTCATACTTACTATGCTAACATAATAAGGAACAAACTAAACATAGGTCCTCTTTGCACCAGGGGCCGAAGCCCCACTGATAACATTTTTTGAGGTGCTCCGTGACTCGTGGGTCCAGTTCGTGTGGGTCGCGCCTTCATACACAACCATTGCCATCAGCACCGATGGTTTTCTGGTTGTGCGGAGGGACATGTTATAGCATTCCCTTGCTTCCTTCTGCTCCCCTTTCATGCATGCTACTCCCCCAGGGGTTGGGAATTTCATGGCTAGGTGATACACAGAAGTTATCGCCTTCAATTCTCTCAGAGAGGGTCTCCCCAATACCGCGTTGAAGGCTGAGGCGCAATCCACCATGACAAATTTTTCCATTATGGTGGTTTGCTTAGGTTGTTCCCCTATGGTGAGGGCTAATTCAATCGCACCTAGGGGCTGTATCGAGTCCCCTGTGAATCCGTAAAGGGAAGAATTGCAGGGCTTCATGTGTCGGATGCTCAGTCCCATTTTCTCCAAAGCTGGGGGATGCAAGATGTCCACAGAGCTTCCATTATCCACTAGGACTCGATGTAATCTCATGTTCGCAAGATGGATAGTTAGCACTAGGGGGTCATTATGAGGGAAATGCACCCCCTGCGCGTCTTCTTCAGTGAAAGTTATTGAGTCATTCTCGCCTTTGAAACTCTTCGGGGGGCATTGTTCCAAACTTAAAACGCACGGTGGTGGACTTCGTCTAGCCTCCTTGGCGTATTTGTCTCGTCCCTTCCTTGAATCGCCTCTGAATCCTGGTCCTCCAAATATGGTTCTGACCTCTCCCTGTATTTCTGGAGCCACCTCTCGCGCCCGCGATGGGGACGCTCCTTCTTCTAGCCTCTGGTTCTCCTTGCGGACGTACCTGCCCAAATGTCCCCTGCGAATGAGCTCCTCGATTTCCACCTTCAAATGGATGCATTTCGCGGTGGTGTGGCCAACATCCTTGTGATACTGGCAATACTTGCTGGGGTCTCTTTTGGACCGGTCTTTTTTCATTGGCGGGGGCCTTTTGAAAGGGACCCAGTTTTCGTTTGCAACGAAAATATGCTCCCTCGCATGGGTGAGGTCAGTGTAAAAGGTGCAGGGGCCCTATAGGCGCTCCTCAGAGCGTTGATGCTTCCGGGGTCGATCGTCTCTTGTTCCCTCATAAACCCCCTTCTTCTTTACACCGCTTGGGTTCTCTCGAGCTGAAGGTTTCGAGGGCGACGGATCTTCTCCGGCCTTGAGGTTCTCGTGGCCATCCTCCACGGGAATGTATTTTTGTGCCCGCTCGTAGAAATCATCCAAGTCTGTGACCTCCCTCTTGAGCATGTTATTCCATAACTTGCTTCCTGGGCGTACTCCAGCTGTGATGGCCATTTTCAGCTCTCAGCGGGTCAGGCTCCCTACTTTAGCTGTCTCCATATTGAACCTGTGAATATAGCTCTTCAGACTCTCGTTTTCTCCTTGCTTCACATTCGTGAGGTTGGTGCCTGGCATTGAGTAGTCTCGCACGGCGTGGTGCTGCTGGAGGAATTCATCAGAAAGCTGTTGCCAAGATCTGATGGACCCCGGTCTAAGTCTTTTGAACCATTTGTACGCAGGTCCTCTCAAGGTGACAGCAAAGCAATGGCATCTGGCTCCGCTGCCAATTCCCCTCAGCTTCATCAGGTCGTTAAATGTATCTATATGGTATTTTGAATCTGTGCTTCCTTCGTAGGGGGTCATATGGGGCTCCTTAAAATTGGCAGGGAGCTGGATGGCTTGGATCTCCCTAACGAAGGGTGACTCATGGTCGAACTCTTCCACAGTAGCTTGACCTCCAGAGGCGGTGACGATCTTGCTTCGCAAGCTCCTCATTTCTATGTCTAGGTCTTGTCTCCTCTTGCTTAAGGAGTCCCTTAAAGCGGACGGGTCAAGATCCCCCTTTCCTTTGCCCTCTCAAGGCGCCATAGGAGGCGTGGTCCTTTTACCTGCCCTCTTTTTGTTGAGCTCCTCCCATAAATCTAAGGGTGCTCTCTTAGAGGTGACCTCGTCCTCGTTGCAATGGGCCGCGTTGGTCTTCAGCTCTGGTTTCTGGACCTGCTTCGGTCGCTCAGGATGTTTGCGTTGCTTCGTTCAGGGGGTGTTACTGGTGGAGTGTCGAGTCCTCCCATCGTCTACTAGAACGGTGGTCTCTACCCCCTCACGACCTTTCTCTTTTCTCTTGGGCAAGGTCACGTTGGACTTACCTTGCAATAGGCCATTCAGCACCTCTTGCATATTCTCCAGGGTAGTCTCCAACCTTTGGTTCTTACGGTGCAGCTCACGTATTTCTTCTTCATAGAATCGAGATTTAGAACTCAAGCTCACGGAATGGACCCGGGGGTGATTATCATGTCTATGCGTTGAGGGGCCCGGGTCCTGCTGGCCGGAGTTTGGTACTTGTGGCAATTTAGGAGGCAGAAACTCGTTGGCATTTCCTGACGGTGCCCTTGGAAGACTCTCTCCGGGCGGGACGGCCGGTGACGTGACCTCTCTATCACCCTCGTGAACTTCAGGGTCCCTTGGGGGCTCTACATCTCTGGGTGGAGGAGCATCCTTCATGGAGGCCTTCAGCTGGACTCCGTTAAGGTGGACCTCCACCTCTAGTGGCTCCCTAAGTTGCTTTGAATGTCTCGGCATTTCTCCTTGCCGGAAGTAATGGTAGAACAGTAGCTTGGTACTTAGGTTCCCACAGATGGCGCCAAACTATTGACGGTGAGAACTCGTCAACTAAGTTAAGTTGGAAAAAATTGCAAAATAAAGATTATCAATAGAATAGCCTTAGAAATTTAAGTATCAACTCCAAGAACAATTGGAGAAGAACAATGGTGAAATCAGTTTTTCATTCACTATGGTGCACTTGCTACAGTAAATTTTCCAACCCCCTTCCAAATGGAAGTGGAGTTTATTTTATAGTGGGCTCTAATGGACCCTGATACAATGTGGTCCAGGGGACCAGGTAGTACACCAGTACACTGTCAGGTGAGTGGTCTCAGGGGTAGTGGTGTCTGCTCCAGTACATGATCAGGGTTGGTGGGTGCACCTCCACTTTAGTACTTGATCGTGCTTCCACTACCTGCCTGGTACGGGTGTCAGAGGAGTGGCTGGTGAGGACAACAGAAGGTACTTCGCTCGTACCACCACTACTTATCTGATGTGGGAACTATGTTCGTACTCTAACTCCCTTTTAGTTCGTCAGTGGACTCCGTACCTATAGGAAAAAGGGTGCCTTGTATCTAAAGGTCGCTCTCGTGTAGCCATGAGCGAGATACGTGTGCGGGAGTCGAGCCCCGCTGTTGACACCTTCCTTAGAAAATAGAGAAGGGCCTCATCAGCGGGGCACATGCTTATTCCATAAAGGCGTGTCTTGGGAGACGGTACGTGGGGCCTAGGCATGGCCAAGACACGGCCTTGCGGGTCACATGGGTGCCTCACAAGATGGCGGCGAGCAGCTGGAGATATGGGGCCTCGCGCCTGGGCATGGGCGTGGCCTCGCGTGGCCGAGGTGATGTGCGACATGGGCGAGGAGTGGCCTTGCGTGGCCGAGGCGAGATGGCGGCGCGCAGCTGGAGAAATAGGGCCTCGCGTGGGCGTGCTGAGAGCGAGGCGGGGCCTCGCGTGGGCACGCCGCGGAGCGAGGCGGGGCTCGCGTGGGCGCACCGTGGAGCGAGGCGAGGGCCTTGCACGGGTGCGTTGCGGAGCGAGGCGGGGCTCGCGTGGGTGCACCGTGGAGCGAGGCGGGGGCCTTGCACGGGCGCGTTGCGGAGCGAGGCGGGGCTCGCGTGGGCGCACCATGGAGCGAGGCGGGGGCCTCATGCGGGGCACGCGGAGGAGCTTCGCATGACTCCTCGGATCTCCTGATGCATTTTGATTAAGGCCTCTTATGACACATGGGTTGTGGGAAAAATATTGGGTTGCTTGAACTGTCTGAGGCTAATGAGGGTCGACCTCCATATTTTCCCTTGGTGGAATTTCAGCATCCACACCTGTCCACCAATACAAAACTCTCAAATCTTGGTACATCTACGTAGTACCTGGGTGCAAAGAGTAGGGGGTGGTATGAGACTCATCCAAAATCTCTCACCGAATATCTGGATCAATCAGAACACAAATCTGTCCCTTGTACTTCAATAAGCCCTTCTCTAAGATAGAGAAGTCCTTAATCGTTCCAGTTAGGACATTCTCTCTACGTTCAACTAACTGGGGATCCCTTCCCTGTGCTTCCTTAATCCTCTCAAGGAGCGTTGACTGAAGAGTAATTTTGGCCTACCTACCAACCACTAGCTCTATACCCGCTCTGGTCATCTCTTCAGCTAATCTGTCAGATATCTGTCTCAAACTATACAACTGTCCTGGGCCCTTCCGGCTCAATGCATCAGCCACTACATTAGCCTTCCCAGGATGGTATAGGATATCACAATCATAATCCTTTACCAATTCTAGCCACCGTCTTTGGTGCATGTTCAAATATTTCTGAGTAAAGAAATACTTTAAACTCTTGTGATCAGTGTATATCTCGCACCTTTCACCATATAGGTAATGTCTCCAAACCTTAAGTGCGAATACCACTGCAGCCAACTCCAGATCATGCGTGGGATATCTCTGCTCGTACTCCTTTAATTTCCTTGATGCGTAAGCTATTACTTTCCCAGCTTGCCTCAACAAACATCCCAAACCATGTCTGGAAGCGTCATAGTAAACCATGAACTTCTCATTGTCTGTCGGCAGGCTCAACACTGGTGCAGTAATCAATCGCCGCTTCAATTCCTTGAAGCTGTTCTGACATCGATCTGTCCAGAGTAGCAATTCTGGAGAACCCCTCTACAAATCGCCGGTAGTATCCTGCCAACCCAAGAAAACTTCTAACCTTAGGAACACTGCTCGGTCTAGGCCAATCTCTCACTGCCTCTATCTTACTTGGGTCAACCAGTATCCCCTCCTTACTGACGATATGGCCCAATAATGTAACTTGCGATAACCAGAACTCGCACTTGCTGAACTTGGCATATAACTTATGCTCTCTCAATCGCTGCAATACCAGGTGCAAATGATGCTCATGCTCTGTCTCTGATTGGGAGTACACTAGGATATCATCGATAAATACAATTACAAACTTATCCAGATAATCTTTAAAGATCCTATTCATCGTATCCATAAAAGCTGCTGGGGCATTGGTTAATCCAAAGGACATAACCAGAAATTCATAATGCCCGTACCTTGTTCGAAAAGCAGTCTTTGGTATGTCCTCCTCTTTAATCCTAAACTGATGATAGCCTAACCGGAGATCAATCTTTGAAAACACCGTACTCCCCTGTAACCGATCAAATAAATCATCGATCCTAGGTAGTTGATACTTATTCTTAATAGTCAACTTATTCAACTCCCTGTAGTCAATGCACATCCTAAGTGATCCATCATTCTTCTTAACAAATAACACTGGAGCACCCCATGGCGAGAAACTCGGTCTGATGAATCCCAAATCTAGTAACTCTTGTAACTGAATCTTCAACTCCTTTAACTCTGCCGGAGCCATTCTATATGGTGCCCTGGATACTGGCTCCGCTCCTGTGCCAATTCTATGACGAACTCGATCTCCCGCTGTGGCGGCAATCCCGGAAAATCTGCTGGAAATAAGTCTGGAAACTTACATACCAGTCTGGTTTCATTCGGTCCCACTGTTACCACTCTAGAGGTATCTACAACACCTGCTAGGAATCCTATGCAACCTCCCTGCATCAGGTCTCTAGCCTTCAGTGCTGAGATCATAGGCACTCGCGGTCCATTCACCGTCCCCACAAACACAATAGGTACCTCGCTTTCTGGTTCAAAAGTCACCATTCGCTGCTTGCAATCAATCGTTGCTCCATACCTCATTAACCAATCCATCCTTAATATCATATCAAAATCATCCATGTCTAATTCAACCAGATCAACAAACAATTCCCTACCATCTATCTCTACTGGTAACGCTCTAATCCATCTCCTAGAGACTACCAGTTCTCCTGTTGGTATTAAAGTCTGGAAACCCCTAGCATACACAACACTAGGTCTGAAAAGCTGGTCTATCACCCTAGTAGATACAAATGAGTGGGTAGCCCCTAAATCAATAAATGCAGTATACAAAGAACCAGCGCTAGAGATCTGACCTATCACAACTGAGGGACTAGCCGCCGCCTCAGTTTGAGTCAAAGCAAATACCCTGGCAAGAGTGAGACTGTCTCCCTGCTTTGGCTCCTCTTTCTTAGCTTGTGGGCAGTCTTTCTTCAGATGGTTCGCACTTCGAAAAATAAAACATGCCCTAATCCGGCACTCATCCTGATGTCATCGTCTGCATTGAGGACACATTGGAAAACTCCTCCAATTGTCACCTCCGCCCTGACAGCCACCAATAGAACCTCGTACCCTTCTATCAGAACTAGGAGGAACAAATGAATCTGGCACTGTTCTTTTCTGCTCACTGGGGCCACTGCCCCGACTAGACCCAGTAAAAGGAGGCACTGTCCTCCTGGCATCGCGCCTAACGGCGCTGTCTTTCCATATCTGATCCTCAGCTCTCTCTGCAGTAAGGGCCTTATCCACCACTTGAGCATAGGTAGTAGTCTCTGGATTTAAGGTAATATTCACATCATGGGCGATCATCACATTCAACCCCCGTATGAATCTATCTCTCCTCGCCGCATTCGTCGGCACTAAGTCTGGCGCAAACTTCGCCAGTCTATCAAATCTCAGGGCGTACTTAGTAACTGATAACCTGTTCTGAGTCAGGTTGATAAACTCATCAATCTTATCATCTCGAACTTCTACACTATAGTATTTCTCATTAAAGATACTCTTAAATTCTTCCCAAGTCATAGTTGTAATATTCCTCCGCTGACTCACTACATCCCACCAGACGCGGGCATCCTCCCTAAGCATGTAGCTAGCACAAGCTACCCTTTCATTTCCTTCAACCCTCATGAAGTCTAAGATTAAAGAAATCATATTCATCCACTGCTCGGCCCGCAGTGGGTCTGATCCACCCTCAAAGGTAGGAGGTTGTTGCTTTCTGAATCTTTCGTACAAAGGTTCCCACCTGTTCTCAACAACAGGCTGAACCGGCACTGGTGCTACATTCTGCTGAATTAGTAACCCTGTGACCTGTGAAGGGGCCTGCTGCCTCATCTGACGAAGTTCTTCCTCTGTTCTCTGCAATCTAGCCTCCATTTCGGCTAATATCTGTTGCCAGTTCTGTGGGGCAAGTGGAGGGTCCTGACCCTGATTGTCATCCTCGGCCTTGTTGCCAAGGAGTCTAGATGATTGCCGAGGCATTGCAACTATATTCCTGCAATCAGTGACATCGCTCATCAGGCATGATAACAAAATACAATTCCACCTCCCATTCTCAACAACCAACCAAGATCAACAATCCAGATAACATACAGATAGCATATAACACACAACGGGCCATGCCCTGACATCATGCATATGTTATTTCATTCATCATGCTCTTTTAAACTAAACAGGCAAAGAGGGCATTCAAGCACATATTCAATCATAATAATCAACCATACCAATCAACCCTGAGTCGAGCTTTTCAATGGCAGCGAGCGTACATGTTCGGTCAATCTCCAGAACCAATAAACCTTGGCTCGCTCTAATACCAAGTTGTAACGCCCTACTACCTTAGAGCCGTTACTAAGTGAGTTTAAAATGTGCAATTATCTCGCTAAACGAGGTTTTAAGAACAAAAGTGTGATTAAAAAAAAAGTTAAGGCTGTAATCTTTGAAAGCACCCTATTTCATTGAAAATTCCAAGTGTCTAACGTTTAGGATCCCAAAATAAGGTTTATACAATATTTACAACTCAAAATAGGTTTATAGATAACTAACTATCAAAAACACAGTTTAATACAGCCATTTCTCAAATTGCCCCAACGAAAGCAGTCGGGCAGGCCAAACATGTACGCGCCGCCCCACGCTCTCCGTACTCATGGCTGGTTGACTTTTTCCTTGCCTTTACCTGCAACACAGAGCACCCGTGAGCCGAAGCCCAGCAAGAAAACTCACACAGCACATAACATATGCATATTATATAAGCATTTATATCAGATAATCCACAGATAAATAGAAAGTCCATCAGACTAAACATATACGGCCATGCCATCCCAGAAGCATTACCAAAGCCTGGGATCTCGGTCCTCACCGTAAGGATATCCCATGTATCCATTGGGGTCTCACCCTGGTGGTATGCACTCCACGTGTCAAATGTTACTCTCGGCCCTACTGCCGTTCTCGGCCTTCGCTGTTCTCGGCCCTTTGCCGTTCCCAGCTCCTTGTCGTTCTCGGCTCCTTTGCCGTTCATTCAACTATAACCACATATAGCTTAACTCAAACAACATTCAAACATATAACAGTTCAATCAAGGGATATATCCTAGCATATAGTACAATCTAGGGCCGTGCCTTGCAACAACACTATGGGCCCATGCCCTGCTCTACGGGTACTACAGTTTTCTTACCTGTATCCCGGGCTTTACAATGCACCAAAGTCATGAGCACAGTCCTCTATCCCAAGCCTCTCCGAAAACCTCAATATGTTGAATACTCCTCTAAGTTTCCTAGCTTTAATTCCCTTCTTGATCCGAAGAGATTTTCCCTTCTTCCCTTCCTTCTTGCCCTTAGTTTTTTCCCTTTTCTGCTCTAGGTTTTCTTCCAATTTCAGCAAGATCAAAATATGGCTAAGTATAAAACGTGAATCACCTTTTCCCTCAGCTGAAGGTATCTAAACCCCTGCCAAAAGACTATTTTACCCATCCAAGTAACTTCTTTCCTAACTATACCTCAAGGGAACTTTTGCCATTTCACCTTTCCTACAAATCTACCATCTTTCTCATCTAAAATTTGTTACTCTTAATGGTTACTAATGGTCACTCAAGTTACTCAATCACCACTAACCATTAGCTCACAAACTCAAAGTATACAATTCCCAAAATACCCCTAGGCTCCTCCCGAGCCGGGTATTTAATCCCGTTGTGACTTTTAAACTAATTAGCTCCCTAGGAGCGTCTCGGCACGTGCGTCACAATAATATCACCACTCACACGTGGTTCTAATCATATAATAAAATTATCACATTTATGCCCTTAGCAGGCTAAAATTACCATTTTACCCCTAACAGACAAACGGGGCCCACATGCATATTTGTACCACCTAAACATGCATTCTAACCACATATTCATTTTAATTCATATATTAACATGTTAATTCACTTATTACCCTCCAGTCATGCTAATCAAGGTCCTAAACCTTATTAGCAAATTGGGGTCCTACACAACACTAGGGGGATAGGGGCGAACCCTGACAAAATCAGATCGCTACTCGAAATGCCATCGCCCTGGTTGCGAAAAGACGTCCAGAGTCTGACAGGAAGGGTGGCAGCCCTTAATTGGTTCATTTCCAAGTCTACCAACAAGTGTTTGCCATTCTATAACCTGCTCCGGGGGAATAAAAAGTTTGAGTGGATCGAAGAATGTGAGCAGGCCTTCCTCGACCTAAAAACACATTTAGCCGAGCCGCCAGTGTTTTCTATGCCAACGGCAGGAAAGCCTCTTTTTCTTTACTTAGCTGTTACGAAAGATGCGGCTAGCGCCGTGCTGGTCTGGGAAGAGGACCGGGCTCAAAAGCCAGTCTATTACATTAGCAAAAGGCTTCTCAGAGCTTAATCTTGATATCCGTTGATGGAAAAAATGGCTTTCTACCTTATCACGGCCTCCAAAAAGCTTAGGCCGTATTTCCAGTCCCATTCAATCCACGTCATAACCTATCAACATTTAAGGCAGGTACTGCAGAAACCTGAGGCATCGGGACGTCTTTTGAAATGGGCCATCGAGCTCAGGCAATTCAAAATTCTGTACGTACCACGGACTGTAATCAAAAGCCAAGCCCTGGCTGATTTCATGGCTGAATGCACTGGATTCCAAGAGGAACCTGGGGAAGAACCGGTGCAGACGTTGTGGAGGGTCTTTGTGGATGGTTCATCTAACGAGAACGGGTCCGGAGTTGGAATCATTTTGATATCCTCGGAGGGACATCGTTTCCACTCCATGTTACGGTTTAAATTCGAGGCGTCCAACAATGAGACCAAGTACGAAGCTCTATTGGCTGGGCTTAGAGTGGCCAAGGAGCTGAAGGCCAGGGCCATCCAGTGCTACAGTGATTCCCAGCTAGTGGTAAACCAAGTATTAGGGGAATACCAAGAGTGGGGAACCAAGATGGTGGCCTATTCTAGCCAAGGTGAAGAAGGAGCTGTCCGAATTTGAATACAGCCTAATCGGGCAGATCCTGCATGAGCAGAACGCCAATGTTAACGCTCTAGCAAAACTCACCACCTCTAGAGAAGTCGAGACCTTGAGCCTTATATCAGTGGAATTCTTAGAAAGACCAAGCATGGTAGAAGGCACGAGGGACATCGAGATGATCGATGCCAGACCAACCTGGATGACTCCCATAGTCGAGTACCTTACAACAAGGAAGTTACCCGATGAGCAAAATAACGCAAGGAAGATACTCTATCAAACTCCGAGGTATACAATCATAGACGGAACGTTGTACTGGCGTGGCCTCTCTCTGCCTCTTCTGCGATGTGTTCGGCCAGAGGAGGCTAAAATTATTTTGCAAGAGGTGCAAGAAGGCTTTTGTGGAGATCACGCTGGAGGGGAAAACCTGGCCTTGAAGATATTTGTAACGCCTTACTTTCTTAGAGCCGTTACCAAGTGAGTTTTAAGACAAACCAGTGTGCAATGAACTCGCTAACCGAGGTTTTTAAAACGAAAGTGTGACTGATCAAAAGTTAAGGCTGTAATCTTTGAAAATGCGTTGTTTCATAAAAAACTTCTAGTATTAAACATTTGGGATCCCAAAATAAGGTTTGAAAACTATTTACATCTTAAAATAAGTTTACAGTTGATTAGTTATAAAAATCATAGATTATTACAGCCATTTCTCGAATAAACCCCCAACCAAAGCAGTCGGGCAGGCCAAACATGTACGCGTCGCTTCACGCTCTCCGTACTCATGGCTGGTTGACTCAATCTATGCCCTTACCTGCAACACAGAGCACCCGTGAGCCGAAGCCCAGCAAGAAAACTCAAGCAGTACATAACATATGCAAATTATACAGTTAATCATATCAGATACTCCACAGATAAACAGGTCAACCAATAGACTTAAGCGACCCGGCCATGCTGCCCCAGAAGCCTTACCAAAGTCTGGGGTCTCGGTCCTTACCGTAAGGATATCACTTGTATCCATGAGGTTCCACCTTGACTACAAGCACTTCACGTGCTAAGTGGTACTTCCGGCCCCACTGTCGTTCTCGGCCTTTCGCCGTTCTCGGTCTTTCGCCGTTCTCGGCTCCTCGCCGTTTCATTCAACTATAATCACAGATAGTCTAACTCGAATAACATTTGAACATATATCAATACTGATGTTCTAGTTTTTTTGGTTTGGCTCTAGCTCCTTAACCCACACTTGTTCAAGCTTAGAAACCTTCACAAACACACTCCCAAACTGCCCCAAAACATATTAGTCACATATCCAAGTAGATATAAGAAGAGACTAAATAATAACTTAACTTTTTACCTCTATTTTTCTTGGAGTTTGAAGGTTTGAATGTTCTTGATCCTTGGAGAAATGTGTCTAGGGTTTTCTAAGTAGGATGAAGGAGGTAGATGAGTGTGAGTGAGCTGAGTTTTTTTAGAGAAAAATCTAGAGAGAGAGGGAGGGAGGGAGATTCAGCCAAGAGAAAGTTAGAAAGAAGGGAGAGGATTTGATTTTTGAGAGAGAAAAAGATGAGTGAAAAGGATGGAAATGGCTTGACTTTTGCCTTAAGTACTTAAGCCTAAAAAAATTATGTGAAATGACCATTTTATCCCCTAAGTGGTCGGGCCCTTGATGCTTAATTACCTTCAAATTTTCCCAATTTTTACTTAATTAAAAGACTAACTATTTACCCTAAATAATTACCCAAGTGGTAATTTTTTTTTTCAAATTTTCCTTACCTCACCAAATAAATTTCTTAACTTAAGGTAAATAAATTAAATATATTTTCTCATTTAATTTAAGTGGTCACACTCCTATATATTTTAGCCTAGAGAATTAATTTCTCAAATTTTCCATTTTAGGCTAATTAAGCATTTTTCACAAAATGCACTTTAAAAATTCTTTTTAAGATTTTTTACTTTCTAGACTTATAATAAAACTTACCAAACAATTTTATGCCCATTTTTATTTTGACATAATTATTTAATTCTAACAATATTTTATCCGAGGATTTAAATGGTTAGGATTTTCGTTGCGGTCCGAGGCATTTGACCAAAACCACACAGTTCACACATTGACTATCACTAACAACATGAAATTTGTATTTAAATCATATATTATTAATCAAAATAATATTCAACACAAACATTCACCGTTTTGACTCGGTTACTAGTAGGTGACCAAAAAGTGAGGCGTTACAATAATAAATCTGATATTATTATGAAAATTACATTAATAAAATCATTATCCTTGGCGAATTATATAAATAGGATTAAAATCCATAATTCCTAAAATTAATTTCTCAATAAAAATATTAAGTTTGACATTTATACATAATTACATAATAAACACTCAATCGGGTTTCTTAAGCATCAAGTGATTTAAATAAACATATCCTAATGTCCCGTGCTCACAAAAATGTAAATCAATAAGGTTTGGAAACCATTCATTTATTATTTCATAATCCATAGTAATTATAAATAATAATTTCCTTTTAATAAAATTATGACCTTGCTATGAA